>NW_022589710.1:39989797-40096559 GCF_004348235.1 Phoca vitulina | reverse complement strand
CTATTTCTCTTTCTTTGTGTGAATTTATTTAAAAGAAAAAAAACTTTTTGTAACGACTATTTGCAGTTTAAAAATCAATAAACCCCGTTTTTTTCAAGAAACATGGATGGTGAAGCTGGTTTTACTTGGTTTGTGGTTTTACTTTGCCTGTAGGTTTGTCCTTTGTATAGGATGCAGGTGCTGGGGAGGAGGAGGGGCACTGGTTGTTTTTTTTCTCCTCCTTAGAGCTAAACCTATGGCTTTGGCTCCCTCTGTTGATGCCGGAAGTCTCAGCGTAGAGGGGATGGGATGGAAATGTATTGCAAAGGAGCCCGCATTTCTGTTATCTTCCCAGTGTGTTGGTTCTTGATGGTGGACCAGCCTTGGGCACCCGGGCAGCTTTGGAGGGCCTTCAGAAAAGCTGAGGCCCATGGTTTTCCAGTCTTCTGTCTGTGGTCTTCATTCGTTTGGGTGGTGATTGGAGTGCCAAAATGGTGGAGGGGGAGCCTAGCACATGGTACTCCAGCCAGTTCGGGTTTGAGTGGGCATGATGAAGCATTGGCGGCTTGGAGAGGAGCATCTAAGATGGTCAGGGGCCCAAACCAGAGCCCTGGGGATGGGGGTGGTTCCCCCTGGAGCTGACATGCACTTCTGTATTTGGAGGGCTGTTAGGGGGAAGTGGCCGTTAAACCGGTCAGTCATAACAGGAAGTCCTCAGGAGTTCCCACCACCTTAGTCTTGTTACGCTCCCGACGCCATGCAGAATAGGTGGGTTGTCATCTTGGGGAGAGTGGGGTCCTCTTGGCTAGAAGCATTGCAGCCAAGGCCAGATGACCACTGGGCTGGATCCTACTGAAAACCCTGAGTCCAGTTCTTGAGAGCAGTTCTTTTTGGGGGAGGCAGGGATGGATATTGCTTTTGGAGGCTGCCTTTGGTTCCTTGCACTTGGTGAATTGTGGGGGTGGGAGGAAGTAAGTTGAATTTCCACCTTGATTCCACCTGGCCTCTCCCAAAGGCAGTTTGATCTGCAGCAGACATTGGCTGGGCTGTCCTTGAGGCTTGAGAAGACCTACCTTACCTACCCTGTCAACTCTTACTTCCCTGGCCAGCAGGTTCCTGCTGGGGGGCAGATGCATGAGGGAGAAAAAGGGATAACTACCTTTCCTAGGGCAGGGGCTGCTGGTGGAGGTAGGGGAAAAGCAGCCCTCCTTGGGACTGGAGTGAACCTAGGCTGGTTGTCCCTGAGGGAGGGAATGAGGCGTGTGTGTGTGTGTGTGTGTGTGTGTGTGTGTGTGTTGGGTGGTGATGGTGGTGGTTGGGGCATGTGATCTTCCTCACTGACTAAAGGCAAAAAAGACATTTAATTGTCTACCTTGAGCTCATTCCCTGTAGGCGTAGGTGAACGTATGGCAGACGTCTTTCTAGTTCTTCAGCTCATGGTGACACTGGTTGGGTCCCCAGGAGCTAAGCATACCCATGGGCCTCCCCAGAATTGCTTCAGCTGGAGTTGGTCCCTTGAGTGATACCAAAGGTAGAAGCATTGACTCCTGGAGGGTGGGGGTTGCCTGTGCAGGCGAGGGGAGGCTCCCATGGCCTTGGGAAGCTCCCTGTCCCCAAACCTTGACCCTTTACCCCACCTAAGTGTCTCCATTGGAAGCACACAGGCTGGGATTGCAGCTGCTCAGGCCCATGCATGGTTATTACCACAAAGTTGGATTTTCTGCCATTTAGGTCTTTAAGGTAGAGGATGAGATAGTTTCAAAGCTATGTGGGAAAGGAACTATCAGGAACATTTTGGGCCCTTTCTTCCAGGATGTTAGAAGATGGAGGGGCCTGTGCTCTAGGCTGGTGAGGGTCCAGGAAGGTGTGAGCCCAGAGCTGGCAGGAGACCTCCATCCCTGAGGTCCTCTACAGCAGGGAGGTCAGGAACCTTGTAGGGATGGCTGGCGGTAAGGCCTACACCAAGGGAAGTGGAGCAGGGAAGGACCTTGCCTTTGTCAGCAAGGTCCTTGAGCACAAGGACTACTTCCCCACTTCCTGTCCCCAACCTTGGGGCATCTCTGGTTTGGGGGCCCACATGAGGGCAGGGCTTCCATGGCTGTTGACCTGGTAACCCATGGTCTGACCCTTGGCTGCAGGTCTTCTTCCCTTGGAGCAGCAAAAAGAAGTGAGCTATTTTGGCCACTGAGCAATGACTTACTTCTCTGGGCCAGGAGCCTCATTTTCAGGAGCAATGTTGGGGTCCTCCTGTACCTCATTGGCACTCTGGAGAAAGGAGGACCTTTGAGAGAGCAGGGAGCAGACATGAGATAGGTTTTGCAGCTCATTGGATCGTGAAGCCCTGGTTGCCAAAGGGACAGAGAGAGTCATGGCTGGAGGAAGCTTCCATGGCATGGAGAAAGAAGGGAGATGGAACACTTTGACCTGGGTTCAGATCCCAGCTCCCTTTGTGTCAGCTGTGCCTTGGGCAGGTGACTCAACCTTGGCTTTCTCATCTGTATCTCAAGAGGTGACTGATGATCAAGTGAACGGTTAGCAATGACAGCTCTTCGTAAGTGGCAGGGAGTCAGAACTTCGTGTGTGTGAGCTCCTTAAATGCTCACGTGACCCCATGGAGGAGGCACTTGTCTCATTTTCCATATGGAGAGATTGGGGTGCAGAGGAGTTCACTAACGGGTCACATAGCTCGCGGCGTTGGGCTTTGGAGCCAGGCAGGCCCGCTCCCTGATTGCGTTCCACCACCACATCACCGGCTGGCGGCTGAGTACATTCGGCACAGTCCCTGGCACACAGTAACTGCAAATCGACCAGTGATAGTTCCCGTCTCCCTTGGCCCCTGGAGACTTTGGAGGGGCGCAAGAAGCAGCCAGTTGGATTAGATGACTCTGCACACACCCCTTCAGTGTCATGATCTCATGTCCCACGCGGCCTGGGGTTGGCGTGTTTGGAGGACAGTGCCTGGGAGGAGGGGCAGGCCACCCCCTTGGACTTTCCCCTTCTCTGCCTGCCATGGGGTGGCTTCTGTTAATGATCAACAGAGCAAAGGGTGCCCCAGGGCCACCTGGGGAGTTGGCCCTGTGCCCTTCTTCCCCTGGGATCTCACTCCCCTGCACGTAGCCAACCATTTAATCACGTCTGGCTGGACTGCCTGAAACAGTGCCTGAGTTCAGACGGGGAGGGGGCTGGGGAGACTACCCAGGCTTCTCACCTCCCCCTGCTGCCTTGCAGATGGCCCTTCTCAGGCCGGTTTCTGGTCTGCTGGGCACAAGCAGGGACCCCGAGAGTTGCAAAGCAGGACAAAACCTTGGCCTTTTCTTGAGGTCAAGTCAGCACTAGGAGTCCCTGTAATGACCCGTGTTTTGGTGGGTAAAGCTTGGATTACAGGAAACCTTCTGGCCTAAGGGCCTACAGTGCTTTTGCAGGAGTCACAGAGGGTTACATCTGAGTTACTGTTGTGGGAAACTAGTCTCTGAGGAGCCAGGGCAAGGGCTGTCCACATGGCAGACCAGGTTCCTTCCTCCTGCCCCTGAGAGCCAGCTGCTGGGCAGGGGATGAGGATGCTCCCACCACATTTAGGCTGTTTGCAGTTGTTTCGACATGTTGGCGAAGGCCAGGTCTCAAGGTACAGAGCCAGGAGTGACAACCGTACCTGCGCCATCAGCTTGGGGTACAGTGAAAATAAATATTGGCAGCGGCCAATCTGAGGCAATTTTCTCACCACCCGGGGCCGGTCAGGTAGCTGCCCCCTGACTCCCACTTGTACCTCAGGGAGAAAGAGGTCATGACCACATGGGACAGAGTTCATTTCTGCCCACCCCACTGCTCCAGGGGGATGGTAGGCTTTGCTGCCCTGGGTGAGGAGCTGGTTTTGGCGTCAGGGGGCCATAGGTTCAAATCCCTGCTCAGGGTCAGCCTCACTCTGTGACGTCCAGCTAAAAACTTAGCAAGCAGCTTAGAGCCCCAGCTTCTTCATTTGCAAGATGGGATGAGGATGACGAGATGATGGTAATTACATCCAGTTCAATGGGTAAGCTGCGGTGTAGTCACACAATGGAATATTATACAGCTGTATAAAAAACAAATGACTGATAAACACAGCAACGTGGATGGATGACAAAAATATAAAGTTAAGGGAGCGGGGCGCCTGGGTGGCTCAGTCGGTTAAGCAGCCAACTTTGGATTTTGGCTCAGGTCATGATCTCAAGGTCGTGGAATCAAGCCCTATGTCTTAATCTGCTTGCCCCTCTCCCTCTGCTCCTCCCCTCTGCTTGCTTTCTCTCTCTCTCTCAAAAATAAATAAAAAATCTTTTATTAAAAAAAAATGTAAAAACCCCATAAAGTTAAGGGAAAGAAACCAGTCCAAAAGAGTGCATGTCGTATAAGCCCATTTATATGAAGTTCATAAGCAGGCAAAAGTAATCTACAATGACAGAAATTCCATTAGAAGATACAGTTCATATACACCAAAGCTCATGGAGCTGCATGCTGAAGATTTACACACTTTACTGTGTGTAAGTTACACATAAATGTAAATACTTATAGCATTGTTATAAGTATTCCTACAGATTCAGGAAAAGTGAAATTCATCAAAAAAAAAAAAAATGAAAAAAACGAAATGAAATGAATACCTGGCCTGTTATAGGCACTCCGTACACCGTGGCTGATTTTTATAATAGCCACGACCTGAGGATATCAGTCCTGTTCCCCTTGCCTTGTTATAGAAGGAGGGGATGGGTTCAGAGCAGCTGAAAAACTTGCCTAAGTGAAGTGGGATTTGAATTCGGGCACATTGGCCTTTAAGCTCACACAGCTGCCCGCTACCCAGGATGCCCCTCCGTGCACAGGTGTTGCTTCCTGAGAAAAGCTCAATACACAGTAATCCAGACGCAAGCAAGCTAATTAGTAAATTAAAAAATTTAATTAGTAAATATAATCATCCGCATTTAGGAGAGAGTTTTTCACTTTGCAGATTCAAAATTAATCTCCTGTGGCTAGTTGGTACCTCCCACACTTCTTGTGAGGCAGGGAGAGGCCAAGTTGGAGCCTGGCTGAGCTCTGTCTGAGGGGCTGGAGAGAGGAGAGCATGGCTGGGCAGGCCAGCATCCCTGTCCTGGGATTCACCCACGTGGCCTGCCTGTCCAGGTCCATCTCTCCCTAAGGCTGATGGGGGCTGTGAGGCCTCCGAGGGGACTGCCTGGCCCAGCCTGTCTTCCCTGGCCCTCAGGCTCAAGGGTGCATGGAAGCCTCACGTGGCCGTTGGGGCACCACTTTTGACCTCTGTTCCATTCCACTCTTTTGGGACTTGGTTCCAGTATTAAGGCTTTGGGAAAATATTCTTGGATCCTGCCTGAGGGAGATACCCAGCTCAGCCGATAGATCTGTCCACCTGAAGCTCCAGGGGCAGGTGGAAACAGTGCTCTGGGAAGGGCCCAAGGCTTGATGGGCTCAGGCAGCCAGACAGTATGTCAGATGTTCACTCAGGATGGTCCAAGTGAGTTCCTCCTTAAACTTGGCCCTCTTGGCACCTCACTGGCCTCCCTCTCATCCTACCCTGTCCAGCAGGCCTGGATGGGGAACCCTCTATATTGTACCTCAGTTTCCCCATTTATAAAAGAGGCAGAAAATCAGCCTCTCCTCTGCTCACCACCCCGACCCCCTGGGCTGTGGAGAGGGTAACCAGAGGGGATGGGCAACATCCCAAGAAAGGACAGGCTGAGGGGAGACATATTCTCCTCCAGGCCTGTGCGGCCCCAGGGGAGAGTGACTATTAGAACCCAGGCACTTACAAGTGGTGTGATCTTGGGCAAGTCACTTAACCTTTCTGGGACTCATTTTCCTTGTCTGAGCATGGGTACAGGAAACGCACCCTGCCCACTTTATGGGACTGTGCGGAGGACAAGATGGGGTGGAGAGGAAGGAGTTTTGGGGAAGCGAGCCCCTGGACAAAGGTGGCATTGGGAGTGTGGGAGTAACTTATGGCCCTCTGGAGGGACAGAGCCCCTCCTCCACGGATGTTTTCGTGTCATAACCTGGCGCGCTTTGCTGATGGGGCCCACCTTCCGGAGGTCCTGCCTCGAATTCGCTGTGGTGTGTCTGCTGTAGGTGATTCTTCAAAATGTACATACTAAACATAAGAACACTGCTCAGTGTTTGCGGAGACTTACTATGCATGCCAGTGCTGGCTTCAGCCCTCCATCACACGGTCTCACCTGACAGTACCTATAAGCAAGTACTATTATTAGACCCATTTTCCGGATGGGGAAAGCCAGGCTCAGGAAGAAGCCAGCATTCCCAGTCACATAGTTGTACCTGACTGAGCTGTGACCCCGGTCTGCCTGACCCCACCATACAAGCTCTCAGCCCCCACAATCCAATGGGGAGGCAGACGTTAGATGTTAGATGTTAGAGGTCATCCAGCAGATCTGGGTTCTAATAGTCACTCTCCCCTGGGGCCGCACAGGCCTGGAGGAGAATATGTCTCCCCTCAGCCTGTCCTTTCTTGGGATGTTGCCCATCCCCTCTAGTTACCCTCTCCACAGCCCAGGGGGTCGGGGTGGTGAGCAGAGGAGAGGCTGATTTTCTGCCTCTTTTATAAATGGGGAAACTGAGGTACAATATAGAGGTGGGGAGTACACTGGGATCACCCTCAGGTGCAGCAGCTGCCTTGCAAACCAAGTCTCTGTGTCACCTCTGCTACGGTCTGGCTAGGGATGGGGAATGATATTTTACCACTCGGAGGGGTGTCGTCCTGCCTAATGAGTGACGGAGAAATCCTGGCTCCTGCAGGAGCCTCCTAAGGGCTAAGGGGATGGCGTTCTAACCGGCCTTACTGTCCACCTGAACGTGGGACCTGGGGGGCCTCCTCGGGAAGGCACTGGACGGTTGCTGGAGTTGTGTTTCTTCTTTTGGTGCTTCCTTTTCTGAGAGACACTGCCTGTAATTATTTAGTGGCATTCCAGCATTCCCCATCCACCCAAGAAAGTCATTTATTCCTGCTAATGCAGGGGTCAGAGGGAGGAAAATGGTAGGTTCTTGAGCTCCAGCCAGTCCCTGAAGCCGGTGAGGGCAAAGGAAGGAAGCACTGCCCATCACCTCTTGCACCCCCCTCCTCAAAGCCTCCCCCAATTGCCTCAAGCTGGGGGCAGGAGGGCAGGACTCAGGGTGCTTCATTGATTGGCTCCGAAAGGCCTGTTTCCTCAGGCCTTTTCTTCCAGTGTTCCTGACCATTTTACTGCCCAGCCTGGAGTGCCCTGAGGTATTGTGCGAAGCCAGGCAGTTGGTCTGGGCTCGAGTAAAAGCCAAAATATTTTTGGTTTCTGTGTTGTCCTTGCCTCTGCTTCTTTCCTCCTGTCCTGCAGCTTTGGGTTTGGTTTGGAGCTAGAGCTGAGTCTTCCTGCACGGTGGACGGCCTCACAAACCGAACAATGCACATCAAAGCCGAATAGGGGCCCCGGCCCCTTCGGTGCGTAGTCAGATGTTCATGATGATTCCTGGACTGCAGGTCCACATGCAGGGGTGGTAGGGAGCTGGGCTTTCTCTTCTTAAACATACGTTAAAAATCACCGGAGGATTGGAAGTCCACGCCGCCGTGAAAGCGAATGTGGGATTCTATGTTAGTACCACTGCCCAATTGTGCCTTGCCTGGTTGGGAGGCCAGAGAGGACAAGTCCCACCTCGACCATCATTTGCTGATGAACCTGAGTGACCACATCTTATTTCCAGCCTTTCATTTCCTGGTTTTTGAAATAAGGGGGTTGGACCAGATGAGTTCTTAGGTTTGTGATTCCATGAATATCTTAGAAAGCAAAGCACACAGAGCCAAACTTCCTTTGCCATGCCAAATGATGGGGCAGTGGAGCCAGCAGGGTGGATGCTCGAAAGCCCCAGCTAGAGTTTGAGACAGAAGGGAGTTGCTGTGTCCTGTGAATGATGTCAGGTGACTCACGCGGACGGGTCTGGAACTCTAGAAGTTGATTGTCTGAACCTCCTTTGAAGTGGTGGTTTGAAGCACTTTTACGAACTGGAGGTTGAATGAGAACATGTAAGTCATCTCGTTGGTATGTTGTATTTTCCCAAACACACCATTTAAAATCAAAACATTGAAACACTGCCTTATTTTAGGATTGTGCTTTGCATTTGAACATGCTGCTTAACATCATTAGCTGACCGGTTTCTGTGACACTTGGAGAAGGAGTTACTCCTCCCAGGGAGGTAGATTTCAGCTCATTTCAGGAAAGAGCTTTTTCACAAGCCAAGCTGGCCTTTGGAGGTAGGGAATTTCCCGTCACTGGTAATGTTCAAACCAACGCTAGGGGCTTACCAACCTCCTTCCCAGGCTCCCACCGTGTTCTCCTGCCCACAAGTCAGGGAGATGGCAGCGTGATTCCCTGACACCCTGTCCAAAGCAGCCCCCTCCTCCTTACCTTGTTATACCATCCTGGTTTACTATTTTAGTACTTATCACTCTCTGAAAGTGTCACACTCATTTTTTTTTTTTTTTTTCTAGGTCATCATCTTGCCAAACTCCAAGGTCATTCTGGAGAAGTAGGCACCTGGACCCTTGTTCTCTGTTCTGTCCCCAGTGTTCCATCTCCTGGCACTTAGCAGATGCTCAGCACATACTGAATGGATACAGTTTTGCTATTGGTATAGGCTTTATAGCTTCTGAGCCTCCGAGCCCCTCATCCTCCCAGATTAGTCCCCTCAGGAGTATGGTTACAGATCTGGAAGGAGCTGAGGGAGAGTAGAGCGAGCACTGGGGATCGGGCGGGCAGAGACTCTCTCGCTGGCCATATCCTTGGGGTTGTCACCCAAACTTTTGGGGTCTTGGTTACTTCATCTGTAAAAAGAGAGAGCTGGATTCAGTTGTCTCAAGGCTCTTTCCAGCTGGACCACCTTGTGATTCAAGTACTCTGTGTTTGTACTCACTCCTCTGTTTTCAAACTGTTTGTTCAACTCCCTTTTATTAGGGGTTCTAGGGCTATTAAAACAGAAAAAAAAAAAACCCAACTAAGTAGCCTTGGGAAGTGAAGGGTAAACACAAGTGCAAATGGATTATTTTATTCCACATAACAAATTACAAGGACTGCAGGTAGTCCCCAAGGTAACTATTTAATTAAATGATCCCCAGGTTAAATATAGATAGTTTAACCCAGTCACAAATTAACAACTGAGGATGTTTTTTCCTGATATACTTTAGCCACCTAACAATGCGCTCAGCTTCAACACATCTAATAATCTCTGATTTGAAATATATTTTATAAAGAGGTTTGTACTGTCTTCCTTCTCTTCGGCCTCTCTAGGAGATGGTGAGTAAACTTGATTGATTCCATTTTACTTGTGAGAAAATTAAAAATAAGATAACTTTTTATTTTATTTTATTTTTTAAAAAAGATTTTATTTATTTATTTGACAGAGAGGGAGACAGCGAGACAGGGAACACAAGCAGGGGGAGGGGTAGAGGGAGAAGCAGGCCTCCTGCCGAGCAGGGAGCCTGATGCGGGGCTCGATCCCAGGACCCTGGGACCATGACCTGAGCCGAAGGCAGATGCTTAACGACTGAGCCACCCAGGCGCCCCAATAAGCTACCTTTTTAAAAAAATTTTATTTATTTGAGAGAGAGACAGAGATAGTGAAAGAGAGCACAAGCAGGGAGGAGAGGGAGTAGCAGATTCCCTGCTGAGCAGGAAGCCCCATGCGGGGCTCGATCCCAGGACCTGGAGATTATGCCCTGAGCCGAAGACAGATGCTTAACTGACAGAGCCACCCAGGCACCCCCAAAATAAGCTACTCTTCATGACACCATGAAAGCAGCCCCCTGTGGCTGTTTCTGGCTGCTGGCTTGTACAGATGAGCAAGGCCAGAGATGGCTAATTTTTTGCTGGTAGATACATTTGGGACTGGCCTCTGCATATTCCTCTTTCTTCCCTACATAGCGCTCTTTCTTTGTGTTTCTGGAAGAGATTTCTTCTGTATCTTGAAGCGTTAACCCACATGCTACAAATTAAGAATTACCTCTGTGCCGAATCCGTCAACCTATAGACAGGTATTGGGTACTAATACAGTGTGAAAAGTGCTCTAATGGTTCGAAAGGACAGAAAATGTGATCCTTGTTCATAAAGAGTTTGCATTTCAGTTGGGGAGGTAAGGCGTACATTAATGAGACTGGATTTTGTGCTCTGATGGCATTCTATGCTGATACAACAAAAGACTAGCTTGAGATAACGAGGGGATAGCTCGCCTTGTGATACTCTGTGAATTGGGTGGTACATTTAGTGCCAACGAGTCAGAGGAGGGAGAGGCTAGCAAGGACCAGTGTCTGTCTGGAGAGAGGCTAGCTTGTAGCTCCACACTGGCCTGGCCCTGGGGAGCACAGGAGGGACCCTACAACTGCTCCAAGCCATCCATCTCAAGGAACTGAATGTGAGTGGCGCCCCGTGGAGCGGTGTAGCACCCTGGCCCTGTATCAGGAAAGCTCACACTGTGGAGACCTAGACATGGTAAAAAGATGGAGAGGTCTCAAGGTCACTGTCCAAGGTCTGAGTCAGCCTTTGCGCCCATGAAAATGTACTGTGCCTTATACAATATTTCTAAATATTTCGAGCCAACATTTAAAAATCAAGAGATTTAAAAAATAATAACCCAGTTTTCTGGCATTTCTTGAAACCTTGGTATATCTGGCCATGGAAGACTCATATTCCCCTTTGGCATCGATTGAGGTGTCAGTCACGTGGATCTAAGCAGTGTCTTTTAAGACAGGGCTTGTGGTGTCTGGCTTGCCCCGGTCCCCACCATTCCCCCCAAGTCCCCAGGACCTCCTACACCTTTTTCTCCAATGGTAGAGAAATATTTCTCTGTACTCCCATCCCTACTAAGAGTAAGAAAAATAAAAGCCCAAGAGGGCTGTGTGTTTAAAAAAAAGGGGGGGGGGGCAACAGGAAAAAGCCCAGTTCTTCCTAGAAACGAAGAACGTGCAAACCAAGGGCAGCGCTGTTGGAGGAATTCAGCCCACCGGCCTCACTCCAGTACATTCCCGCTGGGCCCTGTGCCAGGGGAGTTCGCGGCAAACACGGCCGACTGTATAACACAGAGGTACCGCCTTAACAACAGTCCTACTAGCTGAGCTCTATTAAGGGCTTATAGGTGTCCGGGTTACCTCACTTAACCTTCCCAGCAGCCCTGCGATATAGGTACTGCCTCTAGCCCCGTCTCAGAGTGGGGAAACAGAGAGGTTCAGCAACACGCCCAAGGTCACACAGCTACTTGGAGACAGAATTTGGATACGTGTCTGCGTGACCCCGGAACCCATTCCTGCTTCTGCTTCCTCCGCGCTGTGGGGCTCGAAGACAGATACCCCCCGCCTGGGGTGATAGATACGGGCCGCGTGCGCGGGTACACGCATGCGCCATATCTCAGCATCCGGAGCAGTCTTGGCAGCTGAGAGGCTCTCGCTAAGTATCTTTGAATGTGTGCGCTGGGCAGATGGCTCCGGAGTCCCCGGGGGCTGGGGCTGTTTGCGGAACTTCTTCCTCTGAGTACGATCTCCTGCTGGGGGCTCAGCTTGGGCCTTTTGCCAGATCTGGGCAGGGTAAGAGAGGCGGGAGAGCCCCGCCCGCTCCACACCTTTCTGTTCCAAGACTGGCTCTTCCTCGTCTCTAAGTCTTTCCTCCTCCACCCACCTTCACCCTCCAGACCACGAGATGAGACAGTTGGTGGCTGGCAGAGTGAAGGACAAAGCAGCAACTGTTGACAAAGCCAGATGGTGAAGGAGGTGGTTCTTCAAGCCACTAGGGCCCTGTGAGGGGCTGTCCTGGGGTGTTTGCGCGCAGGGGCGCTGGGGGTGGGTGCGAGGGCAGTGTCTATGCAGCTGGCTCCCTGACTGGAGTGGGGGAAGCAGTGGAAGCCGAGGTCAGAGGCTGAGGGCAGCAGTGATTCTGTGGGGAAGCCCCAGCTCAGTGCCCACTGGTCTTAGTGGCTTAGAAGTAAACCCCAAGATAAGGATCTGAGTGCTGCTAGTTAATTTGAGAGGTGATCCCAGGAAGCCCCAATAGGAGAGTGGGGAAGTGAGTCAGAGAAGGCAAGGCAGCCAATAAAGGGTTTGTTTTCAACTTAGTTATCACTGGGTTGGCTGGACCTTGATCTTGCTGGGACGATCTAGGAACCAGTAAAGGACACATGCCTCAGAGAAGCATACCCAAGGGGGGGAAGGAAGCTGGGTATTCATACACCAATCTCTCAGTCACGGGTTGAGGGTCACTTGGCCCTTCTGGCCTGCTGTGGGGGGTGGGGGCAGGGGGGCTCTAGTGGCCAAAGAGAGCCCCCAGGCAGAGATTCAGGTGCTATAGTCGGCAGTTGGACAGGGATGCGCTGAAATGGGGAGGGTGAGGGGACGTGGGTGAGCGCCAACCCCCCTGCCACTCCCCTTCTGTCCATGTAGATGGAGCATCATGTCTGGAGCGTGGGGTGCTTTGCAGAGGTTCTACACCTGTCCTGTACCAATTAGCTTTTGCTACATAACAGACCTCCCCCTAATTTAGTGGCTTAAAATAGCAATCGTTTATTTAACTCACAGTTGGGGGGCGGGTGGGCAATTTGGGCTGGGCTTAGTGGGGTCATTCTGGCCTCAGCTGTGCTCACTCGTGTGTCTGTGACCAGCTGGAAGGTGGGCTGGGGGCTGGCCGGCCTGGGACCGTCTCTCATCCGCGGCAGGCTAGCTGCGGCTTGCTCCCTCAGTGGTGGCAGCACTCCAAGAGAGTGAGCGTAGGCAGGGGAGGGCTCTGGAAGCCTAGGCTGGGAACTGACACAGCATCACTTCCACCGCATTCTGTGGGCCAGAGCAAGTCATCAGGCTTGCCCAGATTCAAGGGGTTGGGAAAAAGACTGCCTCTCGGTGGGAGGAGCTGCAAGGTCACATTTAGGAGGATAGGAACATTTGTAGCCATTTTTACAAATGATCTATCACATGTCCCGTGCCTTTAGGCATCTTGTGGTCTGGTGGACAATCAAAACCAGTGTTTGTTCTACTCTTTTAGACATAGTAGGAGTCAGAAGCTGTCTGGGTCAAGTGTGGAAACGTCTCTGTCCTATAATATCTCCTCCACTGATGCTTTCTGTTAAACATTGTCCTTTCTTTGGTCGTCTTTAAGAAAGCAATTCTTTCTGAGGGATAGCACATTAAGCCTCTACTTAGGAGGCAGAGGTTCTGTGTGGGTGGGGAAAGCAGCCATGAGCTGAGTGGCGCCGGAATCCGCGGACCGCGTTCAGGGTCTGAACCTTTCCCCGTGTTCAGGGAACGCCTGCCTTCCTGCTCCTACTGGGTGGCAGCAGAGCCCGCCCCTTCAGAAGATGCACGTGCCCTACCTTCCCCCTCCCGGCCTCCCTTTACAGCCAGGCCATGAGCTTTGCCCATCCAACCTGCTTGCCCCCGTACTCAGAATAGGAGCTAGTGATGTGAAGACGTGGGGATCAGTAAAGTCTCCCTGGAGGTGGTGTGAGTTCCAGGGGCCAGTTCCAGCTGTGGGGCGAGGAGTGGGGTCCTGTGCCCGTGGCAGCCGTGTCCTCACTAGACAAGGCCCCGGGGTGTGTGTTAGGGGGATGGATTCTGGCTGCCGAGTCTCAAACTTGGTTCTCTAGCTCTTCCACAGATTATGTGAAGGATGAAGTATCCTTTTAGTGAATTTTTATTTTGCTGGGATCAGCCAGACCCTATTTCTGTTGCTTGCAGATAAGAAACTCCAACTTGTATGGTGGGGGTGGAGAGGGAAAAATACAGAAAGAGAGTGTGTTGGGGGTGGTTTGAAGGAAAGGAGAAACGGGTTCTATGTCACCATTTTGCCTGATGAAGCCCCGTTGGGAACTGAAAAAGAAAACCAGCTAACTGTTTTTGAAAGCATGTGATAGTTCATTCGTTTAAAAAAAAAATTCCAGAAGATAAAAGGTTTGCCCCTTTTAGAAGCCAGTTGAAAAACTGACAGCTAGCCCTCTGAGAGTGAGGTGCAGATATGAGCCATAGGGAGGTTGTGTGCTTCCGGTTTGGAGCCCTGGAGCCAGACAGAAACGTCTGAGACTTGGTGGAAGGCCAGAGGGGGCTAAGGGGGGGAAGTGAGGCCTAGCTGTGCATCCCCGAGTAAAAGGACAGAGTAGGAAATTCATTTATTTTTCTCTGAAGAGCATCCAGAGTTGGATGGGGACACGCTGCAGCAGTGAAGTTGAGCAAAGAACACGTATTTTTTAAGGCCTGGTAATTGCTTGGCTAATAAAAATTTTATAGAAAAAACATCGGTGAGTGGATCATGTAGGATATTACTGCTTCTCTTGGTTTATCAACCCTTAAGAGAAGTTTATTTTATTTTTTTTAAGATTTTATTTATTCATTTGAGACACAGAGATACAGAGAGAGAGAGAGAGAGCATAAGCAGAGAGAGAGGCAGAGGGACAGGGAGAAGCAGGCTTCCCGCCGAGCAGGGAGACCGATGCAGGGCTCGATCCCAGGATCCTGGGATCATGAGCTGAGCCGAAGGCAGATGCTTAACGATCTGAGCCACCCAGGCTCCCCAAGAGAAGTTTATTTCTGAGCTTGGGGAAATTTGGCAGCTATCTCAAATGTAGATGGCATATCCAGGAGGTAGTAATTCACCTCCCTACGTAAAATGCAAAAGAAATACAGTTACAAAAGGCAAGTTAAAGAGCATCCAAACAGTGTACAATACGGCCCTGCTGTTTATCTTGAGTGGATAGTTCTTGTCAAGACGTGGCGGGCGTGGGGTGGGGAGGACAGGTGCCTAGCAGTAATATTTCTTGGGCTGCCTGGGGTCATACCACCATCTTTGGGCTACCCACCCCCCCCCCATCGCATAAAGTGCCTCCCGCAGGCCCTTGGCTTTTTCTCTTCCACCACACTGCTCTTCCTGAGTTTACCTGAGCTGCCGTGTAGAACCCTGTTGTGTTCCTGCAGCACCATCAGGCTCAGAAGAGAGCAAATTCAGGTGTTGTCCCGAGGGCTGGATCTACAGAACCAGAGTGGGCAGGGAGGAGAGAGACCCCAGACCTTCACAGGGAGGAGATCCAGCCTGGAGAGCTAGACTTCCGTGTGAAGGAAGGCTGAGAGTCTCTGGCCCATCCGCGTTCACTGGTGGTGGGGGTTTGCTGAAGGGTGTGGAACACCGTCGATATTAAGACATCCGATCTGCAGTGGTTGTATTGGAAGCCCCTCCTTCAACCCCAGGAAGTAGAACTGTTCTGCTTCTCCACACAGGACCAGCTGGGTGTGACCTGAGCATGCACAGTTCAAATACTCATGGCTCAGGATGAATCTGCAGTTCTCACTGTGCATTCTGGAAGCCAAAGGGACCTTCTTCTTGGCCCTTGGTGCCACTGACTGGGGATACTCAGTCAACCAGCCCATAGCCTTTGTGAACATTTATGGAGAAACTCTTTGCCTGAAGGGCTCTCCTTCTTCCTGTTCTTCACCTCAGTCCCTGTTTTACAGGGATTTTTTACGGAAACTGAGGCTTCTAGAGATCAAATGGTTTGCCCAAGTTTACGGAGGTAGTAAGAAGTGGAAATCAAGTCATTTAATTCCAAATACAATGCTCCTATCTTAATACCTCACTATTAATCTCGAATTTGCTCAAATACTGCTTTGAAGAGAAATGATTTAGAGTACAGATTTGTTAGTAGTCTTCCTTCAAGATGTTATACACTTTAGGAATGTTCCAGCCACCTTTTGTATGGCATCACCTCTGTGATGATTAATTTTATGTGTCAACTTGACCGGGCTAAGAGATGCTCACATAGCTGAGAAAACATGATTTCTGGGTGTGTCTGTGAGGGTGTTTCTAGAAGTGATTAGCATTTGAATTGGTAGACCCAGGAAAAAAGAGTGCCCTCACCAGTGCATAATATTCAATGAGGGCCTGAATAAAACAAAAAGACGGAGGAAGGGAGAATTTGCTCTTTGTTTGAGTTGGACTGTCTTATCTTCTCCTGCCCTTAGACATTGGTGCTTCTGCTCTCAGACCCTCAGACTAGGGCTGGGATTTACACCATTGGCCCCCCAGTTCTCCGGCCTTTGGACTCAGAGCGGGACCAGAACTTACACCATAGGCTCCCCTGGTTCAGGCCTTCGGGTTTGGAACCACACCACTGGCTCTCCTGGCCTTAGGCTTGCCGGTGACAGATGGTGGGACTTCTCAGCCTCCATAATCCTGTGAGCCAATCCCTGATAATAAATCTCTTTCTCTATATCTCCATATATCCTATTGATTCTGTTTCTCTGCAGACCCTAATACAGACCTCCGTTCCCCTTCCCTGTATGCTCTGCAAACACACGTTTCTCATTGCCTCCTGCCCACACGGCCTTTCCTTCTCCTGGTGGGTACGGCCAGTGTCTCAGTACCCTCCCCTCCCCCATCACTGCCTCTGGGTGGTTGGTGCACAACACAACGGGGTGTCAAAGAACTTGGGAAACCATGGTCAACAGGCCCATCTTCCACTGCTGTCAACTTTACTGGAAAAGTTTTGGGGGGAGAATCATAGTACAACATATATCTACCTATGCAGGAGAAAGTATGCTTTGAAGACGAGTGTTTTTTTATCTTTCAAATTAACGCAAAGAGATTCTTGCTTGCAGCAGCTGTTTCCAGAGATAGCCCTGGAGCTTCTAGAGACAGCTCAGTCTCCTCAGCAGGCCATGGGGGTTATTTGCTGAAATACAACCCTCATTATCTGAAAGGCTTGTTGGGTGTCTACCATAGGCCCCAGGACAATGTACTGAGTTCTTGCGTTCCTCATGTGCTGTCAGATAACTCTTCTAGTCCATCCTGTTAGGTTACACCCATTCTGAAGCTTTTGTAGCAGTAACAGCAAGTACCTACTACGTGCCAGGAGCGGGGCTGGGACAAGGGTGAGGCGAGCAAGGCACCTAGGATATAAAACTTAAGGGCACAGCTGTTGCCAACCTTGTACTAGCATGACCCCGAGAGACAGAGAGAGAGAGAGAGAGAGAGAGGGAGGGGGCCTTGTTGAATTTTGCACCGTAGGCTCCTCCCCTTTCCTTGGTCCTGCCCTGACTGATTCTTCGAATCCATTTTCTCATATGTTTTGTTACAACAGCCTCATTTTACGGATGGGGAAAATCTGAAGCCCACGGTGGTTAAGAAACTTGCCCGGGGATCCCACAGCTGGTTCCAGTACACTGTTGTCTGACGCTGACCTTAACCTCCTTTACTCTTCCCACCGCCCTGAGACGTAATCGGTCACCCATAGTATTGGTTCAAGAGGGCCGATGGCTAAATTTCCAGGAATTCTGTGAGTCAGCCATTAAACATGGCCCTTATTAAATAGCAAACGAGACAACCATAAGTAATTAAATAAACTCGATCAGAAGCGAATGTAGTAAGTCCCCCCAGCTCATTACTTTCTAGTTCTGGTTCCCCAGGGTCGGGAGGGAGTCCTGGCTCCACCACGTAGCAGCTGTGTGACTTGGGCTGTTCTGCGAGAGCCATGCCCTGAGGAGCCCTCCGGAGAGTGGAAGGGCAGGGAACGAGGCCCTCGCATCCAAGTCCCAGCTTCGCTCCAGCGATCGGTGTCCGTTTTCTCATCTGCAGACTGGGAGCAACGGGCAGACGAGCACCTTGTCACCGATGGCAGTGTCTGCGGGATCTGTCACATGCTGTTGAACACAGAGCTCTGGAACGCTGGCTGACCACTCATTATGTGCCAAGCATTGTTCTAAGCCCCTTGCTTATATTTTCTTACTAGCGTTCCAGCAACCCACTGAGATAAGGATTGTTTTTCTCCCATTTTTAGATGGGGAAATAGCCTCGGCACAATGGAGTCCCTTCCCCAAGGTCACACAGCTGGTACGTGGCAAAGGCAGGAGTCCCTCTTGGACAATCCCTGGGACCTAGGAGATGCTCAGTGAATGTGACTGATCAGCTCCCGCAGCCCCCCATCCGGGAGATGTCTTGGGCCCCAGTGCCATTTTCCCTGGGAGCCTCCAGGTCAAGTGTCAGAAAGCGTAAAGGCCCTTCAACTTTTCAGATGGTGGGTCCCAAAGCTGGCCGGACCCCCAAGCAGGCAAGCGGCAGAATCCTGCCGCTGCACCCAAACCCTCCTGTCCTCCCTGTCCAAGGGCACCTCGGCAGCTGCCGCTCTGGAGCAAAACATCCCTTCTCTTAAGGGCGGGAAGAGGCCAGCTCCTCCCTGAGCCGGCCCGGATGCCACTTCTTCCGGTCATTCTCCAGGGCGGATACATTGTGGGAATCAGCCACGCCGGCCACAAGGAAGAAAAACACCCACTTCCCATACTCCCAGCACCAGTGGGGGGAAGCTCCAGGCTTGAGCTCCCTGAGACCTCTCCCTGGGTCCCAGGAGAAATCGGCTCCCCCCACTGGGGTGCCGTGCGTCCGTAGCCCACAGGGCCCGAAGGGGCTGACGGCCGAGGCTGAGGAGGCAGCGGGCCCCAGTGAAGGACCCTGGCTCTGTGTACCAGGCAAGCCTGGGTTTGAATCTCGCCTCTGCCTCTTATGAGCTGGGTGTCCTCGGCTAACTTTTCTGAACTTCAGTTTTTCCTTCTGCAAAATGGGAGAATACCCAACTTATGGCGTCTTACAGAGTTGTGGTTTAAAAGTCAAAGAAATGTGTACAAAGCACCTAAGACACAAACGGTGGAAGGAATGGAATACATGGGAAGTGAATGAATACTCATAGCAGTTGTGTGCTGGGCAGTGCGCTAGGCAAGGGAGGGCCCCACAGGGGCGGACGCGAGTGCAGGGCCCTGCAGAGGCAGAGAAACCGAGAGAGAAGGTGCCGTGGTGGCGGGGTGGGGGAAGAGCAGGGAACATTAGGCCCCGTCCAGACGCTCCCTGAGTTATTCCTGAGACCTACTATGTGCCCGTGGGGATTATGGGGGATGCAGCTATGCACATAGCCCAGCCCTTCCCTCTCAGACACGACACTGACACGCACAGAAAATTAAATGACAGCACAGGTGATGAAAGCCTTAGAGACTGGGGCACCCGGCTGGCTCAGTCGGAGGAGCGTGCGATGCTTGATCTTGGAGTTGTGAGTTCGAGCCCCACGTTGGGTGTAGAGATTACTTGGGAAAATTAAATAAATGAGAAAAGCCTGAGAGACCAAGGTGCAAGGAATCAGAGAGTGAGAAATGACCACCTGAGAGGGACGGGCAACAGGGAGGACCCTTGTTCAGACTTGCAGTGGAGACCTGCAGGTGAGGGGCTTCCGGGGAGGCCTGAGTTTTTCTCCATTTTGTTTAACAAGGTGCAGGACAGAGGATGGGCCTGGCCAGAGCTTGCTTTCCTCTGCCCCAGCGGTCCTTCCCCCAGCGCCCCCTCTCTGCTTCCACTGCTTGGGCCCAGGGCTGAAGCACCATAGGAGCTGTCTCTATGGGACCTCGAAGCCAAGCTGGGAGCCTGCCTTGCTAGAGTGTCCCCACTCACGTGCCGCAGGAGTGCTGGTGCCATGCAGGGAGAGGGAGCGTGGAAGCTCAGGAAACAAAGCCAGTTCTTAAGTCCCTTGTGGGCTGGGGGGACTGGGATCGGAGCTGGCCCTTTGTCACTGATCTATTTCTCCCTCTTTGGCTTCCTCTTGTACAGCTTAGTCTCGGCTGAGTCACGCGGACCTTCCTGGGTTGAAGAGACAGTTCCAGAAAGAGTATGGAGGCAAGTCGGAACATGAGGCCCTCCCCAAACTTCCCAGGCGGGCCTCCTGCAAGGCCCCGGTAGGCATGGCCACCTTGCTTCCTTGGAGGCCTGGGTGTGTTCCTGCGACTCCCCTGCCCTCCCTTCGTGTGAGGTGAGTCTCTCTTACAGCACATTGTCTGCTGTGACAGCACGTTGGTGTGGGGGGACACAGCCTCTTGGTATGTGTGCCCTTATGCTTTACCAGGAGGCCGCTTTCTCCCCACCCAGTAACAGTGAACCCTTAAGAAGCAATAAAGGAGACAGCATGGTGATAGCCCACTCCATGCTCCATGCCCACATGACATTAAAAAGGGATCTGTTTTTAAAATTAGGGGAGCAGATGAAAAGCCCAGTCCACTTAATCATGCGGGGTGAGGGGCCATCCTGTCTCTGTGCTTGCCAAGCTCGCACCTGTGTCGGCGGGAGCACTGTTCTGTGGCCCCTACAGGGGTGTGTTTCCCCCAAGTGCATTTTCATGTTACAGATCACATTACCCTCAGAGAAGGTGATTCTTTTTGGAAGAAATAGGCTGTTTCTCTGCTCCTTATGTGGGGGATGGGAAGGGAGGTAGTAAGGACTGGTGATTACAAGAGTGGACTCTGGGGGCGCCTGGGTGGCTCAGTGGGTTCAGTGTCTGCCTTCAGGGTCCTGGGATCGAGCCCCGCATTGGGCTCCCTGCTCGGTGGGGAGCCTGCTTCTCCCTCCCCCCACTTCCTGCTCCTGCTTTCTTTCGCTATCTCACTCTCTCTCAATTAAATAAATAAAATCTTAAAAAAAACCCCAAAACCCAAAAAAACAAAAAGAAACCAAGAGTGGTCTGGGAAGCTGGAAAGCCAGGTGTTTTGATCTGGACTTTGCCCTGTTACTCCTTGTATAACCTTGGGGAAGGCGCTTGACCTCTTGGAGCCTCAGTAGCCTCATCAATGCAGATGCTAAGAGTGAATGTCCTCGCAGAGAGCTTGTGGGCATTAGGTGAGGTCATGTGGGAGTGATGGAGCAGGAGGTCCGTGTGGGGGCCTCGGGGCCACTTCTTGCTGTGTGTGACTCTGGAAAAAGCACCAGCCTCCTGAGGTTTGCTCACGTCTGCAGTGGGGGTTACACGTCTGACGTGTGAGTTAGGGGAGGGTCAGATGAGGTCTCTGCACGATGAGGAGCAGGAGGTAAGTGCTCAGTAAACACGGGCCTGTGACAGGCTGGTATGACGGGGTGGGGAAAGGACAGGAAGATGACATCCTTTCCCACTTGGCTCTTTCTGTGTTTCTCTTAGGAAGCCGGGTCCTGGGGCCTGGGGCGGTGAGCAGCCAGCCCCCTCCCCCCCCGGGGGGCACCCTCCCTGCTCCTTTCTTGAACGGGCCTGGCCATCAGTGGCGCTAGGTGGGTCCACGCCCTCGGCCACGACAGAACCACGCTCATTTTGCAGCTTCCTCCGTGTGGAGGCTTAAATTCAATGGCTCCCGCACCGCGGGGCCACCTCCTCCCATGACCCGGCCATGTTTTCATTCCTAACCATCCTCACTAACCCAGAACACTTGGGATTCTCTTGTCTCCAGCAGAACCCCAAACACCTCCCACCCCCTTGTTGGTATAGTGGTTAATTAAGTGTCTGTCAGTCACAGAATCCAGAGGCAGATATCAGATGACTGTTCACTCAGCCTTTTCCCGAAAAGGCCCATCTGGGCTGGTTTCTTCAGCTCAGCGACATCGGCACTCCTCGACCACCTGTCTTCTCGGCCACTAAGGGTGATGGCCCTGGGGCTGGTGAGCAGCTGTTGTCCATCTCCTGGAGCCAAGTGGGGAGCTCAGGCTGCAGTAGACAGCCATATCTGGTAGAGGCCAAAGGGAAACGGCCTGCTGATTATTGGGCTGCCGTGAAAACTTCACCCTGGAGGTCTTTCACAAACAGGATAGAGTTTCACCTCTCTGGAATGTGTTAGAGCAGCAAGGCCTACCCGTCCTCTCTGCCCAGGTGAAATTCATCTTCCATGAAGGACTGGGCCCCACGTCTGAGCTGCACAGACCTACATAGACCTCCACGGATAGAACATAGAGCCCCATCCATGGTTGCTAAGGCCTTGAACGACTATCTTTCTCCAGGTATGTGTTTATTTCTTTAACTCCCTTGAAGGTGAGGATTACGTCCCACGTGATAGCCACACATCACTTAGCATGGCGCTGGATACTTCTCAAGCATCCACTGAGGCCCTGTGGTAGTTAGGCGGCTGCCCCTAAGAGGGGAGCAGAGCTTCAGAGGATGGCTCACTGCATTGGTAGGTTTTGAGGAAGCCAAGGAGGGCTGGAGTTTGGGGTGCTGCCTAAGGAAAGTGGGCTCCACAGTGGGGCAGGACAGTGGGGCTCAGTGCTGGGGACAGCCAGAGAAGGTAGTAACCTGGGGAGAGAGGGCTGGAGCCTAAAGACAAGAAAGACAATCGATGGCCTTCAGAGCTTTGTTGAGAACCATCCCTGGAACCCCCCACAGGGTGCCTCTCTTTGTGTCAGCGTGGGGTTCAGACCTGGTGACCGCTGACCTCCAGCTGACCTCCAGCTGGAGGGGAAGGGGTGCAGGAGAAGTGCAAATGAGATGTGGTTTCAGGATAAATGGGGCCTCGGGTGGGCAGAGCCTCCAGGCCAGGAGTTTTACAGGGAGACAAGAACTCAGAATGCCCCAGACGGCAGGGCTTCCTGCAAGCCTGGGGATGTGGCCGCGCCCTGTGTCCTTAAGGAGGGATGGAGGCCTGGGGTTGACTGACCTGGGCTGACCCCTGGGGTGAAGGGGAGAATGAATAACAATGGTGGCCATAGCAATGCTTCACACACAAGTGTGGGGTTTCACAGTTTTCAGAGGGCTTTTGCACCTGTTAGCTCAGGAACAGGGAGAGGGGGCAGAATTTCAGGTGCCCCTACCCCATCTATTCCGGGAGGGCCTTAACCCTGACCCTCCCACTTCTCCTCCCTCTTTCTGGGACAGAGCACTTGTACTGGGATGTGCCGCCTCGCGCAGATCTGGAGCAGGGTGAGAGCAGGGACAGGCTCTGGAAGGGTGCACCTTGGAGCAGCCCTGCCTCCTCTCTCTTAATCCGGCCCCTCCTCCTTCCCAGAGGTGTGATCCCACACCTGGCTCACCTGGGTTCCCAGGAAGGCCAGGGAGGCGGAACCCCTCTTTCTATGTCTCCCAGAAGGGAGGAGCTCTGGGCTAGGAGCTTCTAGTACCTTATTGGCATCACAATAATCTGTTTCTTTCCTCACCTGTTCTACCCACTGGGCACAGCCCTGGCCTCTCTGTCTTGCTCTGCCAGTGGCTCTGTGGGCCTGGCGGCCCCAAAGGTCAGAACCTGTTTCCCACACTGACTCAGATCTCAGCCTCCTTCCTGACAGATGGCACATGGGGCAGCCCCAATCCTGGCCTTGGTAAATGCCTCGATATTCCTCCACCAGCACACGAATCTTTCCAACTTAGGGATTCTAGCTTCAGAAACTTCACCCAGCATCTGCAGGCCCGCCCTGGGCTGGCAAGGGATGTAACAGAGTCAGAGGAAAGGTATACAGAAGCCCAGAAGACACATGTTTTTGACAAGAAACAGGGGCATGTATCAAAGAACAGGAACGGAGGGCCACAGGGGAGAACTGCCTCTCTCGGAGAGATGGGACAAAGGGGCCAACACGAGGCACTGTGAACTTCGTTGAGTGTAGGGTGAAGAAGGGGAAAGTCGGCTGGGCCCAGATGAGCAGATCTGGTCTGGCTACATGGAAAGCACAAATAAGTTTGTTGTATATGATTCTGAACTAACCAGAGTGGCAGATCAGGACATGGATGTAGTTTTTGAACGTCCAGTGGCCTCACCTAGAATTTTCAGGCTAGGACATAAAAGTGTGAGTTAGATGGTCCCACCTGTTTAAAAAAATATCTTATTGCAACCCAGATCCACAAGACGTTGTCCCTTAGGAGTCACAAAAAGAAGTATGGGGTACTGTGAATGTAACAGTCAAGCATAATAAGTATTTATTCATTCATTCATTCATTTAGAGTGTGTGAATGGGTAGGAGGGACTAGAGGGGGAGGGAGACAGAGAATCTTTTTTTAAAGATTTTTTATTTATTTATTTGACAGAGAGAGTTAGTGAGAGCAGGAACACAAGCGGGGGAGTGGGAGAGGGAGAAGCAGGCTTCCCGCCGAGCAGGGAGCCCGATGCGGGGCTCGATCCCAGGACCCTGGGATCATGACCTGAGCCGAAGGCAGACGCTTAACGACTGAGCCACCCAGGCGCCCTGAGACAGAGAATCTTAAGCAGCCTCCACGTTCAGCATGGAGCCTGACACGGAGCCCAACAGGGGGCTCGATCTCACAACCCTGAGATCATGACCTGAGCCAAAATCAGGAGTCGGGCGCTTAACTGACTGAGCCACCCAGGCGCCCCATGCATAATGAGAAGTCTTATGTGGAGGGCTGCGCCGTACAGGAAGAGTGGTAGAACGTACTGCAGTCTGGAGAGTTTGATGTCATCCACTGGAATCAGGTGATCATTTCCCCAGTGAGAGTCAGTGGGGAACTAGAAGAAAAGCATACAGTCAGCTTGGCTGGGACACAACTAGTTTGCAGAAACAGAGTCGGGGTATGTGCGGTTACGCTGTGGTAATAACCACAAAATCTGGGTGGCTCGTGATAACAAAGGTTATTTTTCATTTGTACCACGTGTCTGTTGTGTGTTGGCTGTAGGTCTGCTCAGTGGTTTTCACTCCTGGGCTGATGGACAAACATTGGGACTTTTTGATCTGGGATTCTGACGGTTTCATAGCAGAGGGAAAAGAGACATGATGAATCACTTACTGATCCTCAAAACTTCTGTCTGGAAGTGACACCTGTCACTTCTGCTCATATTTCATTGGCCAATGCGAGTCATATGGCCTAGCCTAACCTCTCCTGGGAGAGCAAAGGATAATTCTCCTCTAATGAACAATAATAAATTGACCCCAAAAAAGTCCTAAAAGTCATTTTCTGCTTTAGGCCATAATTGGGGTCCACCTCACTAATTCTTGTGAGATGTAGAGACCTCAGAATTTAGTTGTGGACAATTGTCTTAGGATGGAGTTATAGACCCGTTGCAGGAGTAGAAGCTCCCAGGAGGGACAAGTGTATTTCATTCACTGGTATATCCCAAAGGCTAAGAACACGCCCCTCAACATATCTTTATTGCCGAATGAATTATACATGGGTTCAAGATGCAATATGACCCTCCCTGCCTCAGCCAAGGAGTATCCGTGTCCCATGTACTGACTTCTTTGGGTGTGGAGATAAACACGCTCAGAGAACCTGTGTCTTTCTGATGGATCCAGATGAGTTGGGGCTTCACCTTCTGCTTTGGGATGCTGTGTGTCCAGCCCAAGAGTCAGCAAACTTTTTCTGGAAAGGGCAGATATTAAATATTTCAGGCTTTGCACGCCATATCGTATGGTCTCTGTCACAACTACGCAAGTCTCTTGTGGGGCAAAGCAGCCATCGACTGTATGTCAATGATCGAGGGTGGCTCCGTTCCAAGAAAACTTTATTTGCAAAGCCAGGCAGTGGGCCAGAATTGGCTGGGGGCGGTAGTTCGCCTACCCCTAATCTAGCCACGAAGCTGGCTTCTCAAGCTTTGCTTTCCCCCCCGGGGGGGGGGGGGGTCCTTTTCAGGACCATGTTAGAGGCATACATTTATCACTCTCATCTGCATAAAATGAAGTGCCACGAAATTGTAGTTTTGAGACGTCCTGATGTCTGGTTTGGGGTGTTTAGGGCTTCGGTTTATTTTCGTCCAGGGAGGCAGGTCCATCCCCAAACACCCTGATCTGGCCAGGTTTTGGCTCTCGCTGTGCTGTTGTAACTCCCAGGTGCTCCCCTCCCTCGGTATCCCCATCTGCCTTGCCTTTGGGGCATGCACCCACTCTCCCCATTTCACTTGCTCCAGGGACCCCCCAGACTGCCATGGGGGGAAGGGAAGGGCACATGGCTGGCTGAGGAGGAGGAGCTCGCCCCTCTCCTCCCAGTTCAGTTGGTCTGAGAAGTACAGAAATCTATTTTCTTAGGGATGTGGCTCGGATATTTTCATTTCATGGAACCTGATGCCTCAGAATCACAGATTTTTTTTCAGGCCAGAATGCCTCTGGTATGATGTGACAGTCTGGAGGGTAATTAGCAGCCACCCCTTCTTTCTGGGTCAGTACCAGGCTTATGTAATTAGAAGTCCGAAGACGAGACGGGGAGACAGTCAGACTTACCCCGGCCAACAACCTTCCCCCCGCAGCCTTCTAGCTGGTTGTCACAGAATTCTAGAGCAGGAAGAGACCTTATACCTGGCGACCCCTCCTCCACCTGGCCCCAACTGGACATTTGAACATCATGAGGATCAAAATGCAACCCTCTTGTCCTAGGTATCAAAGGCGGGGCTTCAGACCCCATGGACACTCCACATCCTATCCTTCAGCTAACTTCCAGACTGCTGCCCGCCCCCGCTCCCCATCTCCTCCAACAAGATAAACACATCTGTGACCCCATCCTGAGGGGACCTGGGGGAAGGAAGGAGGGAGGAGGGAGCCTCCCCAGTGCAGACAGAGACTCGGCCTTGACTTGCGTTGTTATGATAGGACCTGCCTCTCTTCTCCAGCTGGTGGGAGCACTGACCCCAGGGAGCTCAAGTCCTGGGGGAGGAGAAGCTGGTCAGGGAGAAAAGATAAGGGAGAGAGGGGAGGAGTCTGGCCAGCTCCCACCTCCTGGTTGCTGTTCCAACCAAGTTGCTGAGCTGGAGAAAGAAAACTGATAACAGATAAGGATGCTTGCTTTCCTGTGGCCTTGTTTACCTAAGCTTGGGTTCTTGCTGGTCCCTGGGGGTGGGGTGAAAGAACTTTGTGGGTGGAAGGCAGTGCGGGGTTCCTGGACTGAGACTTGCTTTCAGCTGCCTGAGGTCTGGGTGGCATATAGATCTTCTCTTACCTCCCAGCCCCACCCCAGACTTCCTGTAAGAAGCCAGCTAGACAATGGCTTGACCTGAAATACGAGGGTCTCCACACTTGGAGTAGGGCCTTTCACCCCAAAAGCAGTGGGCTTGGTGACTCTGCCTCTCACCTGGCCTCCTGGGTGTCTGAGCACCTGGGTAAAGATCTCCAGCCCCAGGAAGCCTTATGGTAACCTGCTTGAGCTAATCCAAATATTCCCTACCTTGTTTTTTCTGCACTGCATTCCTCAGCCGTCCTGCAGAAATGGAGTCTGAACTGTACTATTATCTGAGGAGCTGAAAACCATCAAAGAGCAGTTGCTACGTGCTAGGGAATAGGCACAGAGTAATGAAAAAAATAGACACAGTCCATGCCCTCATGGAGATTCAAAGCAGTTAAGTGATTCTGTGAAGGATGGGCTAAGGCAGGATGTGCTATGGAAGCACCTAGAAGACACCTAACCTTCCTGATGGTTGGAAGCAGATGGAAGCATTGGGGGGAAGAGAAAGAAAGTGGGGTATTTGGGGGGTGGGGGGAGAAAATAGTAGTGTTTTGTGAGACCCAGAGTGAGAAGAAGCAGTAGTGAGAGATGAGGCTGTGGAGATAGGCAAGGCTGGGTCATGGCGGGCAGGGAGAAGGAAGAAGGGGGACCTGGAGGGAGGAAAAGAATGGGAGCAGTGGCGGACTGGTTGGGGTGGGAGGTGGAAAGACTCCAGGAGACCTTCCTCTACAGAGAAATGAGAACCACAGTCATTTCTGAGATACTCTTAGCTGGTAACTCCTGGGGCTGAGCCCTCGCCAGCCTCAGCTGGCTGCCTTCCTGCGTCAGTGCTCCCCAAATGCTTGTGGGTTTGGGGCTGCCTCCCGTGGGTTCCTCTTGGTCTCAGCCTCGTTTGTGGTAGGCATCTTTCTGGTCCCTCCGCCCAGCCCTGGGTGGTGTGACATGACCCCAGGCTGGCAATGTTGTCCTGAGTGGTCAGCATCTCTGAAGCAGCTCACCCAGGTAGGACCTAATTCCTTTGAAGCTGCCCACCATCTTCATCTTGCCCTCATAGGGCAGCAGTTAGAAGGATCCAGAATACCTTGCTAATTGAGCTGAAATACGAGGCTCAAAGCTCGTATGTGTGTGAGTCACCCCCAAGACCCGTCAGCAACTCATCCATTTGCCCCGTACTCATCCCTTCCTTCCTTCCCTTCCCTTCAGTGGTTATTGGGTGCTTATTGACTCTCTGGACCTAGCACACACTAGGTACCTTCATTGGCTCGAGCTCTATTCTCAGCCCAGGCAGTCCCAGAGCCGGTAACATTAAGTTTAGTGGGTCAGGGTACAGGCTCCAACTTCAGACCATGGGGTTCAAATTTTCTAACCACCTCAGTGACCTGGAGGAGATCACTTTCACACGTCAGTTTCCTGATCTGTAAAGCAGGTAACAATAGGACCTACTGCATAGGCTGTTGGTGGATTAAAGGAGAGGTTCCTGTATAAGGTTTTGAGCACAGTAAGTCGCTGAATATTAGTTACTACTGTTCATGTACATCAGCGGCTTACTTTGGAACAGGAAATTGTTAGGAGGGAATCTTTTTGGAGTTTTTTTACTGAGATGGTAACACAGCAAAATTAAAGCTATCTATGCTAACAGCAACTATTTTTATATTCACTTCCAGTATTTATCATGAGATAATAACACGAAGAAATCCAGAAGTCCATAGAACTTTAGACTTTCTTTTCTTTTCATCTACTCTAGTAAACTTGCTATATATAGACTCAGGAAATGACTGTGGTGTATGCAATCCACCCCCATGTCCATGCCGAGATATAAGAATGCTGGCTTTACACTCCTTCCACCTTGTGTGATTGTGGATAGCATCTTGGAACCTGTTTCTCCTCATCTGTTCGACGGCGATGATAATACCCTCTCTGGGTTATGGGAAGTAGCACTAACATGGGCAAAATGTCCAACACATAACAGAGGACTAATAAATGGTAGTTCCTGCCCCTTCCTCTGGTGTAGTGTGGGGTTCAGAAAATGGGAGGTACCTAGGGGTTGTTGCCCCCAGGCTGTCCCAAGCCCCTCCGGCCTTCCCGTAGGAAGCCCCCAACCTACCTGAGAGGACTGGAAACTCTACTTTGCTTTAAAGAAGTCAAGGGGGTCAGCCAGCCTCTAGTTGTCTCTCTTCAGGGAAGGACCGGGGCCATGCCAGCTTCCTCAGCTGGCCCAGGGGAGGGGACCTGGGAGTGGGAGAAGGCAAGGCGGAAACACTTTCCTGAGCCCTTGGGGGCTCTGTCCTCTGTGGTCAACGTGGCCTGACAGCTGTTGGGAAGAAGAACGGTGGCACGTGCTGGTGGGTGAGCTGGGGATCGCAGTGTTCCGAAAGAGCTGATGGAACAAGCCAGGCACAATGAGAGAGAAGCTTCCATGACTGGGGTTTTGCGGCTCATTCAATCAGGCTGATGGGAGCAACCTGGCTGAGTCACCTAGATCCCCCTCTACTTCCCCCCACAGAGGGCCTTTCTCAGACACCAGGAGAATATTATGTTAATAATGAATAATTTTATGGGGAGCCTGGGTGGCTCGGTTGGTTAGGTGTCCAACTCTTGATTTTGGCTCTGGTCATGATCTCAGGGTTGTGAGATCGAGCCCCGTGTCGGGCTCTGCGCTGGGTGTGGAGCCTGCTTACGATTCTCTCTCTCTCCCTCTCCCTCTGCCCCTGCTCCCCTCTAAAAAAATGAATAATTTTTTGTTTGTACAACATTTTAGAAATCACAGCATTCTTTTACATCCATTTTCTAATTTCAGTCTCACAAAGAGGCGGGAAGGGAGGTAATAATCCTCGTTGACAGATGAGAAAACTGAGGCTCAAGGGGGCTAAGAAACTTGACCAAGTGTACGCAGTTCCTGAGCTGGGATGTCAAGCCAGGCCTTCTAGTGCCATGGTACCCACAACTGGACGATGAGCAGGAGTTCTCCAGGCAACTAGTGATGGGTCACTCAAATAATTTAGAACTTTCTTCCTTAAAATTTTTAAAAGATGACGGTACTGTCTGGCTCTTATTCCTGTTCAGATTCATCGGCTTCTCTTCGGACTTGGGAACTGAGCCCCATGGGAAAAGCTCCCTGGGGACAGAGCTCTACAGTCCTGCCCAGCTGGAGGGTTTGTGGCAGCCAGCCCTGCAGAAGGAGTTCAGAGTTGCTTGTTAATAGGTGACTAATTGAGGTTACAAAATCACGCTGTCTGGACATCAGCTGTCACCAATAGGATTAGGAGCCTCTTATCCATTTAGTCTGTCTCTAAGACATGACACTAACAAACAGTGTGAATGTGGGGCCTTGGGAAGCCCCATTCTCCTCTCTGGGCCTCCGTGTCCTCATCTGTAAATGGATAAACCTTGCTCTCCCCTCACCCCCACCTGCCATCCCGATTACCTTAATTTGATTTTCTGTGTGCAGGTTGGTGGCACAAACATTTCTTGAATTCCTGGAAACCAGTCTGGCTCTGCTATTACCAAAAGGTGGCCCTGGACCTGTCACTTAGCCTCTCTGGGTCATGGTTTCCTCCTATAGGAAAGACTGATGGTGGCTCTTTGGGGTCCTTCCAGTTCTAGTGTTCTCTACGGAGGCCATTCACCAGTGGTGGGCTGGGAAGCCTGCGAGGAAAGTGAAGCCTAGGGGCTTGCCTGGATGGGCCCGAATGACGGGACCGAGTGGGTGGGCAGTGGGTCATAGAAGCCAGTGGAGGGAAAGGAGTCGGGGGAGAGGGCCTGGAAGGTCAGAGTTAGGAGCTGGGGCTGTGAAGAGGGACTCAGAATACCTGGCTAACCCCCTCAGGCCTTGCTCATCCTGCTGGGCTACCTTAAAGGAGGCTCTAAGGCCCAGATACAGGCTGGGGAAATCCTATAAGGAGGCTGGAGCCAGCTACCGTGAGACAGGCCTCTTTTCCTCTGCAGGCCTGTCTGACCTGCTCTCGGCTGAGCCGATCTGTCTGAGGCAGGCAAGGAGGAGAGAAATCCCTCAGCTGGAGCTTACTGTGGAGGCCAGCATGGCCAGGGCCAGGCTAGCACAGGGTTAAAACCAAGCTCTCTAAGCAAACAGTATCTTCGCTATCTGGTGTTTGGATCCCAGCATGGAGGAAAGGCGGAGTCCATAGGAGGCCACCGCTGTTATCTTGAGGCAGGGCGGTTCAGGGGGAGGGGGAGGGGGAGGCAGGCAGGCCTGCAGATCACTGTTCACTCCAGCTCTCGGGGCTCTTTCCCATGAGGACCACTGCCCTTCTTTAAACAAGTGCCCTGGAGCCACCTCTAGTCCAGAGAGACCTAGATTCCTTTTTCTCTCGGACCAGGGTGCAGAGCAGAGGGGTCTTGTGGGACCTGAGTTTCAGTTCTGGCTACCCCCTCCCGGCAAACTCAATCTCCCCTCTGTGATGCAGTGGTTTCATCTTTTCTAGAAGGAGAAGGGTCCCTTTGGCCACCCCTCTCCCTCTGGCTCATGAGGGTATCATGAGGATACAAGAGGTCCTGTTGGTCACAGAGCTGTGGGTCCTTAGTGAGCCCCTAGGAAAATATGGAGGTATGAGGTTCAAGAAGAGCCCGATGGTGTTATTACTCATTGGGTCCTGGCCACCATGCTGGTCCCAGGTGGGATGTGGTTAGCCAGGCTCAGACAGAGCAGGAAGCCAAGTGCACTTCCTTTTTTTTCTTAGTACAACTCAGCCCTTGGAGTCAGCTGATTCCCCTTGCCTGGCAGCCGGGAGAGAGTGAGCATGTTGGTTTCTGCACGGGAGCCCCTGAGTCTTCTTGGAAAATGACACATGTCTACAACCAGCCTTGCAGGCCATGAGCAGCTGAAAAATGGGACTGCAGGGCCATTGGCCCTGAGCGGTCAGCACCCTCTGTGATGAAAGGGTAAGAGGTGGGGACTTGTGTGAGGTGTCTCCTATCAGCTGGAGACAGGTGTCCGAACCCCGGAGTCTGAAGGCAGATCCCTGGGGGCTGCACCCCAGCCACGTGACCTTTGTCACACAAAAAAGTTCTCTGCCTCAGGTTTCACATCTATAAAACCAGCACTATAATAATAATACATGCCTTATAGGATTGTTGCAAGAATTAAATATGATCGAGAATGTTAGTGGTCCTGGTGGAAGCTTTAGCACGTTGAAAATGCTCAGTAACTGTTAGAGAAGGGAGAGAAGACAGAGTGGAGGGCAAGAGGAGTGGGCAGATGATCTTTCCTAACCTTTCGATGCTGTGAACTTGGGGTAGAAGTCCAGTGGAGACCCAAAGACACTAGTCTGTGGGGGGAGCGTTCTGGCCCAGGCAATGCCATTCTTTGGATAAAGTTATTTGGATTAAAGGGACAGAGGATGTAGAATAGGAACAGGTTCTCACAGGCATCCGCCCTCCTTCCCTCAGAGCCTACAAACAGTTCATCACTGAAATGCTCAGAGCCCAAAGGCCTTTGGAGGCAAGTATGGGGAGGGAGGGCAGGTTCTGTGGTCAGAGCCTAAGGCCGGGCACAGGGACTTCTGTTCTCCCGGAAGCTGCTTGTTACATCAACTGGAACAAATTTCTTAACCAGTCATCCCTGGGCAAAGGGTGAGGCAAATAGGTCTTGCTGCTTCTGAGCTGGGTGACCTTGAGCATGTCATTTGACCTCTCAGCCAGGGTTGCTCATCTGTGACGGGGATCATAATCAAGCCTCCTTAGGAATGCTGGTGAGGATGGAAATGAGATCACCATGTGCATTGGTCCTGCCTGGTGAATGGAAGGAGTGGTTGCAAGCGGCAGCTTCCGCTCATGTCAAGGGGCAGGGCTGGCCACCACCTGGAGTGAGCAGGAGGAGGTTCTAGGATCTTCTCCATCTCAAACACGGCCTCTGAGGAGCTTAGGTTAAAGGTACGTAGGGCCACCAGTTCAGAGGGCAAGGCTGAACAACAGGGAGGAAGGTTCTCAAAGTCTCCAATAACTTTGTGGGGCCACCTTAAGAGAAATTGGTTTGGAGCCTCAATTCTGAAGACTGGGCAAGTCCTACCCTCTTCCTAACAGAAGGAACAAATGAGAATTAATTAGTAAACGTGGCTGTCAAACGTGGTTGGTGTTGTTATTAACTTAATGTGTTTGTTTAAAAAGGGAGGCAGGCCTGCTCCAGCCTGGGTGTGTGAGCTGCCAGCCAGCCAGGTTTGATGGGAAACCCTGTAGATTGTTTCCACATGCGACTTCACAGCAAAGATAATTAGTTGCAATGATGGAAGGCCTTGGAGGCAAGGACCGAGGGGTTTGGATGATGGATTTTGCAGTCCTTCATATAAAGCGCAGAGGCAGTCCCTCAGGGAAGTTTTGTACCAGGGACAGGGTGCTCCAGGCCAGGCACCTCTGGGCCAGCAGGCCGGGTGACCAAAGGTGTGGGGCGGGTGGGGGTAGGAGAAGACGGTGCGGAAAGGCTTGCTGGTAATGAACAACCTGAGTTTTCTAAAATGTGTTGGCATGTGAGGGTCGGCAGACGGCATCTCTTCTCTGAACGCCGCTTTAGTTGACTCTGGTTTTGGCTTTATTTATCTACTTCACTGCTCCTTCTTTCTGTATGCTGGGTTCCCAAGGCAGAATGGGGTAGCGGCCGAAAGCAAGGGCTCTGGAACCAGACTGCTTGGATTTAAATCCTGGCTCCATTACTTACTAGCTGTGTGACTTTGGGCAAGTTACTTAACCTCTCTGTGCCTCAGCTTCTTTCATCTGTGGAATGGGCGTGATGATATTTTATCAACTTGATTGTGGGGACTGAATAAGTTAACATTTGCAAAGCTTTTAGACCAATGCCTACCTAGCACATGGTAAATGCTACATAAAGGCTAGTTAAACAAATGAATGGGTTCTCATTGCCCTGATCCAGCGGCAGAGTGGGCTGCTTTAGGTTGCCCGTATATTTATATTATTTCCTATCCCCCAAGCCGTTTCAACACACAGTCTAAAAACAGTACGTTTTCCATGCTTTTGACGTTTCATTGCATGGCTCTTTCTGACCCCTTGGCAGCTTGCAAGCTACCTTACCCTGAGCCCACCATGACTCTGTGCACCAATTTTCCTCATTGGGATCCCCAAATCTTGCCAGCTGCTGTGTCCTTTGTCCTTTGCAAGGTGATTCCTCATCAGGGAGGGTGGACCCGGCCTCTGTCTACACCCACCCTCCCTGTGCATCTGCCTTCCAGGGTTGGGCATTGCCTTGAACCCAGCAGAGCACTGTTCTTGTGGCATGGGAGACACGGGTGTGTTGGGGCACTGCAGTGTCCATTTTGGGTTCTGTCTGGAATCCTCAGAGTACCGTGGATAACTGCCGCGCTGGTTTGCCATGGGGCCAGGCCAGAGTCTTGTATGCATCAATGAAGGATATTTTATTGACCGTCCCCTCGGTTTTTGCCTACTTTGTTTGGTGTGCCTAACTCAATATTTTCAGTAGTAAAGATAGAACACTGTGGAAAAGAATGCTGGAAAATAAAAGCTAGTATAAACCACAAATATAGATAAGTAATCAGCAACTATTTCTCCCTGAAACTGAGCAGACTGTGTGGTTAAATGTGTGTATAGGCGTGTTGTGTGTCTATCGAGAACCTTTAAAATGTTCACGTCTTTCAAAATAATATCATCTCTGGGAAACCATCCTCAGGAAACGCTAGGAAATTTACAAAATGTTTTATGCACAAAGATGTTCTTCATGTAGTTATTTATAAAAGGAAAAATTGCAAATAGCCAAAATGTCCAGCATTTGGGGTAAGGTGATATAAAACTATGGTTATACCAGTTCCAGTGGTTTTCAAATTTGTGTAGCTTTATGAATTGCTTGAGAAACCTATTAGGATGAGGATTCCCAGCCTCCACCCCTAGAGATTGATTTAATGGGTCTGGGATAAGATCCAGAAATCTGCATTTTTAACATACCCCATATAATTCCGATGCAGATGTTCTGCAGTTCACATTTGAGAAAACTGATCAACGTAATGGGATATTTTGCAGTTATTTAAAATGATGTTTATAGAGAGATTGTAATAACATGGAGGAATGCTTTAAAATAAAAAAGTATGTAAGATTGTATATATAACTCTGCATCCAATTATGAAATAAAGCTATGTAAAACAAAGCAAAAATGTATAAAAATGTAAACAGAGGCAGTCTCAGGGTGGTAGGGTTATGGCGATGTTTTTTTTTCGTTTTTTATATTTTCCAAAATTTCTAAAACTGAGTATTATTTTTATCATAAACCCCGTCAAACCTATATGTTTAAAACAGAAGTTGTTCTTTTTGCAACAAATGAAGAGGCTCCCCATTTTGGGGGATTCATACTCTGTGGGGTTTCATTTTGTCTGTAAACAGACCAAGGACCCTGAAGCAAAGCAATGCTGAGTTCTTCATCCTCTGAGGGGCCCAGACCCTTCTTGGAAGTGCTCACCGCCAGGCTTCAGCTACAGACAGTTAATAAACTTCTAGAGTTATCCAGCACACATTTGTTCCCCCCCCACCCCCCAGTCATTGTTAAGAGCCTCCATCTAGGGGCGCCTGGGTGGCTCAGATGGCTAAATGTCTGCCTTCGGCTCAGGTCATGATCCCAGGGATCAAGCCCCACGTCCAGCTCCTGGCTCAGTGGGGCCTTGCTTCTCCCTCTCCCTCTGCCTCTCCCCCTGCTCATGCTCTCTCTCTCTCTGTATCTCTGTGTCTCGAATGAATAAATAAAATCTTTAAAAAAAAAAGAGCTTCCATATAAAGAATTCTTTTTTTTTTTTTTTAAGATTTTATTTATTTATTTGGCAGAGAGAGACACAGTGAGAGAGGGAATACAAGCAGGGGGAGTGGGAGAAGGAGAAGCAGGCTTCCCGCGGAGCAGGGAGCCCGATGCCGGGCTCGATCCCAGGACCCTGGGATCATGACCTGAGCCGAAGGCAGGCGCTTAATGACTGAGCCACCCAGGCGCCCCCATCTAAAGAATTCTTAGCATGGGATGGTACGGTGGGTTATTTTGGGGAGCTGGACCATTTCAATGAAGGTGTCTTGAGAAAATTTTCGATGAGATTACAATTTGTGCAGGATGGTGACGTCCTCTCTCAGGGAGGTGGAGATAGAGAAAGCACAGCTGTTTTCTGAGAGATGCATGCATCAGTGTGCTAGCGCTACCCTAAGGAAGTACCACAGACCAGGCGGCTTAAACCGTAGAAATTTCTTGTCTTGGTCCTGGAGGTTAGAAGTCCGAGACTGAGGGTCAGCAGGGTTGCTTCCTTCTGAGGGCCCCAGGGAAGGATCTGTTCTGGGCCTTTCTCCTGGGCTTATAGATGTCTGGGTCATCCCCCCTCTCCCCCCCCCCGCCCCCCCCATCTTCACATCATCTTTCTTCTGTTCATGTTTGTCTTCAAATTCCCTCTTCTTAGAAGGACACCAATCATATTGGATTAGAATCTACTCTCATGACCTCATTTTAATTGAATTACCTCTTTAAAGACCCTGTCTCCAAATATGGTCACATTTTGAGGTGGGGGGCCTGCTTGTCAGAACTTCAATATATGAATTTGAGGCGGGGGAGACACACGGTTCAGCCCAGAGGAAAGCTTTACAGAGCTAACAGATGGTAGAAGGCAGACTTCATTTCAAGAGCCCAAATGGGTCCCCGACAAGTCAGATTGAACCGTTGGAATGTGTCCTGTAGCTTGAAAATGGAAAGTTCGAGGCAATGTGAGCTGTTTTTTTACTGAGCGCCGGCCGGAGAGGGGCCGCTCGGGCCCGGGCTTGCCACATGTCTGGTGCTGGTGATAGGTATGTGCCCCAGCTTAACCTGCTTCTCTCCCCGTCCGGTTGTTGGACTTTCCAGTCATGTGACGCGGGGGGATTGGTGCAGGAGCTTCTCCGAGCCTCCCCTGTAGAAATGGGAATTAAAAATTCCTGTCCTGTCCTATCTCCCAGGCTGTCGGAGATAAGGTAAGGAAGGCGCTGTATACACTGCGAAGCTCGTTCTGTGCGCCCCCCCCCACCCCCCCACCCGGCAGGCAGTGCAGGGACCATCCTGTCTCCCCGGCAGCCGGTGGGCACGAGTCTGTGTCTGAAGGCTTTGGGTTCACTTGTGCTCAGAAACAGCGTTCAAGAAGGTGAGGGAGCCTTGACTCTGTGCCGTACATTTGTTGATGAAGCACCATCATAAGGGCCCTAGTCATAGGCTTCCGGACATTGTTAAAAAAAAAAAAAATAAACAAAACCACCTTATTATGAAGGTCACGTATGTTCCTTACATGAACATTTATAAATTGGATATAGAAAAACAACAAATAAAAGCTCCCCATTCCCTACCATTCTACCTCCTTCCTACCATCCGGAGACACACCCTCGGCCCCTGCCCCCATGACTTAATATCTTCCTGTGTTTCCTATGCTTATACAAATAGGTGTATACATACTTTTAAAAAAATGATAATTTGGTTCGTACTGTTTGAAAACGTGTGTTTCCAACTTAATGACTAACTGTAGCCGTCTTTTCCATGTCTTCTCAGGGAGATGGATCTTGAAACTTAGTGCTGCATAGTATACCATAAAATGGATATATTCCTTCATTAATGGACATTTAAGTTATTTCCAGTTTTAAAAAACATGATAAAAACGACTGCGGTGAGTATCTGTGAGCACTTGTGTGAATGGACCTCTGTAGGATGAAATTCTAGACATGAAGTAACTGACTCAAAGGGGATATTTACACATTTAAAACATCCATAAGTTTTGTAAATTGCTCTACAAAAAAAAAAAAAAGATTGTATCAATTTACACTTTCTCCAACAGTTTCTGAGAAACTGTATTTCCCCATATTCTTGCCAACAATGGACGTTATGTTCTTTTTTTGCTGTGCATTCTCTAGAATGTCAAGGATGCCTATTTTTTTGAGACTGTGTTCTTTCAGTATCTTCCCAGAGGTACTCAAAATCATGATCACAAGGCCTACTGGAGAGAAGCAGCTGGGTCCAAGACCACTGGGATTTGTCAACAATTTATTTCTCAAGGAGCCCTCTGAGCACTGGGAGCTTATCTGAGGGGATTTTCTATCTGAACCCAGTTATTGCACAGACCCACAGAGAAGCTCATGTCTTGTCTTTCTTTTCATGTGAGAGAGGAGAAAAGAAATGAAGGCGAGTTTGAGCATCCAACCGGACCCACTGACCTTGAAACAGTTCTCTAGCTATCTGTCTATCTCATCTGATTGGTTTTTCTGCTTCCCTAAATAGTGCTTATAAGGGGTGCCCCTATGAAACGCTTAGTCAATCAACTCCTTATCAGCAGGGAAGGCTGGCCTTGCCTAAGCTCATTCACCCCTGATCTTGTGAGGACACAGCAGACACTGGCTTGTGCCCAACCCAGGAGGCAGGCCGAGTGCCTCTTAGGGTACCAGTGAGCCTGGGGCCCCAAAGCAATGAGAAAAAAAAAAATGCAGCTCTGATAAAGTTATGCAGAATATTGCGTTTGGAAACACATAGAAAGAAGCGATTTTTATTTCTGAATAGAGGCGAGTTTTTCATAGTGTTTTTCTCTCGAATCCCACCGCAGATGGTGCCATATGTTTAGGGCTTAAGAATCAGTCTGAATCGATTCCTCTGGCATTTTCTCCCACCCCCAAGTCATGGCAGATTAAGCGTGCTCTGAGGCTCTGGGATTTTCCAGTCTTTCATGGAGGCCCTGCCTGCTGGGATTCTTGAGATGGGGCTTCATTTCAGTGATGTGTTCAGAATCACTACATCACAGGGCGGTGGTGGGGATTTCACTAAAAAGCATGTGAAGGCACCTGACAGGGTTGGTACTCAAGCGATATTAATTTCTTCCCCTCGTTAGAAGCTTGTTCCATCTGAATCATGGGATTGACAGGGCGGGACTTTAAAGACTTTAAGAAGTCCTTTATTGCTTTAGACACAAAGTTCTAGGGAAAAAAAAAAGGGAGAGGTGTGAAATTGGCATTTTGCTACCTTTCCTTGAGGCTATAGCCTATACTGGGCCCACCATAGGGTCCTCATACGTAGTTTTTCATTGAGTTGAGTTGAATTGAATCGAATCATGCTTGTCTTCTCTCTATCCAAGGTGAAATGTATGTGATTCATGGAGCAAAAGCTTTCCTCCTTCCTAGAGCTTCTTAATTTCTGCATTTTCATGACCTATGGAAGACTTATCTTTCATGTTGGAGGGAGGGAAGTCAAACTGTGCATTTCCACAATGTGCTAAGCATGGTGCTTCATGTTATCTTCCCAACAGCACTAGGAGTATTGTTATTTTCTAACAGAAGAGCCAGAGTTCCAGGCATTTCTTTCCAGGGTCACATAGGTGATCAGAGGCAGAGCCAGGACTCAATGGCAGGTCCGCTGGACCGCATTTCGCTCACCGCCTCCTTGGCATCAGGCTGGCCGGAGTGAGTCCACATCAGCAATGTCAGCCCATTGTTGAGTTTTAGGTCCAAGTATACAGAGAACCCCAGCTCCCACGCCTTACCGGTTGGCTGGAATGTCAGGTGCCTCAGAAGCACCACAGCTGGGGGATAAAGCCGTGTCATCCAGGGCCCAGGAGCTGGGCACAGAGGGACAGAGAGGACTCCGTAGGGGTCTTGGTGAGGCGAGTTTGCAGCCTCCTCCACATCCCAGGCCTTTCAGTGTGTCCTGATCAAGACCCTTCCGTAGCCCCTTTCTAAGGAGAGACTCACCCCTTCACTAAGCCCCAAGGGACCACAGTGGCCCCTTAGAACCCATCCATTCATGTGTTCTGTCATTCATTCCTTCGTCTAGTGACTGTTCACTGAAGCCCCTCCTGCCCCCACCCCCACCCCATTACTCTGGGTGCTGGGGATAAAGCAGTAACAAAGGAAGACACTCTCCTTGCTTTCCAGACGCTAACTGGGCAGCAGTGAGATAGCTAAAGTCAACAGATACAGAGGAAATGCATGGATCACACTTTTATAAGTGTGACAAGGAGAAGAAAGTGCCCAGAAATCTAGAAATAACATTTACACTGAGACCTAAAGGGTGAGCTGAATTTGGCCAGGCAAAGGGGTGGACAGAGCATTTATATAAACCCACCAGGCTTGTTTTAGTGCTTTATAAATACTTACTTAATCCTCCTAACAATCCTATGAATGGGTGCTATTATTATCCTCATTTTACAGATGAAGAGCCTCAGGCACAGAGAGGTTAAATGACTTGTCCAAGGTCACCCACCTAGGAAAGATCAGAGCCAGGGTGGATGCTCATCAGCACATGGATGGTTCTCAAAACAGGGATGGGATGGGGTCTCACTGGGTGTAAGCACAGCCCTAGAGAAAGAGAAGACTTAGATGGAGCGTGGAGTTAAGGAAGACCTAGCCCAATGGACTGAAAACAGTAGTTAGGAAGTTGGAATCAGAGGCAGGCAGGTGGGGGGCATGGAAGGAAGTATTTCTGTAAGGAGGGAGCTTTTACCTGGCCAAACGCTGCTGACCGGTGGGGGGATGGGGACTGAGAAGTAGCTGGTAGGTACTGTTGTAACCCTTGGCAAGAGGAGAATGGTGGGAGCAAAGCCCAATGGTAAAGGTTCAAGAAAAAAGGGGAGGAGAGGAGGTAGTGACCATGAAAATCAATAATTATTTTGAGGAATTTTACTCTAAAAGGAAGATGACAAATATGGTGGTGCTCCAAGAGAGACCTAGTCCCAAAAGCTCTTTTTTCTTTTTCTAAGATGCAGGTAGTGTAACACGCGTGTGCATGGGGCCGGGCTAGCGCACCCAGTACACGGTACCGCCCCTGGGGAGCGCGGGGGGGGGGGGATGGAGTCCAGGCAGAGCGCACGGCTGGCCCTGGGGTCTCTGCAGGTGGGCTGACAGCCACTGCCCCCTGCAGCCTTCCTGAGAGTCTACGGCAGCTGCCCTCGGAGCAGCACGGTTCTGTCCCTGGGTGTCACCAGTCTTTTGCTGATGGTGCAGGCTGAGGGGAGAAGAGCTGATGGTGGGGGTGCGGGTCAGCCTAGGCTGTATGCTTGCGGAGCTGGGAGCTGAGTAGGAGAGCGTTAGTTGCACCAACTAAGGGGAGTTTCCTTGAAGACTTGTGTGGCCCTTGTTTTTCAGGGGCCCTGGAAATCCCTGCTGTCACGTGATGGACTTGGGGGACACATAGCATCAGCTTATTGGACCAACAAGATAGCAGTGAACCAACAAGATAGCCGTGAACCAATTCCAGCAAGTTTTACTGTAGAGTTTCTAATGCATAAAATTGGCCAATCGGTGCCCTGGGGTGATGAACTCTTCTTCAGGGTCTGAACTTAAGAAATGCCTAGCCCACAGGAAGCACTGCGGGTTCCATCCCAGCACCCCAGCGTGTACCTGCTCAGCCTGGCTGCGTCTGACAGAGAAATACACAAGACAAAAAGAGGGGAGGAACTACATTGGGAGAGCTTTGAATGCAAAATCAGGGGATTCCCCATTAGGGAAAAATTCCTCTGGTTAAAAAAAAAAAAAAAAGAATTGGGTAAATGAGGCAGAAACACGGCGCTGTAAGACACCCGGTACACCACAGGCCTGCTTACTTCATTAACCACTTTCTCATGTTTAAAAAAAAAAAAAAAAAAAGAGTCTCAAAAATAATACATAGGTAGATAGTCCCTGCTCTCTGCCCAGGAGAACGTGTGTCAGTTTCTCTTTTCCCCAATTTATTGTAGGTTGTATTGTAAGTCGTCTTCCTACAAAGTAATAAAATGTAAATGTGGGTTTTAGGTATGCTAATGTTTCCGGCTGGCTGAGCAAGAATTCCCAGCCAGTTACGGGCGAGGGGCCTACAAGGAAGCTGTGGGAACCGAGTGGGGGGTGGGGAGTAGAAGGGAAAACAGAAGTTCCCCATTGTTTCAGTTTGAGAAAACCAGGATTTAGGAAACCGTGTGATTTGATGTGAGCAGGAGACATCAGAAGGGAATATATCCATTAACCATCCAGAGGCAAGTTGGCTTTCAAAGGGCTGAAAGCAGTGAGCACAGCCCCTTCGGAAAGTCTCTCCAACCACACAGTAGGAGAAAAGGAGGAAGGACCTGCTTCACCTCTGGGCAGATGCTGGTGCTCTGCCTCTGGGAGGCTGAGCTTGACTCCTCCTGAAGCCCACCTCTGCGGAACCGGGCCGAAAGGGGCCCTCCGGGTCACTGGGATAAGGTCCCACGATTGCCCCAGCAGAACGTTGGGAGGCCTTCCGTGGGCTCATTTTCTTTTTTTGTTTGAAGTTTTAATTTTAATTCCAGTTAACATCCAGTGTTCTGTCAGTTTCAGGTGTACACTAGAGTGATCATGAACTCATTTTCTTTCAAATCAGTCCTCCAGCTTATAATGGACATGGGTGGTGGGGGAGGATTCATGTACAGAAATTGGTTAAATCCACGTTGATTTGGTAAACTAAGAAGTACCTGTAGCTCTAGGGTGGAATCCATCTGGAAAGACGGCACAAAAGCACGTGACTTGGGTTTCTCATTTCTGGATGGAAAATCCAACATTTACTATAATTTGAAGGCAGGCTGGGCCCCTCAGGGACTCCAGGCCAGCTGGGGACACCCCAGGATGGAGGCGCAGAGGGCCGGCGAGGGGTGTGTGAGGATGCTTGGGGGCTGCTTAGGGGGCCAGACTGTAAAGAGAGGTTGGAAATCTACGATTGGCGTGTTGGAATTTAATAATAGCTGAGAGCTTCCGAGAGCTTCAGGGAAAGTGATTTGATTCAAAGAGGTCTTGAGGCAAGTAGAGAGGCTGAAGCAGGGGGAGTCTGAGAGGGAGCTTCAAACTCTGTTTCAGAGATAATGGGCAAGAGGGACCGATGCTGGGGAAGGGTCGTCCAATTGGTGGAGAGCCGCAGAGAGGACAAGGAGTAGTTATCAGGTGAGGTGAGTTAAATGCGGATATAGGCTGGGCAGCAACATGTGCATTTATAACTATCGCCAGTTCCTGAGGGCCTACTATGTGCTTCCAGACTGTGGCCTCCCCGTGTATCCCCAGAACCTAGCACAGTGCCTGTACCTAGATGACACCCATTCATTATTTGTCTGATGAACGCATGGATGAAGAAATAATAACAACTAAAATGTCTTGAAGCCACTGTGGAAAACAGAGCTGTGGTTCCTCCAGAAAATTAAACATAAAGTTACCATATGATCCAGCAATTCCACTCCTGGGTATGTACCCCAAAGACTTGAAGTGGGGATTTGAGCAGATCTTGATATCCTTACACCACGTCCTCTCTTCTAGTGCCAAGACAAGACCAAGAGAATCAGAGTAGTCAGCAGAGTTCATGCAGGCACATGTATTAAGCACCAGCTGTATACTCAACTCTGGACTCATTATTAAGAAGATCAGATAAGTAGAAACACTATTCCTGCCCTCAAAGATGACTTAGTTATGTGGGACTATGCAGCAGATATCGATCTCAAAGGATCTCGGACTGGACAGCACCAGCCCCGTGGGCTATGAGATACAGAGGGAGCAACTCAGGGTCGGGGTGAGATCGTGGAAGACTGCTGGGGCCAGGGCTTCCTGGGAAGGAGTCATCCAGCACATATTACGTTATGACAGAAAAACCCAAATGTGTAAGTATAAACAATATTAGTACAAAGTCACAATCCCTAAACTGCAAGGCTGAGATTCAAAGATCTCAAAAAAAAGTTCTGGTTTTTTTTTTAAAGATTTTATTTATTTATTTGAGAGAGAAGGCACGCACGCACGCGAGCTCGGGTTGGGGGGAGGGGCAGAGGGAGAGGGAGAAGCAGACTCCCCGCTGAGCAGGGCTCCATCCCAGGACCACTGACTGAGTCATGACCTGAGCCAGAGGCAGATGCTCAACGGACTGAGCCACTCAGGCACCCTCCCTTCCCCCCAAAAAAGTTTTATTTTGTTTTTTTTTGTTGTTATTATTTTGGACCAAATCTTATCTGGCAGCAAAACTTGACCTGAACTGGAGAGGCTCTTTACTGTTCTTACTTAAGCCCCTCCGAGTGAATGCTGGTGTGTTCACTGCAGAATCCTGAATGTGCCTGATGGTGGGCACTGCTCCAGGGCCCAGCGAGGGCAGTATGTTAGAGATGGTTATGCACCATGACTTCCTAAAAGAAGAAAAAAAAACAAGTGAAATAAGTGAGACAAGGAAAGACAAATACGTATGATCTTACTTACTTGTGGAATCTAAAAAAACAAAACACCAAAAAATAAACCAAACTTATAGATGCAGAGAACAGACTGGTGGTTGCCAGAGGTAGGGGTTCAGGGGTAGGCAGAATGGGGGAAGGTGGCCAAAAGATACAAACTTCCAGTTATAAGATAAACAAATCCTGGGAATATAAGGTACAGCAAGGTAACGATCCTTAACAATACTATACTATACATTTGAAAGTTGCCAAGAGAACAGATCTTAAAAGCTCTCATCACAAGAAAAAAAATTGTAATTATGTGTGGAGATGAATGTTAACTGAACTTACTGGAGCAATCATTTCACAATATGTACATCTATCAAATGATTAAATTGTATATCTAAAACTAATACAATGTTATATGTCAATTCTATCTCATTTAAAAAAAAAAGAAAAATGATCTTTGGACCAAGAGTTTGGATGAAGGATTGATAACCTATATTCGTCACATGTCAGACCATGTGACCCAGGCATTTTGCCGAATGCTTTCCCCACATTACCTCACTTCATCCTTACAACAGCCCTACGAGACAGGTCCTATTATTATCGCCATTTTGCAGATGAGAAAACCGAAACCAGAGAAAGTAAATAGCTTGCTCAAGGTCACAAATTTGTAAGTGATTGGGCCTGGTTGGACGCTAAGGTTCTTAGTTTCCAGTAGCATCTCGGTATGGCCTTGGTGGGAAGAATTTCAGAAGCAAGGTGAAGATGGACCAGATTATGGAGGCCCAAGGAGGAAAAAGCTGGAGGGGAAAGGGGACCCCAGGATTGGTTATCCATCTGGGTGTTGATAAGGAGGGGAGTACAGGTGAGGGTCTGAAGTGACATTCAGATCAGGTAGGCCCAGGTAGATAGCCAGGGTTGGGGGCTGTAGAGTGATTGGACCTCTTAGGGGAGTCTGGGCTCCCTGTGGTTGAGGCTGCAGTTTGGAGAGCACAGGACCCCTGAAAGCCTGGGTCCCCAACCTTGGCTTTAATTTGTCACCTACTCCCAGACATAAGGGGCCACCCTTAGGCCTGCAGCCATTCCACTTTCTGTTGAAAGAGGAAGCAACCCTAGAAGATCCCCTTTACCCACTCTCTGTGGTGTGAAGAAGAGGAACCTGGATCTGATTTGGATTTTTTGAAGAAATCTTGCTTTAATGTAGACCTATCCAACTTCTTCATTTGCTGTCCTAACAAAGACTGTGGTTGCTGTGCCTCCTCAGGGACTGGCCAAGGGGACTCTCTCAGCCAGGGACCCCTGAGGGTGGAGTTTCCCAGCCCTGGTTCCGTGACTCCTTGGGATGCCTCTAGTTATCTCCAGGGCTACTGGAACCTTCTTAAGTCAAAATTTAAATATTGAAAAAAAATTACTGCAAAGATAGACCTATGAAAAGAAATAAACCTATATAAACCTAACCAGTATTTCCTTGGAGAGGGGAGGGGAGAGAGAGTTATAATTTTTTCTTAAAGATGCCAGTATTCTAGAGGTGCCTGGCTGGCTCAGTTGGTGGAGCATGCAACTCTTGATCTCAGAGTTGTGAGTTTGAGCCCCAGATTGGGCATGGAGCCTACTTAAAATAAAAAATAAAAAATAAAAAAAGATGCCAGTATTCTAAAAACTGTCATCCATTCTTTTTTTGTTTTTTTATGATTTAATTTATTTATTTATTTGAGAGAGAGCACGAGCGAGCGCAGGAGCAGGGAGGGGGTGGGAGGAGGAGAGGAGGAGGGAGAAGGAGGAGGGGAAAGAATCCCCAGCAGACTCTGTGCTGAGCTCAGAGCCTGAGGCAGGGCTCCATCTCACAACCCTGAGATCATGACCTGAGCTGAAACTAAGAGTCTGATGCTTAACAGACTGAGCCACCCAGGCATGCCAAAACTGTCATTTATTTGAAAAAATGGCTCCAACAATTTCCTCACTGTATGACTTTGGACATGTCTCTTAAAGTCCTAATAAGGTAGGGGTAAAGATGGTCCTGCCAAGGTTGCTGGGAGGATTAAGCGAGATGGGGTCCATGAACGTGCTTTGTAAATTATAAGGCATTACACAAAGGCGAGAGATTAATGCGGCTGGGTCATCCCCCCAGAGCAGAAAATCCTTCCATCTTACCTGCATAGATTCTCCTTTCCTGATGGAGGAGGGATCTGATAGGCATCATTCAGAGTTACTCAATCCATACTTCCTTTCTCTAGGCCTCGATTTCCATATTAATCAGGCTAAGCCAGACCATGCTGCAGTGACAAAGAAACATCCACGTTTCAATGGCTTAGCACAATCAAACTTTATTTCTTGCTTTGATGAGCATGCATAGAACCTCTTCCATCTTGTCGCCATGCTGTCAGAGCCTGTGAGCTGTAAGTTCACAATGGCAGGGAGAGGGAGGGACGGAGGAGACACATCATCTCTTTACTGTTTGGGTCCAGAAGTGACACCTGTCACATATAGTCTATTGGCTATAATTCACCACACGATCCCTACCTCCCTGCAAGGAAGACTGAGGAATGCAGGGGAGTGAATGCAAATGGACTCTGTCACGGTTTCCTCATCTCTCAAGTGGGAGGGTTGGACAACAGGATCTCAGAGCAGGCATCACCCAGCTCTGGCCTTCTGGGATTATGTGAGCCAGACCCCTAGAAGTTGATGACCTGTGGTGAGTGTTAGTGCCCTGGGCTACTGCACACAAGCTTCCACAGAAGAACTGTATACCACCCTCCAAAAAGTCAATTTCACTTTCCTCACTGTCTCCCAGACCCATCTCTGCTACTCCTCCACGTAGTCCCAGATTCTGCAGCCTGTGCGGCAGGAAGGCCTACAAGCTGCCCCACGTCAGTGAACATGTTTTGCTTTCTGAAGAAATGGGGCCTGCCTTGAAGCAGGACATTGACGAAGAGCTGATAGCCAGGCTGCTGACAGGTTGGGACCCTCTGGAATCACTGGGCCCTGGGATTCACCTTCCCTCTAGCATCTCTAGAGGGACTTGGGAATAACTCTAAAGACCTCCTCCATTTGCTTTCTCCAGTTTCCCTCTTGATCTGTGTACTTCCCACTCTCCTTCCCAGTCTGGTGGGATCTGCACTGCTCTTAGCTGAGATGATTAAAGACGGTCTGTGTGCATGGTGAAGGAGCCTGGCTGGCTCAGTCGGTGAAGACTGTGACTCTTGATCTTGGGGTTGTGAGTTCGAGCCCACACTGGGTGTAGAGATTAGTTAAAAAAAAAAACCTAAAAGGCATGGTGATCACTAGAAGCTTGCATGGGTTCACCAGGAACGAACCTTGGTCCCCTTCCCTTTTCTGATACAATGTCTGAGTTGTCAGATCAGGAATGGGCCATAGAAATATTTTTAAGTTTCAGCACAGGCATGCCATAAACTCCCATGCATTCTCAGGAGAGGAACTGAAGGTGCTCAGCTGAACCCATGTGATAGCATCATGTCACATGCTGCTGGTCTGACTCTGTGCACGTCCCAGTTGTGATAACTGGGATTCTGCCTTTTCCAGGAGACTCAGTATCCACCTTGAATCTCTGCTTTATTATAGGGTTCTTATCGTGGTAGCCTGGCCTATGTTCCTCTCTGCAGGAATGTCAGAGGTTTTGGAATATTGCTTCTCCTCGATTACTTATCACCGTTGAGTAGCCTGCTGGCTAGAATGTGGGCCCTGGCTTGGTGAGAGGGTACGGACTCTAAGTACTTCTGTAGCTGGGTGTAGGCTTCCAGTGCTGCTGCGTCTGGGCTCAGGTTCTTTGACATTACTTCCATCCGGAGGCGGGATCTGTGCTCCTCCCCTTGAATCTGATAGTCTCGTGAGGGCTTTGATCAGTAGAGTATGGAAAAAGTGATACTCTGTGACTTCCAAGGCGTGGTTCATAAAAGGTCCCACAGCTTCTGCCTGCTTCTCTTAGAATCCTTGCTCTTGGAGATCAGCTGCCATGCCATGAGACACCCAAGCCACATGGAGAAGCCACATGTAGGTCTACGTGGAGCAGCTGTAGCTGAGTCCAGCCTGTGGGTCATCCCGACGCTGGCACAAGACGTGTGAACAAAGAAACCTGCCTTCCTTCGTTGGTATATAAATCGCTTTGATTTTTTATTGATATTTTGTTTATTTTAATTTATTAGAAACATTAAAAATTTTTAATTTAAGTATAGTTGACATACGATATATTACTTTCAGGTGTACAACATAGTGATCTGACAATTATATACATTATGAAATGCTTACCATGGTAAGTGTAGCTACCATGCAAAGTTATTACAATATTATTGACTATATTCTCTATGCTGTACTTTCTTCTGTGTGACCTACTTATTTTATAACTGGAAGTTTGTACCTTTTAATCCCCTTCACCTATTTCTCTCATCCCCCTACCCTTCCAAAGAAACCTTTAGATAACTCTAGCCCCCAACTGTTCAGGTCACCCTCCCTCCCCCTGTAGTTGACTTTTCCCAGCTGGAGCCCTAGACATGGAGCCGAGAAAAGCCGTCTCTGATATGTTCTGTCCAAATTCCTGACTCACAGGATCTGTGAGCATAATAAAATGGTTGGCGTTTTATATCACCAAGCTTGAGGTGGTTGGCTCCATAGCAAACTGGAAAACCACCGTGTCCTTCTGCCATTAGCATGAAGATGAGCGGATCATTATCAGCTTCTAGGAGGGAAGTCTCTGGTAGTGGGCTGCAGGACCCCTTCCTATCCAATCTCTTTAATGGTGACTTACAGGGAGCCACGACAGCAGGAGTGATAAAAACCACAGAAGGATCATTTGAAAATTGTGAGCATCGCACATTGAGATACGCAGGCAGGACACCGGGGGCTGGGGTCTGCATCCTGAAAGATCTCAACTGGCTAAAATGAACCTAAACCCTGCACTTACATTTTATTTATTTATTTATTTTATTATTTTATTATTTTTAAAAGATTTTATTTATTTATTTGACAGAGAGAGACACAGCAAGAGAGGGAACACAAGCAGGGGGAGTAGAAGAGGGAGAAGCAGGCTTCCCACAGAGCAGGGAGCCCGATGCAGGTCTCGATCCCAGGACCTTGAGATCATGACCTGAGCCGAAGGCAGACGCCCAACGACTGAGTCACCCAGGCGCCCCCTGCACTTACATTTTAAAATCCAAATGTATACATAGAGGGTGGATCAGGGGTTAGCCGGGTGAATGGAGGGTTGACGATCCAGGGTAAGAGGGAACACTTGGAGTAACTGAGGGGGGGTCCTGTGGGTGGAGCACAGGAGGGAGTGATTCAAGATGACACTGGTAAGCGGGGAGGGTCGTGTCAGAGAAGGTCTCAAGGGCTATGGCAGGAAAGTTGTAAAAGGTGCTGGACCCTGGGGTGGGTTTACCCCATACCTTACCCTGCGGAACTCAGAAGTCTAATGGATCTGTCCAGTTAGAATCTTGCATTGCCAATCCTCCTTGCAGATCCTAAAATGGTACAGAATTGGTTAAGCTAAGCTAACTTCTAAGTATACAAAGCAGGAACCCAAGGACAAAAATGGCTGGGCTTCACAGGAATGTATTCTGTTCAGATTCTTTAGGGGCCCCCCCACCATCCAGTCCACTTACAGACTGGACACACAGCACGTTGGAGTGACCCCTTGGGTAGATGGCTAGGCCGGGGGTCCTCCTGACCCCTTCCCTTGGCAAACCCTGGCAGCGCTCATGCATTAGATTGCTGTGGGTCCCCATCTCACTTCACGATGCTGCTGAAAAGGCTGGGGTAGGGAGGACCCGGGATGGGGATGAATTCCTGGGGCCACTGTGTCTAAGCATGCTGGGATATGAGCACTGTGGCACATAGGCAGGGTCTGGTCTGGGTGCAGGGCCTGGGAAGGGAGAGGACCCTGCCAGCATACGACTTCTGGGTGGCTCGACAGAGGAGGGATAACGTGGGTGCAAGTGGAGCATGGCCTCTGGCTCCCTGTCAGAGCTTATTAAGAGGCCATGTCGTAGCCAGGCTTGCTCCTCCTCCAGGCCTGCATGTCAGGGCTGTAGAAAAAACGAGGCTGCTGAGCAGGCAGTGACCGTGTCTGGACGGTGAGGCCCCCTCTAGATTGCCTTCTGAGCCTCATGGGTTTGGGCAGTGAAGATGCTTTTGGAGACACCAAGCAAGGAGCAGAAGGGCCTTTTCTGTCCCTTGAAATTTAGGATGGAGAGGCCCATCCCGAGATTGCCAACTTACTGGGCCACCTGATGCTCTCCTGCACCTGCAGCTGCCACCTGTGCGAGGCTCTTCAAAGCCAGCCTGTGCCCATGGCCCGGGGCTCCCCCGTCACCAGCGCTGGGGGCCTGGGCTCTGCAGGGCAGGCAGAAGAGAGATGAGGGTGACCGCTCTCTGAGCAGGTGATTATGCCAGACTGACTTTTCACAGAACCACCTTAGTGTAATTCTCCTAGTGATCCTTTGAAACCGGTATTATTCCCATTTTGTAGATAAGGAAGCTCAAACTCTGAGAGGTTAATGGGCAGGTCATATTGTTTGTTAGGGGCAGAGCTGGGACACAAACCCATGTCTGCCTGACCCTAAACTCAGTACCCATTGCCACCTTTGAAAGGCCACCTTTCAAAGTCATGGACCAGCAAGTGGAGACCCCCTGGGAACATGAAGCTGTTGAGGGGTGGTCCTGACGAGTATGGGCCCCGGGAATAACCACGTGGGAGACGTGAGCTGCAGCATGATGGCCCAGCAGAGTTCTACCTTGCCTTGCCTTCCCTACTTCCCACCCATGCCCTGCTGAGGGGCACAGGCTCTGTGGACACCATCTGACCAGCTCTCAGGCCTCACCTGACTGGGACTGGGCAGAGAGTGCCTCCGGATCCCCAAGACCGCATCCTCGGGGCTCAGCTTCCAGGCTGGCTGGGGTTGGAGGAGGGCAGGAAGTGAGGCTCTCCGTCTGGGACGTCAGGCGTGGGAAGAGGGCAGCCAGGTCTGACAGGACTGAGGTGGGCACTGAGGAAACACTGAGGTGGAGGGGCAGCCTGGGGGGGTTTCCTCACGATTAGCACGGCCCTGGGCATCGGCTTTTGTGGCACAGAGCCCCGCGGTGAGGGGCCACCTGAAGTTGTGTCTGGCAGCGGAGGGCGCCATGCTGGTGGCAAAGGTCCGGCGGCTCTCTGGGACATGGAGGCCTGACAGTTCTCTCTTCGCAACATCATTATCTTCTCTGTCAAACAGACTGTTTTAAGTTTTACAGGGACCTTGCTAGATATGGTACCTGAGCACAAAATCTCCCGGGGTGGACAGAAGGTTGAGGAAGACTTGAGACGGGCAGAGGATTTCAAAATAACTCTGGGTTTGGGTGAAAATTCTAGGTATGGAGTTGGATGGGAGAGAGACATGGAAGCTGGCTGGGAAGAAACTCTGAGGTATTCCAGTCAGAAACACCTCAGGGCTCTCGCTCTCTCTCCCTGTGCAGAAGGCATCAGAAAGCTCCCTACCTACTGATAGGGTAAGAATTCTGGAATACTTTGTTGGGTGAAAAAGCCTGGGGCGCAATACCATGTATGTATGCTGTTATGTTACCTGAGTGCAAAAAAAAAAGAATGTAAAGGGCAATTATCTGTAATCATATTTGCTTGTAACTACACAAGCAAAATATGTAAGAAATGAATAAAGATAGGGATGTGGGCATAAGAACTGGACAGATGAGGGACAAGATAGGAGTGAGGCATGACCTATCACCTTCTATGCTTTTACTTCTGTTTTTCTTTTTTCTTTTTTTAGAGAGGGAGAGAGAGAGGGGGAGGAAGGGCAGAGGGAGAGGGAGAGAGAGAATCTTAAGCAGACACCACACCCAGTGTGGAGCCAGACTTGAGGCTCCATCTCACGACCCTGAGATCATGACCTGAGCCGAAATCAAGAGTCGGACGCTTAACCAACTGAGACACCCAGGCGCCCCTCTATGTTTTTATTTCTGACCATGTGATTATATTACCTATCCGAAAAATAAAATAAAATGTCCTTTTGCACTGTTGACAAAAACTCCAACCAACCCAAACCCTCTAACTCTTAGGTGCTCTCTGGGTCATTGGCTACCATCTTCTCCCCCTCCTCCCCGCTCCATTTTTGCTAACGTTCTCACTGCTTCCTTTGCCTGATTTTTTTTTATCTGAGCCTAATTCCAGACCTCCTGCTTTAAAGCAGAACAAACAAAGCTTTCCAAGCCTAAAATCTCTGTGGAACTGTCCTTGACTAGATGTAAACGTTGATGGTAATTGGTCTCCTTTATTCCTTCAGGATTCAGGCTCTGAAATCTGATTGTCCGACTCTCCTGGAGAAGGTGAGGCTGTCCCTGGCCATGGTAACCTGCCCCACACTCCAGTCATCTCCAGGACGTTCTTGAACATTCCACGTGGACACTCCTGTCTGGGCCTGTCCACCTGCGCTCAGCAGCTATAGAAATGCAGCTCTGCCAATTTCTGTCGAATGACCAGGGCTGGCCAACTTTACACTTCTCCAGTGATCTCTCGGTTCTTTCCTTGCCAGGCTAAATAATCTTGTTTCCCATAACTAACTTTACAACCCAGTCATTACGCTTCTTTTGAAATCACTCTGAGCATCTCTTAATTTCTCGAGCCTCTGTTACATAACAAGAGGCTAAGCCCTAAGTACACAGAGACCAGTGAAAAGATCGCCGTGTGGCTTCCCTGCTTTCTTGCTTGGGTCCCTGTCGAACACTCAGGCTAGTCTCTTAGATGTTGTTTTTTGCAGTTTACAGAGCACCACCATCCCCTCGACCTCAGTCCATCAGGTCTCCTTAGTGTCTTATTATTTCCACTGATTCAGGGTAAGCTTGGCCCACTGTGGTCTTTATTTAGATCATCTCTATTATACCTGTGGGTAGATCTTGTAAGCAAGCCTTGGCACGGCTTTATTTGTGGGTTTCCTTTTAAAAGGTCACTGTGAAACAGGAAATGTGACTAAGAAAATCTTCTTCTTCCATGAAACCCTCTTCATTAACTGGAAAAAGGCACCCGTTCCCTCTCCCCCAATACTTACTCATGGCCCAAATAGACACATTTCAAAAGAACACATAGTTCCCAAAACACTGAAAAGTGCACCGTAAGGCTCACATGTGAGGCGAGTGGTTATTTGTCAGGTTGGCGCTGTCTGGGGCCGTCCTCATGCCGACACGTGCTGACTGTCCCCGTTCTTCATAGCGTCTGAGGACGGATGGGAGCCTGGGAGGGCCGGGAGGCCTCGTGGCTGACCGAGGAGGGGCGTGCCGCTTAGGAGCCAGAACAGTTGGGGGTGCTCCTCTGGATAAAGGCCGAGGCAGATGGGATCCCGCGTCTCCTGGCCCTGCAGCCACATTTGCCCAGTTAAACCACACGCCCATCTCCTTTAGCTTCTGGAAGGGCCCCCTGCATCTTTCTTCCTGTCTAGAAGCCAAGTGATGCTGCAGTGGGGGGGACACGGGCTTGCCAGGAGGGGCCCTGGGCACACAGTTCAGGCTTCCTGATGGGGCTTCCTTGAGGAGGCCGTCGTGGCTGTACTTGGGATCACCTGCTTTGCAACCTCGCTTCACTTTCCTCAGCCATACATTAGAAAAACAATAGTATAGGTTATCATGAGATGAAAATACATTAAAACACAGAAGGCGTCCAGGACAGTCTTGGTCTGCCACCCCTCTGTAAATGTTAGTTATTAGTCTGATGGGTTGGTTAGATTTCCTTTCAAGTGAAGGATTTGGCACCAACTGTGGGCTTTGTTGTGAAAATGGCCGCATTGAGGTCTTATCCTTGGCTAGTCCCTCAATGGCCAGTAGTTTGTCTTAAGAGCTGAAAAAAAAGGAAAAATACGGATGGTCCAAATGCATAGTCAATACCGCTGGGGGCTGGGGGGGGGGGTGCCTATCCAGACAGGCTGTGTGGCAGGGAGCCCAGGTCTGAGATGGCCTGGTTCAGGCCTGTGAGCAGCATCCGCTCCTCAAAGACATTGAGTGAGTGGTGTGGTGGGCCCTGGCGCCATCCCAGTGTGGCCACAGATCTTGTTATGGAGAATACAGACTGAGGCGCAGGATCTGGGGCTCCATGTACTCGGACCTGACGCACACAGGGAGTGTGGGAGGATGTGCGGGGAGTCTTGGCCAGGCTTAGGGGCGCAGGGTCTCAGCTTGACTCACCCCTGCATCTGCTGCTCTCACTCCCAAGGCCTTTGTATGCTGGGAAATTCCTGGGGGATGGCTAAACCCCACCTCTGTCAGGCCTGAGACTCTTTTCCTGAGCAGCGAGTTGCTTCATTCTGCCTAACAACTTCCTGAAAATGTAGTCTTGCTACACTGGAGGAAGGCTAGGTCACCGACAGTGTGGGACCCTGAGTCAGCAGGATTTAACAGGGGAAGCCAGCGCCGCGGCTGCATGTGTGAAGGTAACAAGGCCGAAGTTTTAATAAAATTGTTATTTCTGTTGCATGTGTCTATGCATTAGGCACCAGTCTGCATTCCTCCAATGTCAGCATGAACCTTTTGACTCTGTCTTCTTCCCCAACAGCCGACACAGCAGGGTCAGGGACCCTCTGTCGGGGAGTGAAGCAGGTGTGGCCCAGGTACAGAGACACCCTTGGCAGACCCCCCACTGCGTCTGGCCAACACGTAGGCCTGGCTTGTGTCCTGCTGTGTAATCAGAGCCTTTTCTTTTCTCAGCTACTTTTGGTGGCTAAGATGAGCTATGCCTTTTCGAATGTACCTGGATGCATCTTAGTTGGCTTGCTGTAAGTGGAGGGGGTTGATGAGCTCTTAGAAATTTGCTCTGATGTAAATTATATCTCAGTGGAACTGGGACCCCCTGCCCCCATGTGGCACAAAGCTGGTATTCAATAAATACAAGTAATTATGATCCCATCCCCAAGAAAAAGAAAAAAAATGTGCTCTGTTTCTAAAGGGGATCAAAATAAGCCTAAAATTCTTTTTATGGATCCCTACTTGGGATCCATTCCATATTAAAACAAAATGACAATGGGCCAAATTTTCATTGATTTTGAACTGATTTGCCATGACACTAAATTCCTGAGTAAAAAGAATTTTTGGTAAACTTCAAAGTGGGACTGCTAGGTGTTTCCCATTTATTAACCTAGTGTTTAAAGGCATCATGTCCTGATTTTCCTTTTTTTCACTTTCTCTGAGGTCCCTCACTTTCCTTCCCTGAGTTCCTTATGCAGATCTGGGGAGAGGGAGCAGGGAGAGAAAATCAGGAGTTGGTTTGGGGGTTTGAAATGGGAAAGAGTAGACATTTCCAGTTCCCAATATCCCTCTAGTCCTGAATGTCTTCTGAATTCTTGGCTGCTTCCGTGGCCTTGAAATTGTGCTTGCTTCTGCCCTGGCCCCTGGGCCTTGGTCGAGGCACCCCCTCTGCCAGCCTCCTGGGCATGGGCTGGGGGGGACCATGTGTGTGCGGGGGTGGGAGCCTCACACCCTAATGGGGTGAGCTGGCCATAACGCCTGTCTCTCCCAATTAGTTCCCCAAAGGGAACAAAGCCTTATTTCTTTCCTCTCTCAGTTCCCAGGCACTGACTGGGGAAAGACAATCCTTGGCAGCTCAGGGGTTAAAAATAAAACACAGCAAGGGGGAAAACAAGCCGGGCAGCTGCAGCGGCTCCTCACAGCCCACTCCAGGCTAAACAGAGGCCCCAGCAACTCCTTGGAGACTTGAACCCTGGGCGATGGAATTTTCCCTTGCATGGAGGCTATTGTCCTCTGGAAAGGGCCAGGGCCAGAGGAGGGCCTGGGGAGCACTGATCTCCCCGAGCTCGCAGCCAGGAAGCTCCTGAGAGCCCAAGGGCTCTGTCCCACCCAGCTGGGGTTGGGTGAAAAGGCACTGGGGGTGCATCCACCCCTCCCCCTTTGAGAAAAAGGGGGGTCCATTGGGGGCTTCCAAAGGCCTGGGCACCAGTTGTTACCCCACTCCTTAGCCTCAACCAGCCAGTCACTGGGTTGGAATAAAAGGCTTGGTTCCCTTGGCAACGGCAGGGTCTATGGTCTTTCACAGAGTACACGATGGGCTTGGGGGTAGGGGTTGGGGGGGCGGCATGGGGGGAGGTGAGGGGAAGGGGGGGATGGGCAGCCCCATTTACCAGCGTTGTTTGAGGGAAGCTTTTGTAGGTGCTGGCCTGGGAAATGCAGGATACCCGAAGTGTGGGGGATGCTCTTAACTGCTTCCCAGTTTCAAGCCACAGTTGGTGGTCCATGGTGGGAACAGGACTGTGTAGGCCTCACGTTGACTTCCTGGATGGCTCAGGAGAGTCAAGTAGAGCCTACCTTTATAGGTACCAAGGTCTGGCCCTGTTTTATGACTGGAGACCCCTGGAAGTGTTGATAGATGCTTGAGCCCATAGAGAGCTATTTGTGAAGCCGAGATTAGAATAGCAGGCGCCTGTCTCCTGGGTCTGATCTCGATGGACCAGACAAAGCTATTTTTAATATCAAGCAAGAGAGTTGCTGAAATAATGACAAAGTGCAGAGCCTGGGCTGATTTTGTCTCAAGCACTAGACTTTGTGAAAGGAGTTAAAAAATCTATTCACATACCGAACAGATGCGTTTAGCCTCAGTGAAAACAAGTGATAAGGGACAGGAGACCTTGACCCAGGGTTTTGGGATTAGAGGTCCCAGCGTGTTGTCACTAGCACAGAGGTGTATGGGACTCTTGGTGTAGCCTTCTCTGGGGTTTTCTATGGTGAGGGCTTGAAACCTGGCATTGGCAGATAAAGTACCTTTTGCGATGTCTTTCAAAGGGGGGGCATCTACCAAACAGAACAAGAGAATCAGTAAGTTGATATGGTGGCTTAAGAAGAGAGATGACTAGTGTAAATCAGCACATTGTTCAGGAGTCTTAAAATGATTTTCTTTTAAAAAATGAGAAACAAAACAAAACAAAAAACCCACCCAGATTCCTATCTGGTGTAGCCAGGCAGGTCTTAGAGACAATGAAAACTAGGTTAATGGTTGCTTCTAGTGGAAATCTTGCTTAATTCTTCTGCTTTTGCCTGAGGATTTGGGGGTGAGGAGGGGTCAGGGGAGAGGTGACCGAGTTTCCCTGAAAGAGTGGCCAGCGCCATCATCAGTGAAGTACTTCCTCACGCACACCAGGGTCAGTTCCTTCGAATCTGAACTCCAGTGGGTGGGTCTTCTCTGAAAGACACAATTTGAGGAAACCTAGAGGGTGGGTCCTAAGATGAGGAAACACCTGGGTGGCAGGTTCTCGATAAGGAAACAATCCTGAGATACCACTGCGGCTGCTTTGCTTGCATGACCTGTGGCCAATCAGACGGCCGCCTGTTTTAATCATCACCATCAAAATAATAATAATAATAATAAAAAGGAATCACTTATCCCCTAATTAATTTACTTACCAGCTGGTGGATTGGCAGAGAATAAGTCTGAGCAATGCGGAATAATAACCCATTTAGAAAGTATACAGAGAATGGGAACCCAAAGAAGAGAGACTAGCATGGGCTTAACCACACCTGTGTAGTTGTTCAAGTACATACAGTCTCATTTAAGTTTAATGACAATTCAGTGAAGTTGGTGTGATTATTATTCCCATTTTGTAGATGAGAAGACTGAGGCCTGCGTAGGTTAATTCACTTGCGCAAGATCCCATAGCTGAAGGTAGAGAGAACTGGGTTTTGAATCCTATCTGATGATCTTAGATCCACATAACAGCCACTTTCAGATATGAAATCTCACTTGATTCTCAAAACCACTTATTAAGGCGGGAGATTATTTCTGTTTATAGCCTCAGAAGCTGAAGGTCATGGAGTTTAAGTGACTTGACCTAATCACAAGACCAGTATGTGGTAAAGCTGTGACCGCTCTGGGGCTTTTCCCACAGTGGCATGTGGCCCGGTCTCAAGTTCCATTCTTCATGCGTCTAAGAAGATTTCAACGTCCGCCATTCGCTCATTCATTTATTCATGCAGTCATTCAGCTAATATCTGCTAAGTACCTGTCACAGACGAGGCATCGAGGGGAGCAGAGAACGAATTAGATTTTTAAAAAGTCCCTGGGAGTGAAAGGATTTTGTGACCTCGCTGTCCTGTGGCTGTCAATGGAAATCTTCCCACATCAGTGCGCTAACTGATGTGTCTCATTCAATAAGCCGATACATTTACAACGGGAGAACGAAAACAGTAGGAACTCCTGAATCACAAACAATGCGGGGACACCTTGCTCCTTTAAATGGACATGGTCATTCAGCAAGCTTTGGCCAGACTCACGGTGGCATGGGAGTGAAGAAGTAGAGGGCGTGGCCAAGGCTGGGGGGGCGCCACATTCGCGCAGCCCCCCAGCCACGTGAGCATTCCTGTCTCCATGACTCCATGGTGAGGGGCCCCTCCCAGGGACAAACTTCCTCCCCCTATCTGATGTCACGGGCTAGCTCCTTCCTGGACAGAACCTAAACTTAACATGGGCCCGAGTCGGGCCGTATGCTGGGCATAGTCCCTACTTACCCATCTGCACAGGATTCCTTTTTAAAGATGATTTCTCACACACAGCTACCACGGGGAAACCCCCCCTCCCCAAGTGACCGAAGTCACCATAATACGTCAAGGGAGATCAGAAGCTCTTAAAGACAAGTGGGACGTGGTTGTTGCCTCTGAAGAGCACGCAGTTTCAGGCGGGCCCATAAACAAAATTTCATCCCGTCCACATGGCCCAACATTTATTCATTCATCTGGGTCAAGGTGCGGGTTTTATTAGAGCACAAGGTGGAGGGAAGCTAAGGAGTTTTTACGAGGAAAACAGAGATGATAAAAGAATGGGGGTAGGGTGGGGAGGGGAAAACAGGCCTCCGAAGAGAAAGGGTTGGTTCAGGTATTCATTCAACACTTACATACATTGAGTGCTTTCCCTGGGTCCTGGTCCTGCTCATGTTTACCTCGTGCCCAGTGCTTAGTAGGATCCTGTGAATCGAGGGCAGGACTGGGTTGTACAGGCTCTCTCAGAATTAGGGGTTGACCTCTGAGAAGGTAGGGACTGGACAGAGAGGAACATGGACACCAGCGTTCTAATGCTGACCTCTACCTCCCTCTGCAAGGCCTGGGGTTTGGTGCTGAGAGGCACCCGGGACACACTGATGGGGGAGACCCACTTGCCCTCCGTGACAGGAAAGAGTCTAAATTTTGGAGGCTTGATTAGGAAACCCTTCACATTCTTTTGGTAAACATTGATGACCCTGTTATTCATAAATGAGACTCAAACTTTTTTTTTTTTTATCTTTCACATTTTGCTAGCAATTTACTTAATTTTATTGCCCACAATCTCTGTCTCTTTTTCCTTCTGCCTAGCTTCCCCTTCTCAAATAGGACTGCTGGATTTAGCATATCAAAATACAGGACACCCAGTTAAGCTGTAATTTCAGATAAACCACAAATACATTTTTTTTAGTGTAAGTATGTCCCAAAGAATGCATGGGATATACTTACACTAAATAATTATTTGTGGTTTATCTGAAATTAAAATTTAACTTAGGTGGCTTGTATTTTATCTCATGACACCGCCCCCCCCCCCCCTCCCCCCCCCCCCCCCCCCCCCCCCCCGCCCCACCACCTTCCATACCTGAACCTCTTTGGATTTATTTATTTGGATTTTTATTACCTGTCAGCACGTAGCATATCTCAGGGCAAAGAGTTTCCAGGTTCGTTTTCTTCTGTGTGAAGCAGTGTCATGAGCTGTCTTCACCTCTCTTCACTAATTGTCCCCTTCCCTGATATTTCGGAAAAATGGTGTATTTCTGTGGAGTTTATTTTCTTTTAATCTATGGGGGTCCACGTTCACATTTGGCTTTCCAAGCAGGACAGTGCTAGGCACATCCCCGACATTTTCCCATGACCAACTTATATATTCCTCCCATTTGGGGGGATCACCTTTCCTCGGGTCTCTGGTAGAGACTTCAGAATGGATAACATTTAATTGTAGCACGAATCCAGATATGAAGACCCAAGGGGATTAAGTATCAGCAGGCTGAGAGTCAAGATTCTCTGATGTTTTCCCAGTTTCCTTCCTGATAATGCCCACATTAGCCAAGAGCCAAATGTTTCTTGAGCCCATAGAAGGTTGATAGGGGCTATAAGGCAGTGCAGGTCCATTCGATAGAATCTTTGAAGTCTATATATTTTGGCTTTTTCTATTGTGTGTGTTGTATGTGTTATATGTGCGTGTGTATTGTGTGTGTGGGGTGTGTGTGTGTGTGAGTCTGATAACAACCTAATAAAACAACGGCAAGAGTGGAGAAGGAAATAGAGTAAGAAAGACGATACTGTGGTCCTGATAGTGCTTTCAACACAAGAAACTCCACAGTGGAGACGGTGACTGTGTTCGGAGGCTTAAATTATGATTCTTCTCTCTCTTCTGCTTTCTAAACCATGCAATATAATTCTCTAATTTTTTTTTAAGATTTTATTTTTGTGGTGCCTGGGTGGCTCAGTCGGTTGAGTGCCGACTCTTGGTTTCAGCTCAAGTCACGATCTCAGGGTTGTGGGATCGAGCCCCGTGTTGGGCTCTGCTCTCATCAGGGAGTCTGCTTGAGATTCTCTCTCTCCCTCTCCCTCTGCCCCTCCCCACCCCCTGCTCGCATGTTCCCTCTTTCTCTCAAATACTTGAATAAATAAATACATAAATAAGATTTTATTTTTAAGTAATCTCTACACCCAACATGGGGCTTGAACTCACAAACCCGAGATCAAGAATCATGTGCTCTACTGATTGAACCAACCAGGTGCCCCTATAGTTCTCTAATTTAAAAATAAAACTGGGTGCCTGGTTGGCTCAGTCAGTGGAGCATGCGACTCTTGATCTTGGGGTTGTGAGTTCGAGCCCCATGTTGGGTGTAGAGATGACTTAGAAAAAAACAATCTTTAAAAAAAACCAAAAACCCCAAATTTGAAACTGTGCTTAAATTTTCAGTTTTTTAAAAGTGCAAGGTCTTGCTATTTAAATACCATCGACTATAAAAAGAAAACATGGCATTATAAAATTGTCAAAACATGTAAATGCTTTATAACTTTCCATATTATTTTCTGAGTAACTTTTCCATGATCCCATGATGAAATGGTAGTGTTGCTGGAACCGCAACTCATGTCTGCCTGGCTGAAAACCCAGGCCCTTCCATTGGATCATAGTAGAAATATACTAGTTAGATCTTGTAGGAGCGTGTCTGTTCAGAATCTCAGGGGTAAATCTCCAGTAAAATAGACATGGATCCAAAAAAAAAAAAAAAAAAAGGAATCTCAGGGCTAAAAATCACATGGATTTCAGCACTTTATTACTAAGTTATTTCTCTATCCTTGGAAAGCTTACACTGCCTACCTACACAATAATTGATTTTCATTATTGATTCTTTTTTTTTTTTTAAGATTTTATTTATTTATTTCACAGAGAGAGATAGCGAGAGCAGGAACACAAGCAGAGGGAGTGGGAGAGGGAGAAGCAGGTTTCCCGCTAAGTAGGGAGCCCGATGTGGGACTCGATCCCAGGACTCTGGGATCATGACCTGAGCCGAAGGCAGACGCTTAACGACTGAGCCACCCAGGAGCCCCTTCATTATTGATTCTTCTGCACAAAATTTATAGGGCTTAGGAATGAGTCAGCAATGAAAAGTCAATTATAATAATAGCTACTGTTTCTTGGATGCCACGCACCAGGTGCTGAGATGACATTTTCATTCGTTTCACTAATTTAATCCTTGCAATCATTCGGAGGTCAGTTCTAACCCCATTTTATAGGCGAGGAAATGGAGATTCAGAGAGTAAGAGCCTACAGCTGTAAATCTGGAGGCTGAGATTCAGAATGAAGAGCCTGGTTAAGTGCAATAGTGTTTCATTGTATGCCAGTCCTTTAAAAATTCCATCACCCTTACGGAGGGTAGTAACTCTATGCATCAGAAAAGGAGAGTACTTTCCTCCCATCCTGCTTCTCTAAGCTGTGGGTAAACAGTTCCCATCTTAATAAGATCCTTAGAAGAAGAGAATGAGAGAGAACAGCTCAGATGGAATCACAGTCCACCGAGTCGACTTAACCCTTTGGATGCCTACAATTAAACTCAGAGGCACTTACTTTCTGAAGGAGCAACAACTCTGACACCTTTCTGAATACCCTGTTAAACTGCCCCTTTCCTTGGAGATTGTGTTGTGAAGGTTTCAGAGAAAATCTGCTTCTTCATTTCTTCCCAGGCCTCGGGAGGCTCATTTTCCATATTAAACAAAGCATCATACATTCCTGAGAACGCCTCTCCCACAGACTTGTTTTGACAACCAGGAGGGAAGATGGGAGGCCGGTAGAATGGGCTGCATGAGAACCCAAGAGGATCTAGGAGAGCCCTTTCCAAAACACTGGTTGATTATTTCCAGCTCCCTGTCAAGCTGGGCTTCTCAGAGAGCAGCATTTATCAAAGGGGAGACACCCGGTTCTCTAATTACCTTCCCCCCGTGTCAGAGGTGTGTTCCGAGCCTTTATCACCCTGAAGGTGACCTGTTAATGTCCATGATTCTGGCCAAAGGTTTGTTTATGTGTTTCCCTGAATAGGTTGAGCATTTATCAACCATTATTGGTATTTCATAACTCTTCCTCTTGGTGTTGTAATTAGAATTCTTTTGCATTCTCGAATTTTGACATATGATTGTTTTTGTATGGGATACTTTGGTTTCAAAACCATGCAGTTTTCCGCTTGTGTGTTTGTGTGGGCATGCAAAAAAGGAGCTCAGGAGACAGGATTCTCCTAAGACTTTCAATCACAATGCTTTCTTTCCAGAAAGCGCCATTTGGCACTGTTTTGGTAATGGATTTTATAATTAAGTTATGGGTTTCCCTGCCTTTATATCTCCATGGCAGGCATTACTTCCCATTTTATACAGGCAAGGAGAGATTATTGCCTAAAATCTTCGTGATTTTGCTTCCTCCCCAGAATAGCACTTTTATCGTTATGTAGCAAGAATATCTACCCAGATTTATTTGGTAAAGATTCTATTCAAAGGTCTGGGTACTGATTAACGCTGCTTGGCCCACTGAACAATGGGTGTAACCTGGGTTTGATAAACCAAATAAGACCTTTGTCTTGTTTTGCTGGCTGGCAAAATTGCCTGTACCATAAAATCCTTCAGCCTCCAAGGGGAGGCCAGGATTCTTCTGCTATGACCTGGTTTTTCTTTCCTGTCCCTGATGGGCAGTTGAATCAAGGGCGGCACGCACTGATAGGAAAGGCCTTGAGGACGTGTGTGCGCACGCTTCTGAGCATGTAGGTGTCTATAACACACTTGTGCACATGCTCACAAGTATACCACCAGCTGGGATCCTCGTTGTGGGGGATGGGATGGTGAAGCCTCCATTTGAACATGGAATATTGTTTGTGTCCAACTCTTGCTCCAAAGCATCCACATCCTTTTCCTCACCTGCACTGGTCTGGGTCACTTTGCTCAGGTGGATGAAACAAAGGCCTAAGGAAATTCCAGCTCCAGTAGTTTCCTGAAAGAGCTCCTCTGGTATCCTCTTTGATGTCTGGAGGATAGTGAGTTTGAATATGAGACTAGACTAGCACGAACCCACCCCTCTCTTGGGAAAACCGCTTGGGTTTGTTCCAGAATGGGGTCAACAGTGTCACGCTTATTTCCTAAAAATAGCCCAACTTGCTAAAAACTTTTTTTTTTTAATGGAATCCTACTATACCATGGTGTAGGTCTCACAGCTCTCAGAATCCTCCCTGTACCTTCGGATGAATCCCCGAGAGTGGGTTCCTTGCCCCAATTCCTGACATGGATCTGGTCTTCAAGATGAGAGAAAGAAATATTAGGAAAGCCCCACTCCAGCAAATTTGATGCCTGTCCATTAGAATGCATTACTTGGAGGAACTGAGGATGCTTAGCTTGCGGGGGTGGGTGGGTACTCTCAAAGGGGAGCGGGCTTATAGCTTTAAAATACTCAAAGGGCTGCCATGGAGAAGAGGAAATAGACTTATTTAAGGGTGGAAGGGTGGAAGTTTCCAGAAGGAGTATTTTGGTTCGATATAAGAACAATTGTCTAACAGTCATCCAGCAATGAAGGGAAAGCTTTCTTGAAGGTGCAGAGAAAGGGTCCAGTCTCAAGACCCTGCATGCAGAGGACAGCAGGGATGTTGTAATGTAAATTCCAGAAGTACGTGAGGTTCAACTGATGACCTCCAACGTTCCTTCCAGCTCTAAGATTATATGATTCTATATCTGTAATTTTCCATTTCCCTATTAAGAAAAAATTTTCCACATTCAAATTTTTTTAGTATTTGATAAAGGTTGTAGGATGATTTCTGCTCTATTTGCTCTAACATGGGGCTTACCCCTTTGCTCCATGGCTTGACAAGACATAAACAACATCAGTGCTCTTTGTTGAACAGAGATGGGAGTTTACTGCTGGGTGGGAAGGTGCTGGTTACATGGGGCCTGGAGTGGAGAAGTTGGGAACTCCATATCTTGCCTCCTACCCAGAAATTCCTCCACCCAAAGGATATCTTACCTCAGTCTTGGATGGTGGACACAGCTGAAGTGGTCTGGAGCCTGACTGCTCCTTAAACCTACTACCTCAGCAGTTCCTCTAGCATTCTTCCAACCCCCTGTCAATTCCATATCCTTCTCATGGACACTGTATAATATGGATATCTTCAGGAATCCTCGGAAGCTCTTACCTAACTTGAGGACAGAGTGAACTTTCCTTGAAAGCTGACTCTCTTTCAAGTGCTCCCTCCACTGAGCTATCGTAAAAAATAAAAACCTTCTATTTAAAAAAAAAACAAAGAGAAACACTAGCCTAAACACCCATTAAGTACTAAATTATAACTTTGACTTTAACTTTTAAGTGGAATGTTCTTTTGTTTAAACAAAGTTAAATCTTTGCCTTGAAGCAAAGATTGACTGGGTGATTTTTTTTTTTTCTTACAGTTACTTTAAGAACACCCTTTCTCTCTCTTTTGGGTTAAGGGTATGTTGCAAGGAGAGTTCTAGGAGTTGAAAGTAAAATCTGATAATCCGAAAATGAATAAATGCATCCTAACTGACTTTATATCAGTGTTCACTTCTATTAGTAGAGTGTGTCAATGATCTGAGATATGAAGACCTCAACCCTTGATGGAATCCCCTGGGGGACCCAATGCTCAGCTCTTCCAGCAATCAGCAAGGAGAGGTAAGCATTAGCTATCAGATCCCTTTAGCTAAATTTCAAACTAAAGGCAATGAACAAAGATGTTCAAAGGTGTTCAATTAGTCACCGGAGGAATATGAATCAAAGAGACCCTGAGATACCATTACACATCTATCAGAATGGCTAAAACTTAAAAAGAATGAGATACTCAAGTGCTGGGGAGGATGTAGAGCAACTTGCAAACTCACACACTGCTGGTGGGAGTGTAAATTGGTACAACCCCTTTGGGAAACAGCTCGGCAATATCTGGTAAAGCTAGAATGCCCATGATCCAGCAATCCCATTCCTAGGGATATACCTAAGAGAAAGGAGTTCATGTTAACAAAAGAAATGTGTACAAGACTGCTTTTGCAGTTTTATTCATAGCACCCCCAAACGGGGACCCACCACAAATGTCCACCAATAGGAGAATGGATAAATAGATTGCAATGGAATCCAACACGGAAATAAAAAAAAACAAACAGCTGAAATGACTGACACCACAACATTTTTTGAATGAAAGAAACCAGACCCCAAAGAGTATTTCATTTAAAGAAAGTTCAAGAACAGGAAAAGGAATCTATGATGATGCAGAACTATGATGACTGTGGTAGGGGGTAGGAAAGGGGAGGTGGGATGAAGGACATGTTCTGTATCTCAATCTGGGTGGTGATTTCATAGGTGTATGCATTTGCAAAAATCCATCAAGCTGATAATTTAAGATTAGTGCAGTTCAAATCACAGTGAGATACCACTTCATTCACAACCACTAGGAAAACAAAAAAGACAGTAACAAGTGTTTTGTTAGTGAGGATGAGCAGGAATTGGAGCCCTTGTAGATGGCTGGTGGGATTGTGAAGTGGTTTTTTAGAAAACAGTTTGGCAGCTCTTCATAAAGTTCAGCACAGAACTACCCTATGGCCAGCAATTCCACTCCTACGAATATATTCAAGAGAATTGAAAACATCCGTCTGCACAAATAGCTGGATGTGAGTGTTCATTGCAGCTTTACTCACACTCACCGAAAAGTGATAAGCACGCAAATGTCCATCAACTGATGAATGGATAAACAAAATGTGGTGTATCTACCCAGTGACATGTTCTTCAGCAATAGAGAGGAATGAAGTATTGATACCTCCTCCAACACGGATGAATCCTGGAAACATGCGAAGTGAAAGAGGCTGGTCACAAAGGGCCATATGTTGAATGATTCCATTCACGTGAGATGTCTGGGATGGTAGACAGGAAGTAGATTAATGGTTGCCAGCGGCCGGGAGCGGACGCAAGGAGGAGGGACTACTAATGCGTACAGGGTTTCTTTCTGGGGGAATGAAAATGTTCTTAAACAGTGGTGATGGTTTGCACAATTCTGTGAATATGGTAGAAACCATTGAGCCGTACACTTTAGAAGGGTGGCTCAGTGGGTTGAGCGTCTGACTCTTGGTTTCACCTCTAGTGGGTAGTGATCTAGGGGTTGTGAGATTGAGCCTGCGTCAGGCTCTGTGCTCAGTGGGGAGCCTGCTGGAGATTCTCTCTCTCTCTCCTTCTCCCTCTGCCCCTTCCCCCACTCGTGCATGCTCTCTCTCTCAAATGAATAAATAAATCTGTCTAAAAAAGGGTGAATTTTATGGTATGTGAATTACATTTCAATAAAATTGTTTTTTTAAAAAAGATTAGTGCACTTTGTGTGTATTTACACTCAAAAGAGAGAGAGAAGAGTAAAGATGGATTCTTCAACTGAAAACAACAGGGAAAGAAATGTGAGTTAAGGAAAGAGAGAAGAGATCTGATTTGCTTGAACATCTTCCCAAAGTGCCAAGTACTTTATGTAGAGCATTTCATTTAGTTGTCACAGGAGTCCTATTACACGGGCATTTCCACATGAAAGATGAGGAAACTCTCTTCTTCAGTAACTTGCTAAAGTTTCCAAAGCCAGGAATTGGGGTCCACGGCTGTTTCTTTTCCTCCTCTTCCAGCCCTCAGGTGCCTTCCTCCAAGGGCTAGCGTTGGCCTGGGAGCTGATTTTGTCTGGAATATTCATGTGGCAGAAGAGGACCCTGAGACCTAGGCATGTGGTGTGGCTTGTACTAGATCCCACGGCCAGCCTGGGGCAGAGCTGAGTTATACCCTGAGGTACCAGTGTAGGATTCTTTTGTTAATAGTTGATAAAATTAGTAGCACTGTGCTAAGCCCCTAATTAAATAGCTCTGTTTGGTCCAGTCATCTCAGAGAGCAATCTGGAAGGGCTCAGTGTAGTGAAGATATGTCCACCTGGAGCCGAGAACCCCCTACTGGGATTCTCACTCAGAGCATTTCTTGCACGGGGCATCAGAATATTCATTTCAGCCTTGTTTGTGGCAGGTTAGTGATCCATCACCAAGGGAATGGGTAAGTTAACTGTGGCAGACAAATACTGTGGACTATTCCCAGCTTTTAGAAGCAGGGAACTACAGGTACATTCCATAATATGACAGTTTTCCTAGAGCTGGGAAAAAAAAAGCAGGCAACCAAATGCTCTTTAGCACATACTGTTCATAAATTAAAAACACAACTCTCCACAAAATAATACTATATATTTTGTAAGGATATATACGTAACAAAGGCCATCTAGAAACACATTTGTGTAGTGACCTTTGGGGTGAGGGCAATGCAGTGGGCATGGTGATGCCTTGAGTAGAATAGCATGATTAGCTCAATTCTTTATCCCTGAGGCCTTGGAATTTTTTTTTTTTTTTAAATAGCATCAGATATTTTATGGAGACAGAAAATTGTCTCCTTTATTTAACTGACAGAGGCCGGAGTTCACCTGGAAGTGTCTAAATCAAAATCTACAAACAACACCTTTCAAAGTAAGGAGAAATTCCAAAGAGAGTGGTCCCTGGCTGGGTGGTGTTCCTTCTGCAGATGCTGCTGGCCTTTCAAGGACAGCTCACAGGGGGCTCTTTACTCCTTTCCACTCTGACATTCATGACACACATCTTCTTGAAGGCAGACAACCACACTGTCTTCCTCAGAAAGCCCACTGGCCTGGAAATGGGTTCTAGGTGAGGAAAATGAAGGCACAGAATGGGAACATGATTCAGCTAAGGCAGGTATTATGGAGCTGAGTTATAGCCAAAATTTGTATGTTGAAGTCCTAATCTCTCTGTACCTCAGAAAGTGACTATATTTGGAGACAGGGCCTTTAAAGAGGTAATTAAGTTAAAATGAGGCCATTAGGGAGGGCCCTAATCCAATCTGACTGGTGTGTTTATAGGAAAAGGAAATTGGACCCACAGACCCAGGGGGTGGGGGTCGGGGACATGTGCAGAGAAAAGGGCTTGTGAGGACATAGTGACAAGACAGCCATTTGCAAGCCGAAGAGACAGCGCTCAGAAGAGATGAAACCTACCAAGACCTTGATCTTGGACTTCTAGCCCCCAGAACTGTGAGAAAATCAATTTCCATTGTTTAAGCCACTCAGATCATTGTCCACTGCCAGTAATTTCTTTACAAGTGCCACAGGCCTGAGTAAATATGTAAATATGTTTAATTCTATGAGATTTTATGGCAGCCCTAGCAAACGAATACAGTAGGAATCGACAGAGCTGAGATGTAGCCTCAAGAGGTTAAAAACAAGTCTCGGTCCTCTGCCCCCTGATTAGTTAAGTTGTCCTGGAGGTCTTGTCTTAGCAAAACTCTGGGGAAGTTTTCCCATTAAAGACACCCCCGAAGATGTGTCCGCCTGGAGCCCAGAACCCCCTCCTGGGATTCTCACTGAGCCTGGGAGGCTCAGTTGGTCTAGCTTTTGAGTCTTGATCTCAGCGCATGTCTTGATCTCAGGGTTGTGAGTTCAAGCCCCATGTTGGGCTCAATGCTGACTACTTTAAAAAACAAAACAAAACCCCATCTTTTGGGAATTGGAAGAGATGACTAAGGTGGATCTCTGGGAAGAACAAGAAGAATTCAACGAACTCACCCAGTCCCAGCACCCTACAGTTAGGGAAGCCTTGAGCAGTTGGCCGACTGACAGGGCACCTGGCAATTATGGGGCCCCAGGTGAGGGGGAGTCACCATATCTGGGGAGAGACATTCAGCTGGAAGTGCCCCTCAACTGCCAATCATTCCTTTACAAGTGCCACAGGCCTGAGTAAATATGTACTTCTCATGAGCTTTTTTTAAAGACTGCTCACTCAAACAGCCCATTGTAGGTTTTTAAAAAGCCCAAGTTCCTTCTGATATCAGACCAGAGATTATTGTTCCTATATCAAAGGACCAATGAAGGTTAACAAAGTTCAGGAATGGAGGGGCTGCGTCTGGTCAGTCCACAGGCTGGGGAGCTCTGCCGGTACAGTACGCCCTAGGAAAATGTCCCGGTGGGGAGCAGAGAATAAAGGTTACTTCCTGTACTCTTGAGTTTTAGTGATGTTGAGGCAAAGCAGCACCCGGTGCTCTTGATAGAATTCATAGTGGCCACGTTCTCACTCCTCAGCGTCACCGGTCTCCTAGGAGCCAAGGAGTTTTACTGGTAAAGGAGAATAGGCACTGTGTGCCTGTGTATTTGGGGGGATACCTTGTAGCAGCAATTTGGGGTATAGGGATGTGATGGGAAGGTAGGGGTAAAAATAGGCAGAAAAAGGGGGAGGAGGGATAGCTCAAGTTCCACTGGCGCCCCTGAAAGTTTTGACAACCTCCTAAAACTTGGGCTTTTTTTCAACCAGCAGCAGGCAACCTTGGGGCCTGCCTTAGAGCCTTGTTAATGATCACAGGCAACACTGTTCCCACGCTCTTACCCTATTGGTCCATGACAGACCAAGCCAAGTCCTATAGGATTTAAGGCAGCCCAAGCCTGCCTGGGCCATTTGTACTTGTTTGCTTGGTTGGTCCAGTCGAAATACCTGTTGAAGAAGGTGTCTCAGTTTATCTTGGCTCAAGGAGGTTGCCTACTTCCCATACCCATATTCGAGGCACTGTGGCTGGAACCCAGCTAGATAGTCCTGGGGCTTCATATTCTACATCTACTACTTACATGGTGTGAGACCTTGGCAAACTACATAATACGTGAGCCTCAGTTAGCCCAACCATAAAATGGGAGAATCATTTTGATTCCATAGGGTTGCTGAGAGGAATAAGTGAAATAAAAATATAAAATGCTCCTGGCACAGGGTGGGCATTTAAAAATACTAATTTCTATCCTTTCACTCAAAGGAAGTTTGTATCATCCATCCATCCATCCATTCATTCATTCATTCAACAAAAGCTTATTTATCTATTTATTAAAAATTTTTTTGGGGACGCCCTGGGTGGCTCAGTCAGTTAAGCGTCTGCCTTCAGCTCAGGTCATGATCCCAGGGTCTTGGGGTTGAGTCCCACATCGGGCTCCCTGCTCGGCAGGAAGCCTGCTTTTCCCTCTGCCTGCCGCTCCCCCTGCTTGTGCTCACTTGCTCTCTCTCTGACAAATAAATAAATAAAATCTTTAAAAAAAAAAAAAGTTTAGTGTTTAAAAAAAAATTTTTTTTAAGTAGGCTCCACACCCAACATGAGGCTCCAACTCATAACCCCAAAATCAAGAGTCACACGCTCTACCAACTGAGCCAGTCAGCACCCGTGCTCAACAAAGTTTTATCGAGTGCCAACTAAAAGCTAGCAATTGATGCCCCCTGCACTTCGGCAACATGGTGGCCCAGATATCCCTGCCCTTATGAAGCATTTAGTCCAGTGGGTAAAAGACAAAGTGGAATCAGGTGTCAGGGAAATTGTGGCGTCATGTTTTCTCAGCCTTGTTCTCCGATGTCTTGTCACTTGGCCATGGGGCTAGACATGAACATGATGCTCAAGGGGAATTCTGTGAACCAACCTTGAGAACAAGACCATGGTGACTCACAACAGGTTAGTTTCCGTCAGCAGCACACAAAGGGCTGGGGACGAGGTCAGGGAGCTCAGCAGCTGTCACAACAATCAGCACCATCTCCTACTTACGTGGGACTCTTCTCCCCTTGCAAGCTAAGTGTTTTCCGGGCATTACTCAGTGAATTCTCACAGCTTCCTCAGGTGGCAGGAGGGGCGGAGGTTATTAGAGATGAAACATGCATGGCGAAAAGATAAGTGCCTTGCCTGAAGTCACACGGCCGGCAGAGGCACTGGATCCAGAATTGGGTTGCCCAACTTGGAGCCCATTGGCTCACACTCTGACCGTCAGGGCCGTGAGGTCAGGATGCTGTGTGCGGCTGTGGGAGGCGGGGCTGATGGGGGTAGGACAGCCTTCCCGCTTGTTGGTACAGTCTTCAAATAAGGGTTCTAAATCTGCACTGTATTCTGTTCAGGTGGCTCTGAGTGTTCCATTTAGGGATATCCCAGTGTCTGGCTCTTCCTTGTCCCTTGTTACTGTCCTTAGGATGTTAATACAGTGGGACCCTAGAGGCAACCTAGCCCAATCCCTTTGTGGCACATATGAGAAACTGAGGCCCAGAGAGAAGAAATGACTTGCCCACGGTCCCACAGATGGGAAGTGGCTGGACTAGGTCTGGAACTCAGCTCCCAGCCACCACCAGCTGCCCTCCCCGCTCTGCCACTGGGAGGGCTCCCAACAGTGGCCTGGCTTTACAATCCCGACCCTCCCTGTTCTCATCTGCCACTCCTGACATCCCACGTTGGAGTTCCTCCCAGCAGAGCGCCTCTTTGGGATTTCTCTTGGAGCCCTGTCTGCCTTGAGAGCTGTCTTGGGTACTAGCCACAGGATGGATGCCTGGAACTCGCAGCGAATCCTGGAGCGTCCAAGGAAGGGAGCCAGAAGCTGCTGCCATACTTGCTCTTGTCTGCAGCACCAGCTCTTCTGAATCACCTTTCTCGCTTGAGTGCCGAGTGCACTTAGCACATGTGGGAATATTTTCCGATGACAGTAACTTCTTCTCCGCCAGAGATAACATCTGCGTTAGTAAACTGTTTTACCTACCAAGCTTGCCACTTTCTTCCACCACACGGTCACACACCTCGGGGGCCTCCTGTGCTTCAGTCAGCGGCTGCCATCTTGGACAAAGCTGTCTATGGCCTCTGTCCGCTGACTATCCTGCCTCTCCTATCGTTTGCCTTCTGGAGTCTTGTGGGCCAGCCAGACAAATTACACTCTGCTTCACCCTACAGGGTCCCACACTTGAAGCCTTCTGGTACAAATGTGGGTAGATGGCCATGGGTGGGAATGATCTACTTTTTATGCTTGGATTTTGATGTCACCTTAGCGTTTTTTTGGGGGTTTTTTGATCTTCTCTCTCTCTCTCTCAGGGTCCTGGGAGCAGGGAGGCTTAAACTTTGTAGATCCCTGTGGCCTAGTTTCTTGGTACACTCACACGGACCTCACAGACACTCCTGCCACCGGGACGCTGCTGCTGAGGACTGTTGCAGATGGACCTCCCTCCCTGCCTCCCCATTTCCCCCCAGTACAGCTGGCCTGATCCCTGCCATCCTGTAGGGGCTTGCTGCGGAGGTCCCACGGCTCTGGTTCACAGGAAGGCAGGAAGGGAGAGAGGAAAGGTCCAGGTGCAGTGAGGTGAGAGATCACTGATTCTATTATGAAATGAGTCCCCTGTGGCCCAAAGGTGATGCTGTCTAGTGACACAGCTCTAAGATTCTACAAGCATGGATGGGAGGCCTTCCCATGGAGCTGTGATAGAGCGCTCAGCACGTTCTTCTTGGTCATGAGAAATCTGCTTTGGGTATCCACTTCGTGTACTACCTGCCCCCGTGGGGTTATCTAGCACCTCTCTTCCTGATGCTGCAAGCATTCGACATCTATCTCGTCCATCTGCACGCTCTGAGAAGTGGTATTATTACCACCATCTTGCAGATAGGGAAACTGGGGCTCAGAGCAGGTGTGGCGCATGCGTGGAGTGAGGCTGAGAACACAAGTCTGACCCCAGCTTCCGGTCATACTGTATCCTGTCCTGTCCACATTCACACCTAAACCCAAACGGCAGGAAAAAATGGCTTCAGAAGGAAAATAGTGTTAGTCATTTATCTGATGGTAAACATAATTTTTGTTGACTGTAAAAAATTCCAATAGTCACCAAATTTGGGATATAGATTCCTCAGATGGGGAAGAAGGGGGAGGGATGAGTGGCATAAGGATTGTCTGGGGGCTTCAGTTGTAATAGTAAGGCTTTCTGGTTTGGGTTTTGTTTTTGTTTTTGTTTTTTTTTTTTTGGTTGGTGAGTGCATGGATGTTATATTTTTCTCGATTTCCTTACTGTATATCTTAAATGCTGCACACTAAACTCAAATCACTCAAGACAATCTCCAGAGCATTAGATTATTGTTGAAAATGAAGGAATTTAAACTACTATTTCTAATACCTGGGGCATTAAGGACTGAAAGGATTGTTTAAGGAACCAGAAAGGGGTGTACTTCCAGTGAGAATGGAGAAAAGCACTTTGGCAGAGAACCAATCATGGAATTCATTATTATGAAGTCAAAAATTACATCCGGCATTCTGCAAATAGTTAATGGGGGCCTATATGTGTCAAGCACTGGGTTAGGCCCTAAAAAATAGACACATTCCTGTTCTCCTGGAGCTTTCATCCTAATGAGAAACAAAGGTAAACATAGGTCAGTAGTCAGCAAAGTCATTGTACAAACTGGGCTGACGACAATAAGAAGGGGTTTAAGTAGAGCTAACATTGCAGGGGAGAAGGCCCCTTGGAAGAGAGGAGCCCCCAGTGGACCCATCTCTTGGTCCCAAAAGGTTCCTCTGTCATCTCCTACTGCACAGATTTGAGGAGCTGCACAGCAAACTCGGGGAACGAGGCGAGGGTGGAGACAGAGCCGGTATGAGGAGGACCAAGGAGGCCTCGAAGCCCCAAACGCGACCAGTCTGGTGCTGGTTCCACCCTGGGTGTGCCCAGAGCATGTGCATTATACTCTAATGAGGGGTTGGGCCAATGGTGGTGTGTTTCTTTCTTTTTTTTAATGAGGTGCTGCTTTGCATAGATAAATACTATGATTGTGATGTGGGAACCAAATGGCAGATCATTATGCAAAAAGCACTGGCAGAGGTGAGATTATGAAACCAGTTCTGCTTGAGGCCTGCTGCCTGAGCGTGGGAACTAGGAGGTGTATGACTGTCTGCGCCTCAACCTGGGCCAACTGGATGGAGGCCGCCCTCTCCAGCTCATCTGACAGCTGGGCCAGGGCAGGAAGCACTCCTCTTCACTGTGTACCACAGATTCAGAATCCCAGGAGAGGGAAGCAGAAAGGGGAAGGCAGGTGGCTCCCCCACTGTTGGTGGGACCAAAGCTCTGCCTTTAACTGATTCCTGATTGTGGTAAAACAAGAGTGGGGGCTGTGCATGTCCCGCATGAGGCTCCAAGATATCCTAGGCCTGGGAGGAGGCAGAGGATAGGGAAAGGAAGAATGACCTTGGTTCTGAGTGTACAAGCTGGCTTTCCAGGGTGGGTAGCTGGGTCTCAGAAGAGGAGGTGAGGACCTGCAGGGAGATGCTACTTGGGCAGTCAGAGAGGAAAACTCCAGCAGCCTGGAGAGAGGCAGAGAAGACAGCCGAGGAGGGAGACCCAGGGTTCCAGCATCCAGACAGAGGATGCTCCCGTGATGCCTCAAGAAAGGGGGACTCAGGAGCTGCTGGAGTGGTCAACCAGCTAATAACCATAGTGCACACAGTTTATGCTTTGGTGCGCCCATCCGTCTGCCTTTTGTCAGGCTCAGAAAACCTGCTGAGGGTGAGCATTGTTGACAGCTTCCAAGAGGTCAGATCCAGGAGATATATAAAGCCAAGGTCAGCAATGCCAGGGAGGAAGACACAGCCTCCTGCATCCCAGGTGTTCGCTGCAGTGAAGGCTGCAGTGAGGGCGCCCCCTACAGAGCACATCAAGGAGAGGCAGCCCGGGGAACAGGGAGCCCAAGGGTTTATCAGGCTGGGCAAAAGCCATCAATTCTTTTACTCAATCAAGAACTATTTGTTGAGCAACTCATGTTTCCATGGAAGTGAAATCAGAATAACCTCCTTATGTTACACATCTGGAGAGCAACCAGAGTTTTCCTTGGTTCCTCAGCACACTGTTACAACATCAGCTCTAAAGAGGAAGTGAGACTGGCTAATGGTCTTCATGACATCCAGATCTCCCTTCCTACTTCTACTGGCAGAGCAGCGGGAGAGAGGGCAGCATGGGAACTGGGGGAGGTGGTTCCACCTTTCCCAAGGTCTTGGGACTCAGTGGGACGCCTCTGGATATTCCCTAGACATGTTGGGTGATGTGGCAAGGAGTGTTAATGATGCAATTCAATTATGCCAGGCTGTTAATGAGCTAAGTGCTGTATCTTTATTATGCATCAAATACTGGAAGACATTAAATACCTACAGTGTCCCAGGCCTTCCTGATACAGAAGATCATAATTCTGTAAGAAGCTCGGAATCCCTACTTGTCCAACTTCTTCAACGACCTGATCTTAAATTGATCCGTAAAACTAACTATGACTCTTATTCCTAGGGCTCCAAGAGAGTGAATTAATGGGGGATTACAATATTCATGTTTCATGTCATCCCAGGAATGGTCTTTGGATCTTGTTCTACTCTGTTCTTATTGTCGATGCCCACCACACTACTGGTTCCAGTTCTGGGAATGAGTTCTAAGGAAATTATTCAACAGAAGCAAAAAACTGCATGTTCCACAATGCTTGCTGTTGTTAAAAATGGGAAACAACTTAGCACATAGGAGATATGAAATGTTAGAAAGCTAGTTGAGATGATAGCAAATCTGTAAATGGTACAAGATACAACCATTAGAAATGGTAATAAGAATGCCTTTGCAGAATGGTGGAAAATATTTCTTATTCGGCAGTAAATGGAAAAGGTAGAATATAAACAAGTATGTATATTTTGGCAATCTGTAAGGTATGCATTGATATTGAAGGCTGTTTGCAAAAGAGATAATTGTATTACAATGGTGGAATGCTGGGGATTTTATTATTTTACAAAATTAGTGTTAATGTTAAATGTAATTTAAATGCACTCTAAAAGAAGAAAAAAAATGCTACTTTAAAATATCATAGTAACCCTTCATGATTAGCCATTTTCCCTATGACCCTAAAATTGATTTCCAAAGTGAGGCGTGCGGTGACCTTGACATTATTTTCAACACGTTGATCGGGCCCTGCCTCACCTGGGACCAGAATCCCCTGCAACAGTAATCCAAGAATGAGAAGTTCAGCCAGGCTGTGAAATGATTCTAATGCCCATTCATGTTTGAGAACCACTGTTGTAGAAGTTCTCAGAATCAAATTGTAAACAAATGACAAGAGGGAGAAATTGATTTTCTTTCCTGAGAAGCAGACCAAATTTTTCAACTTAGCAAACTTATTTTAAACTTGTTTTAAACAGTAATCTTCCAAAATATATTCAATGAATATATTCTCCATGAACATCTGATTGCATTCTGCCTGAATATGTTGGTAACTATGCATTAAGAATATATTCTTATTCGATTCAATATATTCCTCATGAATATATTTCTTGCAAAATATTTTCATTAAATAACATACTTAAAAGAAAATATTTCATAAGAAGGATATATTTATATGAAAATTAAGTCATTCTAGGTCTCTGAGTTTTTGAAAAATGGAATATTCCTTAAATTGCTGTTAAGAAAAAAAATATTCATTGAGAATATTCAAGAAGTTTTTGTGAAATTAGTAAATTTAGTGAATTCAGAGTTGTCATTCAGCAAATTGATCCTTTGAGGGATTCAACTTTTGTTGAATTGACCTAGAGTCCTCTCGAAAAGCCCAAGGGACTCTGGGCTATGCTGAAGTTCAGGAGCAGATGAAGGTCTAGGAGGCTAAGGTTGGGTCAGCAGGCTGAGTAAGGATCTGGGTGTGGGAGGTGTCTCCTAAGAGGTCCTGATACTCACCCTGAGAGTCCTGAGGAGGCCAATGGTAGCTCTTCCTCTTTCCACATCCAGTGGGGGCTGGAGCCTGCCGACTGTTTCATCACAGGGAGAAAGCAGCCCTTACCACTGTTAGAGATGTTAAGACCCACTCTATGGAGTTTCAGAAAGGAAGGTAATGGTTTGCAATGCAATTGGAGAAGTGGGGACAGATTGCATTCTTAGAGGGAGCCACCGTATGTCTTACACCCCTCACCTAAGGGGGGACTTCCCCACAGAAATCTACTCTCTCCCTTGGGTGACCTTCCTCTGTGACTCTGCCATATGTTTGTTGCTTACGCAAATTTGCACATGACCACCATTTTGGGTTTCACCCTGACAGCGTAGTGGCTATTGAAAGAGCCCTCAAAAGGAGCCTGTGCTGATGCCAACGGCCACAGAGAGTCTTAGATAATCTCTAACAACATCAGCTCACATCTATTGGTGCTTTCCATATGAGAGTCTGTGACTTTCCAACTTGCGTGCACAGTCTCACTTAGTCTTCACTACACTGAGATCCAGTGATGCTAACTCGTTCCTTGAGGCCTCACAGCACTGTGCAGTTGACCTGAACTTTGACACCAGGTAGGTCAGCTCCAGAGCTTCTGCCTCCTTTGGTTAGAGAGAAACACTCAGTTTTATTACCCGAAATCTGTCTGCTGCCAGTGTAGTCTTGAGGACAAATATTTTAAAGAGAAAATGAGGAAGTGAAGGAAGAGGTATTCTCATAGGTGGCCAGCTGTGAGTTTGTTACAGTTACAGTTTTTTAGACTGGGCCAAATGGACTCCGGGTCTTGGGACCAACAGCAGATGAAAGCTAGGGATTCTCTATTCAATAAAAAAGGAATCAATCTGCAATACAGGTCCTGAGGAACTCCTCTGAGTGTCATAGCCCAAGGGAGATACAAAGCACCTGACAAGGGCTTGTGCTTGTTTTGTTGGGTTGCTCAAGAAAATACAAGATGTCCAGTTAAATTTGGATTTCAGATACACAACAAATAAATTTTTAGTATAAGTATGTTCCAAATATTATAGGGGATATACTTATCCTAGTGAATTTTGTTGTTTATTTAAAATTCAAATTTCACTGGGAGTCTTGTATTTCTACTTGCTAAATCTGGCAACCCAATTTCTTGGGGGAAATAGCTCACAACCCAGGCAGTGTGTTTAATAAAGACAGAGCGAGAAGTACAGATAATGGGGCCTTGGGAGAAGGGAGAGTTCTGGATGTAAATCCAAGGAGGTAATGCGATCTTCTGGGCAACAGACTTAGTGGAAGGAGCTTTGTGATGGGAAGGCTTCCTGGAAGAGCTGGTTCCTAAGGATAGGAGGGAAGGATCCAGAAGGGTAGAGAGGTGGGAAGCCACCTCTCTGCAACACACACACACACACACACACACACCCCACTGTTGCTTATTCGGTTTATATAGGTTTCCACAGAAAATGAACTCCTGTTTTAACCTCAGATAATATTTACTAGGGATGCAATTTCAGCCTTGCATTCTATTATTTTGCCTCCAGCCAGTCCCTTAAAGATCCATTCCATTGCCAAAGCTGACCCTTCTTCTGTGGGTCCTCCTGCAGCTAAGACAACCCCTATTTCTTGTAAAATGTTTTGAGATCCTCCAAAGAAAAGTACTTCGGCAGCACATGAGATTGCTGCTACGTGACCAGCTCATCCCTTGCTTTGGCCCTGGCGCCAAGCCAATCCTGAAAAGCCCACTCAGCTGTTCTAGGTTTTCCCAGAAGAGCTACCTGGGCAAGAAAGGAGAGGCCCAGACATGTTGCAGATGGCAACTGTTCCAGCCCTTTCCTGGGACTGGGTGGGACGGGACAGATCCACAGGGGCAGGGCAGGAGGGAGGAGGCTCCCCCAGCAGGGGCAGGGACCTGGGTCCCTGGCTCTATCTGATCTTCTCCCTACCCTGGGGTGATTGAGGGCTGGGCTTATAGCAAGGGTGACTTTCCAGAATGGCCTGGAGGACAGGTGTGGCCCCAGGGAGGAGGGAGAACGTTAACCCATCCCCCACCCCCCAGCATGGGATCAGTACTCAGTGAATGCAAGGTGTTCAAACCCTAACTCAAACACACCATTTCCTGCCTGCTGCCCGCAGGTCTTAGGCCAGGTGACTGCTGCCTCTTCCTCCCATGGGCAGAGTGGGTGTGCGTCTGTCTCGGTGTCTTCCCTGGGGGACTGACCAAGGCCAAGGTGTACTTGGGCTCATGTCTCTTGCAGTAACAACAGCTAGCTTGCTCACGCCTGGATGGCTTGACCTTGGCATCAAGGTGACCCGAACTTCAGGGGTGAGAATGGGGGGGGGGGCAACGTGCAAACTGCCCATTCATCCTCATTGTGCCAGCCACTTTCCCATGGGAAAGCCTCACAGGCTCACTTTACCCTCACACCTCATTGCCCAAGAGCTAAACCGTGATGCCCATCAGGGGTCCTACCCCAGCCCCACAGACCGGCAGCCTTTCCCCGTTCTTTCGGCAGCCCTGGCCTCTGCCTGGACTGTGTACCCTTGCCCTGAATGTCCTTCTTCCATCAACTTCTCTGTCCGGAGAACTCCTTAGGGGACAAAACTTGCCCCAAAGTTATCTCTCCCATGAAGCCTGCCAGTTTTCTCCTTTGATGCCTTCTTCTGAGGGCTCTCTTCTGTCCCTTTGCTGGAGAGAGCGCTTACAAAACCTCTTGCTCTGGAAGCTTTGTGTCCCCAGCTCCCGGCCCTGTGCAAGTCTCCACAGTTACTCCCTGACCCAGCCCGGGTCCACTGAATGTTTGGGGTCTAGCCTGGCTGGACTTGGAGGGTCTCTGGGAGACAATGCCTACAACCAGGGCTTTGACTTCCCTTTCCGCTTCCAGTGGCCTCCCCAGAGGTGGGCTGCTGCCCAAGCAGGAAGTACCCGGGTCAGTGCCCATGCACACCACCTGTGGCTTGTTTCAGCCTCACACCCGCCTTCTCTGGCTCATCTCGGAGGCACTGGGTTCCTCCTTTATCCCCCAGACTCCTCCACTGACTGCTCCCTGGCCTTTCCTGCTGAGTCAGCCCTCTGCTAATTGCCACCAGCTGGCCAGGCTGCCTTCCCGAGATGCAGCGGGCTGCCTGCGCGTGGAGGCCGACTCTGGGTGGCTCGTTTGCTGGGGAACTGGCATGGCTTCCTCCAGTGAATGTTGGGGGAGCTAGCCCAGCCAGGCCTGGGGGTAGGGTGAGCGAGGGAGAAAGGCCCAAGAGAATGTAGGGAGATGGGGAATGGGCCTGGGGGAGACCAAGGGGCCCCCTTCTACTGTCCATAGCCTTTCTTTACAGCAGTTGTTCTCAATGAGGCAGGGTGATTTCCTCTCTCCACCCTCACCTGCCTGGGGCATTTGGCAATGTCTGGAGGTGTTTTTGGTTGTCACAACTGGCAGGGGGAGGGGAGAGCTGCTGGCATTCAGGATGTAGAGGCTGGGGATGCTGCTAAACATCCTGCAAATGCACAGGACAGCCCCCACGACAAAGTATTATTTGACCCACAGTGTCCACAGTGCCAAAGTTGAAAAACCCTCCTTTAGAGAAAAGAGGCTGGGGCTGGCTGGGATAGGGGCCTCATGTCTGAGAGGTGGGCTTAAGCAGGTTTTCATTTGTCTGGGGGACGACTTGTTCTTAGGGCACACGTGCAGCCTATGCGAGCTAACCCGCCCCTGCGGGTCCGCACAGGGAGCCACCAGCGTCTCCCTGCCCTCGCCCTGCTCCTCACGGTCCTCCCCGCATCCCCACCTCCACAATTCAAGCCCTGGGAGGGGGGCGCATTTCTGCAGCCAGCAGGTATTAGATGCTGAGAAATCCTCTTACCTTCCTTTATTTTGCCTCCTATCAGCCCATAGTTTCAGAAGGGCCAGGAAGCAAGGGCTTTCCTCCCATTTTTCCAAAAACACTATATATGAAGGAACATTTTATTTTCCTTCATCCCCTATATGATAACATTATTCACCACCATGCAATTGATTGCTTATTTTGTACCTGGAACTTTCACACACATGATATGGTATCATTGTCACAAGCTATGAAATAGCTACTGTTACTCCTTGAGGTCCAGAGTAGTTATGTAACTTGCCCAAGTCATGTAGGTAGAAGGGGTGGTGCTGAGATTGGGACCAAGTCCTTGGCCCCCAGATCGGTAATTGGAACACCGCCAAAGATTTCTCCTGTAAGAAGTCAGCATCATAGAGGAACTTTCTAAGTGAAAAAGACCACAGGGGCTCTTGTGTCTTCCAGAACTTTATGGGTATGAGTAGGGGGGACCAGGAGAGAGGCTTTGGGCCGCTAGGAAAGAGGAGGCTACCAGAGGACGCGACTGATTCCTGGGAGGGGTGACTAATGCTGCCATGAGTCAGCCTGGGCCCCGGAAGGGTCCTCTTCCTCCTCCAGGGCGCATGCTCCCTAGCGCTGGGGTTGATCAGGTGCCTGGAAGGAAGGACCGGGTGCCCCTCCCAGAGAGCATGGTCTGGCCCTGTTCTGTCCAGGCATCCATCCGGGGAGCTCTTGCTGGGCTGCTGAGCGCTGCTGGAGCTTAGAGGCTGCAGGAGGCAGGCAGTAAACAGGAAATGGTTAAGTAAGAGCAGGTGGAGCATGCCGGGTGCTGGAGCAGGGCAGGAAATAGCTAAGTGGCTGAATGGACTCAAAAGAATGCTCTGCCCTCCTCCCCGAGGCTTTGGCCAAGGGCTGTCCACCCACTCCTCCCTGCCCTGCATGGAGAGGTACCCAGCCCAGCAGCCTCCTGACCCCCCACTGCCCTCCTCAGTTCTGCTGGCGCCGGGAGGTGCTGGGAGGAGAGGGCCCAAGGTACCAGGAAGCCCAGCCAGGAGCGATGGGGCAAGAAGGAGCGGGTTCCTTCCCTCCAGGGCTGTGAGCCAGGCCCAGCTCCAGTGGCCCGGGAGTGAGGGGTTGGGGGGCGGGGCATAGGCAGCCTCTCCAAGCCCTAGAGGTTGTTTTCCTCCTCCTGGTTCTTTGTTCCCTAGAGGGCCCTTTGTATTGACTGGGGCTCCTACCCTGGGCCAAGCCCACAGCCAGAACAGTGGCCTGGGACCTGGACAGAAAAGGCCGGATGCCCCAGGGGCCTCCCCTGCTCTCCCCTTTGCTCCTTACAGCAGCAGGTATCCCCGGCAGAGGGGTGGCACTCTCCTCCAAGGTGGGATGAGGAGCCTGAGGTTAGGGAAGTTACGTGGCTCACACAGGGAAAGGGCGCTAGGGCTTGAACCCCCCCTTCTGCCTTCCTGCCCTTCCCCTGCTCTCCCTCTGCACCTCGGTGCCTCTCCTGTTCAGAGAATTTTCTTGCTCTTCCCCGGAGTAAAATCAGTGGTGCTCTGGGTACTCTCTTGACCCCTTTCTCAGGGGACCTACCCTCGTGGGCAAGCAGGGCTCTGCTTCCCAGAGTCCTCTTGCAAGTGGGCTTCTTCTCTGCAGGGCAAAGGGTCCCATAGCTCCAGTCTTGCAATGTCACTGGCACATTACTGTCTGAGGACTCTGGGGCATCTAGGTATGAATACCCAGCCCTGGCCTCAGCAGGCAGGATTTCCTGGGTGCCCAAGGGGCCCACAGGGACACTGAGCCAGGCTTCGCCTGTTCCTGGTGCTGGTTGTTCCCCAGTACATGGCTCCTGGGTGCAGCAGTCTTGCAATGGGGAGTTGAAGGCCTCAGCCCCTGCCTGAGTAGGGGGGGAAGCTGTGCTCATGTATTTTCCTGATAGCAGTGGACATCAAGGGTATCTCAACCCCCAAAGAATGGGGACAACTCAAGTTGATTGGGTATTATGTTCTATTTGTTTATAGTAAGTATATATTTAAGTATGTGCATGTATATATTTATACATGTATTGACTCATGTAATCCCTACAGCAACCCAAAGAAGAGGTACTTGGTTTACTCCCACTTTCCAGATGAGGCCTAGAGAAGGGAAGTCACTTGCAGCGGTGGGTGGGTCAGGTACTCTGACTTCAGCCCCGGGCAGCTGGCTCTGGCCCATACTCTGGCCACTAGGCTGCATTGCTTTGTGCGGGAGCCTTTGGAAGAGGCCACATTTGTTCTCCTCGAGGTCCCTCATAAGATCCTTATTCTTTATGAAAAGTTCCTTGTCTCTCAGGAGCCAGAATTTCCTGAGCATCCTTCAATATATCTGAGTCTCTCGAGGTCTCTGATTGAGAATGCCAGAAAAGAGGAGGAGAAAATAGCTGGAGAGCTTGTCAGTTCTCCAGGCTGGGCCATGAGCATGGCCTCTTCCCGCTGCCACTGTTATGGGGCCCTGGGGAAATTCTGCCATCAATTCTGTTCATTCAAGAGCCGTGGGTTGGCACCAACTTTGTGCCAGTCCCTGGGCTGGGCACTGGGAGGAGTAGCTAGAGCAGACACATCGTGTGCCCTGGGGGGGTTGGCGGGAGCAGAAGAGTATTTTCGTGCGTCTTTTGATTCAATGTGGTAGATGCTCAGATAGAGGGAAGTGTGCGGGTGGAGAGCGCGGAAGCAGAGAATTGGTACTCAGCCAGCCTGGGAAGTCAGAGTAGGTATCCTGCAGGTGAATGAGCTTGGCTGAGCCTTGAAGGATGATCCCACTTAACTAGGAGGAAGAAAAGGGGTCCGTGCCGGGGGAGGGGAGGGTGGGCAGAGGTGACAGTGTGGGCAAAGGCTTGGAGACCTGCCATGCTGGGGAAAGCAGAGCATAGAAGCACCCCAGCATTGCTAGAAGTAGCGAAATGGGAGAGGACCCGGTGGGGATGGCATCGCAGGGCCCGCGAGCCCACGTCAGGGCCCCAGAGCTTTGTCAGCCTCTGCCTCCTGGTCTGAAAGACCCCCACAGAGAGAAGGGACTTGGGGGAAGACAGCACAAGAGGTGGACTCGTGCTCTCTGTTTTCAAGAATTACGATGAAGCTATAGTAATGGAGACAGTAGAAGTAATGGAAGGACAGACATTGATGATAGTGGGCATGGTAGAGAGTGTGGGAGATACCCCCCGCCCCACGCACACTCAGCTGCATGTTGAAAAGTGCAAAGGGAATTCCATGGGGAAAGGATAGTCTTTTTAAACAAAAATGGTGCTGGAAAATTTGGACATCCATAATGAAAAAAAAAAAAAGGTTTGGCTTCTAACTCAAAAAATATCAAAGAAAAAAACATAAGAGAAGGTATGAAAGAAAAAAACCTAAAAGTATGAAAGAAGAAAATGCAGGAGAAAATCTCTGTGACTTGGGTTAGGTGAAGTTTTTTTTTTTCTTTCTTTCTTTCTTTTTTTGTTTTATTTAAAGCAACTTTTTATTTTTAGGCGAAGTTTCTTATTATGACACCAGAAGCATGATCCATGGAAGAAAAATGGACAAAGTGGACCGAACAAAATTAAAAACTTCCAGTTTTCAAAAGACATTTAAGAAAATGAAAAGAAAAATCACAGACTGGGAAAAAATGTTTGCAAAATCTGTATCTGACTGAGAGACTTATATTTAGAATATATTTAAAAATTTCCCAAACTCAATAATAAGAAAACGAACAATTTGGTTTTTAAAATGGGCAAAATAGAGGAACCTGGGTGGCTCAGTCGTTAAGTGTCTGTCTTCGGCTCAGGTCATGATCCCAGGGTCCTGGGATCGAGCCCCGCATCGGGCTCCCTGCTCGGCGGGAAGCCTGCTTCTCCCTCTCCCACTCCCCCTGCTTGTGTTCCCTCTCTCGCTGTGTCTCTCTGTCATATAAATAAATAAAATCTTAAAAAAATAAATAAATAAAATGGGCAAAATATTTGAACACACACTTCACCACAGAAGAGATACGGATGGCAAATAAACACATGAAAAGATTTTTAACATCATTAATCACGAAATTAAAATCATAATGAGAATCCACTATATCCCTTTAAGGATAGCTAAGACACACACACACACACACACACACACACACACACACACACATAAGTTAAAACCCAAAAGCTGACCATACCAAGTACTGGTGAGGATGTGGAGCAACCGAAACTCTGATTTGTCGCTGGTGGGAATGCAGAATGGCGCAGCCCCTGTGGAAGACGGTCTAGCGGTTTAGTGTACAGCTCAGCATCCACTTACCCTATGACCCGGCAATCCCACTGTTAGATACTTACCGAGAGAGATGAAAACTTACGTCCACAAAAACTTGTATGCAAATATTTACAATGGCATTTTTCATAATGGCCAGAAACAGGGTACAACCAGTACAATAGAAATGTCCCTCCATTCCTGAATGGATCACACACTGTTATGCCATCCATGGAGGGGGACACCGCTCAGAGATGGAAACAAACCGCTGATATAAGTCATAACATGGGCGAATCTCAAGCGCACCAGGCTAAGTGAAAGGAGCTGGACTCCCGTGGGTGGCTTTGTACTGCAGGATTCCATTAGCAGGCACACCTCGGAGATATCTCGGGTGAGGTCCCAGACCCCTGCAATGACGTGAATATCGCAATAAAGGGAGTCCAATGAATTTTTTGGTTTCCCGGTGCATACAAAGTTATGTTTACACTGTACTGTAGGCTATCAAGTGTGTGATGGCATTATGTCTACAAAAACAATATAGCCCTTCATTGAAAATGCTAACCATCATCTGAGCTTTCAGTGAGTTGTAATCACTGATCACAGATCACCATACCAAATACAACAATAATGAAAAAGTTTGAAATATTGTGAGGTCACCAAAATGTGACCCAGACACACTGTCGGGAAAGCGGGGCCGATAGACTTCCCCCATGCACGGTTGCCACAAACCTTCAATTTGTGAAAAACAAAAAAACAAAAAACCACAATATCTGAGAAGTGCAATAAAGTGAAGGGCAATAAAGGAGGTATGCTTGTATTCAACATATTGGAAAAGGCAAAACTACAGGAACAAAAAAATTAGTAGTTTTCAGGGCTAGGGCCAGGTGGAGCAGGAACACTGGAGAATTTAGGGTGTGGTAGAACTCTTCCGTATCTTAATCATGATGGTTACATGACTGCATGCATTTGTCAAAATCCATAGAATGGATTGAATTTTACCCTATGGAAATGATATCTTAACAAACTTGACTTAAAAAAACCCCAGTGCAGTACACTAGGTTATAGAACCTCATCTTATAACTAGGCTTTAGGCCTGGGAGTTGGGGAGACTCCCCTCTGGTCTAGTTCCTGATGGCCATTCTGCCCCCTCGGACCTCACCTACCCACCAGTGGAAGCCTTGCTCTTTGTGATGTCAGAGGGCCGGAAGGGGAACCATTAATGAGCCTCACCTCTGGGCAGTTGTGCTCCCTGGTTTTATTAAATGCAAGTGCCCCTGGGAGGGCGAGTAACTTAAGCTGAGGGAGGCTCTGGCAGAATGAGAGAGGGGGATGGAAGGATGGGAAGGGAAACAGTTTCCCTGAGGTTGGAGAAGGGTGGGGGCGGGGTGGGAGGTAAGCCTTCAGTTTGGTTGGGGGCACTGGGCTGTACCCATACATAGGGAGTGTATCGGGGGCCAGGGATTAGGAGCTACATGGAAGGTAGACCTCCTCATTGCTTTGGCTTAGTATGCAAAATCCTCTTTCCCCACCTGGCGACCACAGCCCCTGCCTGGGCTTCCTTCCCCAGCACCTTCCTCCTCCACTTCCTAATTATCCAATCCCAATTACGGGCTGCCTAGACAGGTTGGGGGGATGATTTCTTTCTGGCATCTAAACACAAAAGACCTCAGAATCCTTTCGCCCATGTATTTCCACTCCTCTGGGTCCTTTGGGGTTCAGATCACCTTAGGCATTTCTGTGTTGGAAATATCCTTGCCAGAGAGGAGTAGAAGGTCTGAGTGGGCATCAGGGCCCCAGGCTTCAGTGGTCTTGTGATGCAAATTATGGAGTGGGAGGATTGGTTGGGGCACCTGCTTGGCTTGTATTTGTTTCTACAGCATTTTCTTCAAATGTGCCATTTACGTTCCCACCACAGGGCCTTTGCACACACTGTTCCCTCTCTCTGGGGCTTCTCACTTTCTGAAGTTTAATATAACCAGAATTTACTATGCCTTACTGTGTGCCTGCTATGGAGGATGCAGAAGGAAATAAGTCTGGTCTTTTTATGGTAAGAACAACTTTGGCCTGGGGAGATGGTGGTAACAACAGCAACAGCAACAAAGGCAGGGCCATTTAAGGAGCAGTCACCGTGGGCCAGGCAGGCATTTATGTAGACAGGGTCATTCAAAACTCAACAGTCCTAAATCCTTGTCATTACTATTATTCCCATTTTCTAAGTGAGGACACTGAGTGAGGCTCAGAGAGGTGAAGTCGCTTGCTGAGCTGGCACAGGGCAGTGTTGGAACTGAGTCTGGGCCTCTGGATCTCCAAAGTCATGTTTATGACCATAGCATCATCCCACCCTCTGCCCCACGTGGAGGAAGGTCACCATCCAATTCCAGCTCCAACCTGGCAGGTCTTCAGGTTGATCTGCCATCGAAGGAGTGAAAAACAAAGAGCACGCTGGTCTATTCCATAGGATGCAGGCTGTGGCTGGAGATGCCAGCCCAAGATTGGGCAAAGGGGGCTGGACAGGGATGCAGCACGCACTGGCCAGCCGGCCCCCACCTTTCCTGCAGGACCCTTCCCACTCACAGGGGATATTTTCCAAGGTGTGAAACACAGGACCGCCTGCTCAGGGGGACCAGAGGCTTCTGGAAGGTGCTCCGAGGATGAGCCTCCCTGACTCGATGCTCTCGCTCTCCATATTTTGGACAGAGGGAAGGCATATACTTGATGTCGAGTCCACGGCAGACCAGTAAGTCAGAGTCCCGGTTGGGCTCTGCTGTCTAGTAAACCAAAGACAATCATTCATGAATAATGTGGGCGTGATATTGTGTAACAGGGCTGGTGGATGGGCTGGGGGGTGACTCATTTCTGGAGGCCTTGAATCAGACCACTGTTCCTTCCTTTGGCTTCCAGTGGACCTAACCCGGACTCCCCTCAACACCTACCTGCCTCAGTCACTGAATCAGAGATGTGGGCTCTGGTAGGCTGTGGAGAGCTGTGACTTTAATGGGGGCCGAGGCCAGTTAGAGACAAATGCTTCGAGGAGGAGGTGATGTTACACGCTTTACAGAAGGGCTGTGGGACGAAGCAGGAAGAGGGAGCTTGGGCCAGGTGAGGTGATATTGAGACCACAGAGAGAGGGGAGTGCTGTATTTTCTTTGAAGCCAAGAAAGCTCAGAGGGAAAAGAGACAAAATCCGATCCTCCTCGAGAAAGATGAGACTCTCTTTTCTCTCCCTCCCTTCCTCCCTCACTCCCCCTCCCTCCCTCCCCCCCTCCCCCTCCCTCCCCCCCCCCCCCCCCCTCCTCCCTCCCTCTCCCCTCCCTCAGCACCATCAGTGCATCCTGAACTTTGGACAGAGTAAGCAAAAGCTCATCAAGGAAAAGAGGCCCAAAAGAGGGTGTGGAGGAAGATACCAGGAGGGTGACTCTGGGGCAGTCACCATGGGCAGTCATGCCCCTGGAGCTCGGGTGGCGGCGGGGTGGGGGGGCAGGCTAAGAAGGACATTTGACAATTTGACAAACTGTGCAGGTCCAAGTGGGAGGTGCCAGGCCGCACAGAGTCAGGGGATATGGTTAGGAATGGTGCCCTGCTTCAAGCAAACCCAAGATACATGGCAATTATCCAAATAATCTATATCTCATGAAAAACACTGTACAAAGATTGACCCCCTCCCGGGACATCTAAAATTATTACTTGAATTGCACCATTTTAGCCCCCAGCCAGATTGGGGAACATATCAAATGCAGAAAGCCTATTTTCATGCGAAATGTGCGAATGACAGGTTATTGAACTCCTGGGTCTTTGTTTTGTCACCCATCTCCTCTGTGACCTCAGAAGCCCCATGCCCAGGACAATTTGCTCCACAGATGGCCTGGACTCCTTCTAGATGACATGGGCTGCAGAAATGGGGGTTGTGCTGCTAAGGGTTTGCTTGGCAGCCTAGGCCCGGGGCTGGCAGGTGTCCCCCCTCCACAGTAGGAAGCGGAAGCACTGACAGGGTAGGCTCCCTTGCTTTGGGGCACCAGCCCTGGCATCACCAGATGTGAGCACTGGAAGGGGCTCAGAGACCTTAGTCCAACCCCGTCCTTCCTGGGAGTTCCTCCTAGAAGATTCCAAAGGCTGCTCTGTGGCTGTGTGGACGTAGATAGCACGGTCACTCATCTGGTTCCCGCTCCTGCCCACCCCTGTCTGCACACATTGCCAGGCCCTGTGCACCTTGCCTCAGACTTTACCCTTCTCCCTCACCCCTTCCTCAGAGAGAGACGTTTCCACGCATGGGTTGTACTGATGGGGCTCATCTAATCCAAGGGGGTTGGAGTGATGGGTATTTGCTGAGCGAGGCCTCTGGGAGAAAAGCCTATCTGACTCAGTGCTTCTGGCGAGTGGGGTAAACAAAGGCACAGTCTGAGAACAAGTTGCCATACAAAGAAGCTAGTGGTGAGGGTTAACAGGAAGCCGTCGGCTAGAACACAGCATTCTACTCACCGTCTTCCCTACCTTCCTCAGCCCCTCTTGGCACGTGTCCTCTGACACTCAGCCACAAACTCCCAGGTTCCTTGGCGTGCGGGGCATTCACAACCTCCCCCCCCCCCCCCCGGGCCTCCCAGGCCCCCGATCCCTCCCTCCACATTCTCATGTGCTAGCTACACTCATCCACCGAACGTTGGCACCAGCGGTGGGCTTGGCGGCTTCTGGGCCTTTGCACCTGCTCTTCCCTCGGCCTAAAACACGCTGTTTCTCTGAGAAGCTACTCATCTTTCAAACCCAAATCAGATCTCCCTGCCTGGAGTCTTCCCTGGGTCCCCACAGAGAGGGTTAGGCTGTCTCAGGGAGAGTTGCCAGCCTCCTTGAGGGATGGTTGACCTCGTTGCACTGTAATTAATCGCTGGCCCTCCTGTCTAACTCCCCTGCCAGAGTGACCCCCTCGGGAGCTCCTGCTGCACCCCGCAGTAGTCGGCACTCAATAAACAGTCATGTGAGCGAAGAAATGAAGGAATGAGCTGGCGGCAGCTTGAGAAAAGGAAACAGAGATGCATCCTTCATGGGGAAACCGGCCTCTGAGCACCTTATTTGGGGAGTCCTCTCCAGAGGTCGGCTTCAGGCGCTGCTTCTCCCCCTCCTGCCCTCAGTGCAAAGAAATTCCTCAAGAGGCTGTACCACCTGCCCGGCTCCTCGAGGGATTTCTTCCTTGCCAATGGCTCGCTTGTGGCTTTTCTGGTCAGTCCAGCGCAGGGCTTGCACATGTGCTGGGGACTCATTGCCCAAGAAAGCCTGGGGATCTGGTGTGGGTTAAATCAGAGGAAGGACCTTACCCTGTGCAGTGAGATGAGAGAGCACACCCAGGGGCTGCAGCAAGAACAGACAGGAAGGTGAGGCTCCCAGGTTTAGGGAGGATTCCTTTTTGGGGTGGGGGCGGGGGGGAATCACAAGGACAATTGATTGGGTTGAGGTTGGGCGGTGGGGGGGGGCTCGGGGGGCGAGGCAGGGGTGGGTACTGAGGGAGTGAATGTATGGGGCTGGCAATGGGAAGGGAAGGTGTGGGCGAGGTGTCACCGGGAGGAAAGAAGGGAACAGGAATGCGGGTGGCTCGGTAGTCCAGCCCTGCAGCAGCTGAATCTTCAGTCCTTGCAAGGATCTGCAGGGAAAGCTGGAAAAAGAAAATGAATCAAGGAAGCACAGGGGCCAGGATCTTGGTGGAGGGCACAGTAGCTTGGAAGTGCTAACTGGCGCGGAGGTTGCTGGACGCACAGGCGGAGAAGCAGGAAATGGACTTTAGGATGAGGCCCATGCTGGGAATGGTTCTGGACATTCCCCATCTTCCTCACAACACAGCCTTCGGGGAGCCCGAGGGATCTGGGGCCCAGGCTAGGTCCCTGAGGGACCCTGGCCCCACACAGCTGAGCCTGTTTCCCCACTGGCCCCCACCCCACCCCTGGTAGTTTGGATACTAATAGCCCGGCACCCCAGGAGGGGGCGAACGGGGATCCATTTGTTTTTCCAGAGTTTGACCTCTGGGTAAAACTCTTCCCCCAAAATGTGCCGGTTTAAGTGAAAGCGATAAATCAGCCCCTTTGAAATGCAGAAGCAGCTTGGGGAAGCCCCCTTTGATATGCAACTTGGAAACGGGGCACTTAAAACCTGGGTTAATTCTCCGTCCGGCTTTATTGGAGGCCGAGAAAGGGAAGAGGAGGAAACCCAGGGCCACTCATTAAGTCTGGGGCACTTGAAAGGCCTGGGGCAGGGGCCGAGCGGCCGCTAAGAGATCACGAAGGCACAGCGGCCCTGGGAAAAGCATCCCTGTCCCCGACCAACTCTAATCCCGGTTCCCACCCAGACAGATGAGACGCAGGGGGTTGGGGGGCGGTGGAGCAGAGGGGCGGGCGGCCTGGGAGAGGCTCCCGAGGATGGGGAGGCGGTTGCTGTGGAAACGGAGTCGGGGCGCCGCACACGAGAAAGCCAAGGGCCAACCTGGCAATTTCCTGAAAGAAAAGCTGAGAATTCCAGAGTGTGTGTCTCACTCCCTAGGCAGCTCCTCTCTCAGAGACCTGGGGGTTGCAGCCCCTCCATGGGAGCCAGGCGGGATGGCTTGCCTGTGGTTGCCTCCGGGGCCCTGGTCTGGGCCCTTCATTAGAAACATCTGCTCCTCGTGGCTCTCCATGTCACAGGGCGGGCTGAGGGCTCCGTGCAATTTTCAGGCAGGGGTGGGGCTCTGGGGACAGGCGGCTTCCACCATCCCACTCCAGAAGGGAGGAAAGGCTGAGTGTGGGGACACAAGGCCCCGAGGCCACTTGGTGCCACTGAGGTGACCCTGTGTCCTGGATTTCAGGATGGTTCCCACTGCTATCCCCACAGGTGACAAGTCCGTGTCTTGGATGGGTCAAGCAGAAGGCTCCGATGTGAAGCTGGGACAAGCAGCCGGGTAACTCTATAGTGGGATTCCCTAGAGCTTCCGAAGCGTAGCACCCATGGCTGATGGCCAGTCCTGCCTCCTCCAAAGGGCCACTGGCACTGCCGTGGGCTGTGGGCGGGGATGTGCAGGAGACAGTTTGGTTGCTGCCCTCCCAGCCCTGCTCTGCCTGCTCTGTTTTCTGTTGTGTGTTGTTTTGTGCAGGGAGGTAGGTGGGTGGTGGAGGATGGGAGCTGAGAAATTAAAAACCTGACCCTTCAGAGCTTGGTCCTCCCATTTCAGACAGGCCAGGGCAGACAACAGCTGACAGGCTCTTGTCACCCCCATCCCCCCCCGACCTTGGGGTGCTGAATTCTGGGGAACGCATTCATCATGCAGCTGGGCTGGCCGTCGCCCCACACAGGTCCTGCCTCAGTGGGCTGGGGGCGGGGGATGCTTGCCTGCAGAGATGCTCAGGGTGAGCTTAGCAGCCAGTGACAGAGGCCTTTTCTGAGCCCTCAACACATCTCCCCAATCCCTCCCTCATCACGGGAATCTAGAACCCGTGTCCAGTTGGAGGAGTTTCACCTTCCCCTTAGGCGCCAGCCCACCTTGGGCCACGCAGGGCCTCATGGGGCTGCCAGGATCTCCCCAAGCCTTTCCCTGTGTTAGAACAACATGCTTACAATTGCAGACCTACCCTAGGTCTCAGACATAGAGTCAACTAAATAAATCACAGAAATGACTCACTTTAAGCTCTTTTAACTCAGGGCAAGCTGAAAGCCCCTGGAAGGCACGAGCAAAGCAGGGATTTTTCTGTCTGCCACTCCTTACCCCTGAGAAATGGGAGGGAGGAGGGGCAAAGGACCAGGCGCAGCTCCCACAGAGCTTCTGCCCACCTCCAAGTTCCTGTCCTGCCCTTGGGGGTGGCCAAGAGGACGGAGGCTTCCCTGTCCCGCTTTGTCACGCCTCTCTCTGCGCTAATCACCTTCAGTCTCCAGATTAAATTAAATTAAATGACTGGAGCATTTCAGCAGGGTCGAAGCAGCAGGAGCTGGGATAGACAAGCTAGCTCCATGGTCTTCTAGAAGCCCAGGGCAGAGGCACCATTTTGTTCTCGCCTCCTCCCCAACTGCAGGGAAGGAGGGGCTTGGGAAAGGGGGGTGGGGAGCCAGGCTCACAGAATGCCTGCTTGGAAGCAGAGCCAAGGGGGATTAAGAAATTCGGGCAGCCCAACTGGAGCTACAATCCACTGAAGGCCCCACAGACAAAGGGACAGATGACGGAAAAAGAGGAGGTATGTGGGTCCAGAGAAAGGAAGGCAGGCGAGAAAAGGCAGACCACAGTGGTTGGGGGAAATGTCAGAACCAATCCCTGGTCAAAGGCCAAATTTGTATTGTCTGAGGTGTTGCTGGGAAAAAGAGCTGTGGCAGTGGTGATGGTGGGCGGATGAGTGTGCCTGGCTTTGTGTGTGCAGGAGACAGGAGCCTGTGTGTGTACACGCACACACACACACACACACACACACACAGCTATTGGGCACACACATGCACACACACACAGAGCTATTGGGTAGGCCGGTGCCAGAAACTGCCGCATTCCTCCTAACCCCAAAGCCAGCCTCCTTTCCAAAATGCTTTCTCATTATTCGCAGGCACATTTTTCTCCACCACACTCGGCTCTTGTTTCTATATTTCTATACGCTTGCTGCCGTTGAGACTCTTCCCTGCTCTGTAATGCAACTGTAAAAACACCTGCATTTTATTAATGCTGCCTGGAGCCGGGCGGGCTGGGCCCCTCTGCGCTCGCCCCCTGCTCTCCTTCTCCACCGTGCTCAGTGAAGCACAGCACCAGCGTTAACCCTGTGTGGCTGGGTCTCTGTCCCGGAGCCCTGGGTACCCGGAGGGGTGCAGACCGGGCAGAGGAGCTGGAGATCCCCTACGTCCCCGAGATGACGTGGCAGGAGCTCGGGGGCCTGCCCTGGCTCCATGCTTTCCTTGCCCTGGACCTTTGATCTGTTTCTCTTATCACTGCTCCTCAGTTTCTCTCTCCAGAATGTGAGAACACCATTTTGTCTTGAAAGGAATCCTGGCAGACTTCTAAGACAAACTCCTTAAGAAGCCTGGCCCTTTAAGTATCTACTCTGTCCTCTTGCCTCCAGGGGCCATTGAGACGAACCATTCCAGAAAAAGAGCTGCTTTCCTCTTTAAATTATTTTAAATAAGGAAAGCATAAAGAAGAAAAATGCCCCGGGGCGCCTGGGTGGCTCAGTGGGTTAAGCAGCTGCCTTCGGCTCAGGTCATGATCCCGGGGTCCTGGGATCGAGCCCCGCATTGGGCTCCCTGCTCAGCGGAGAGCCTGCTTCTCCCTCTCCCTCTGCCTGCCGCTCCCCCTATTTGTGCTCTATCTCTCTGTCAAATAAATAAATAAAATCTTTTAAAAAAAAAAAAAAGAAGAAAAATGCCCCATAATCCTATCACCCTGGGAGTCCTGTTAACATTTCTTTTAATGCAATACATGCACATGACTAAAAAAAAGCGTAGAAGGTATCACATGAAACTTAAGTTTTTCTCCCTCAAACCACAGTTGTTCCTCCCAAAGCTAATAATTCTTAACAGTTTGTGTATCCTTCCAGGGAAAGAATTTGGGTATATACTGACATCTTTTTTTTTTAAATTAAAAATAAGTCTGGAATTCTTGCCATATCAGCACATGGAGACACCCTTCATTCTTTTTAATGGTTGCATATTAATTCGTGGTGTGGTTGCACCATGGTTTACTTAACCAGTCTCCGAGTAATGGGCTCAGAGGCTGCTTCCAGTTTAGAATCTTACAAACACTGTTGTAGTGAGGATCTTCGGACATCTGCCTTGGGTGGACATATATGAGGATATCTGCAGGGAAATTCCTGTAAGTGCAATGGCTGGATCAAAGGACATGTTCATTTAGCATTTGTCTACTCTTTTTAAAAAAGAGTTTTTTTTTTTCCCCCTGCCCTTCTCCATTTTTTTTCTATCAGGCAAACTCCTAGTCATCTATTTATTAGAATCCAGCTCAAATTTCTTCTCTTCTGTGAAGCCTTCCCTGACTGATCCAGGAGCCTGCTGACTTCCCCTTCCATGCTTCCTTAGCCTTCTTACTTAAGCCTTATCATAGCTCAATTTTCTAAAGTGTTTGTTCTCCATACAGGATTGCAATATGAGCACACTGACATCTCTCTTGAGGCCTTTTTTTTTTTTAAGATTTTATTTATTTATTTGAGATAGAGCACAAGCGGGGTGGGGGTGGGGAGCGGCAGAGGGAGAGGGAGAAGCAGGCTCTCCACTGAGCAGGGATCCCAACGTGGTGCTCAATCCCAGAACCCTGGGATCATGACCCGAGCTGAAGGCAGACTCTTAACCGACTGAGCCACCTAGGCACCCCTGCTTTTGTCTTTTTAAAAATTTTCCTTGTGCAATTCCTCTCCTGGGTATACCCCAAAGAGTTGAAAGCAGGGACTTGAGCAGATATTTGTACATCCATGTTCAGAGTAGCATTATTCACAATAGCCAGAAAGTAGAAACAACCCAAATGTCCATGACAGGTGAATAGATAAAATGTGGTACAGTGGTCTCCCTTATCTGCTGTTTTGTTATCCCCGGTTTCGGTTATCTGTGGTCCATTGTCTGGAAACGCATGATCCTCCTGATGTATCTTCAGAGGGTCAATAGTAGCCTAATACTACCTCTCGGCGCCTACGTCATTCCCCTCACTTCTTCTCATCACATAGGCATTTTATCACCTCACATCACCACAAGCGGGGTGAGTATAGTAGAGTAAGATCTGAGAGAGAAACCATAGTCACATAGATTTTATTACAGTATATTGTTATAATTGTTCTATTTTAATTTTAGTTGTTATTAATCTTTTACTATCCTTACTTTATAAATTAAACTTTATCATAGGTATGTATGTATAGGGAAAAACCTACTATATATAGGGGTCAGTGCTATCTGTGGGTTCAGGCATCCATTGGGGGTCTTAGAATGTATCCCTTGTGGATGGACATATATAACAGGAGCCCTAAAAGGAATGAAATTAGACACATGCTACAACATGGATGAACCTTGAAGGTATTATGCTACGTGAAATAAGCCAGTCGCGCAAAAAGGACAAATATTGGCTGATTCCACTAATATGAGGTACAAAGCCTAGTCAAATTCACAGAGACAGAGAGTGGTATGGCGGCTGCCGGAGGCTGGGGAGAGAGAGAATGGGGGGTTAATGTTTAATGAGCACAGAGCTTCAGTTTGAGAAGATGAAAAGTTCCGCAGATGGACGGTGCTGATGGATGCTCAGAATGTACCTCATGCCGCTGACCCGCACACTTAAACATGGAGGTTGGCAAATGTCATGTTATGCATATTTCACCACCATGAAAAAATCGTACCATGTCATAGACTCAAAGTTGTTTGCAAGCTCTCTCCATGGGTCAACGTTACCATCCCCTTACTTCAAGGCAATGCTGGCCCATCCAGGATGGGAGAGTACTTATCCTATTTTCAGATATTTCCAGGGAAGGGAGCCCATTACATTATTAGGCAATCTTTTCCAGTGTCTCAAAACCCCAGACATTCTTGGTACCAGACCTTTCCTGCTGCACCTGAAGTTAATTTTTTCTTGGTCAGTAAGTGCTTTGTCAGGCCACTGACTCTTCACACACTCAGAGGCTCTGGTTACTTCCCCCGCCCAACCCCCACCCAGTGTCTGGGCCAAGGGCACCAAGTAACAGGCTCATGGGTGGACTTTAAGGGCCTCATGAAACTCCCTTGCATCTCACCAGTATACTGGATGGAAGGAGCCCACCCATCTCTCACCTTATTTGAGATGCGGTTTGCGGGGTACTAGAGCTTTTCTCTCTCTCTCGGCTCTCACCTCTGCACCCTTCTGTTGAAGGCCTTTTGCTGACAGGGTGGAGCCCCCCCAAAGGACAGGGGCAGAATGGGTGACTCATTTCAGTAAGCCCCTTAGACTCTCCTTTGACCGAGACCACACGGCCCCTTAATGAGCTGATTGGAAGGGGTACTTGGCTGGCGTGTTCTTCACGGCCTGGAAGATGCTGACCTTGTCAGCTTAGAGACATCAAAGGGCTAATGAGGGAAAAATAGGGGCTGAGAGAGACACCATCACCCGGGTGCCTGTTGACTGCAGGCTTGTAAGGCCTGACGCGGCTGAGAAATGTTGTCAGGAACTCGGAGGAAGTGGGGCCTTCTCTGTTGTGAGGACCTGCTCCCAACCCCCTTCTGGGGCACAGGAAGGGGAGGGGGCGAAGCTAAATGGCAGCCCCACGCTCAGTGGCTCAGAAGTCACTGCTACCACAAAGGGAAATCCGTGTGGGGGTGGGCACTTCCAGAGACCTCACTCACCTGCAGTTCGGGGGCTGAGAACATCACCCCTGTCTTCCTGTGCCAGGCCTGTCAGCCTCGGCACATTAGTCAACGGGCTTGGGGTGGTGCTGACATTTCTGATTTCAACTCATGGTTTATATGAAGGACCTGGCCTCAAGAAGAGGCTGACCTCTGAGGAAGACAACAGCCCTCATAGGTCCTTCAACTAGAGTGGAGATGAGGAAGGAGAGTCCCCGCGGGTCAGCCCAGTACCTGGGGTTTCATATGAACTAGACGCTGCACACTGACATTCATGGAGTTTGTGCATGATAAACTGGTCTCTGTCCTTTACGTTTCCCAATAAGCTGGAATGTGGAACAGAGTGAATTCCAGATGCTTTGGTAGAATTTTCATTATATTCAGGTGGCTCAAGGGCTGTCCTCTACCTATAAGCATTTTGGAAATGCTAGTATTCGTATTTGGTTGTTTTTGTTTCTTTCCTTAAAATCACAGTGTGTGTGTTTATTTGTTGTTGTATTTATTCCTATCACACCCTCCCCCCAACCCCCAGACCACCCACCCAAGGAGCTGGTTTCAGGAATCACAGTCACGTGCTGCAGAAGGTATGGGAAAGGTTGCCGGGTCTCACATGAAGAAAAGGATTATATCTGTGTTATTCACCACTGAAGTCCCAGGACCTTGCACATTGCAGGCATATAGAGGCTCTGATTCATAGCTGATAAATCTTACAGAGAGGAGAGAGTTTACTTGAGCTGCCCGATATTCCACAGCAGATCAGCAACGAAACCAGGAGGAGAATCTCCTCTTCCCACCCACAGGCGAGTTCTCTGCAGGAAGCCATGCCCGTCTCTTTATAAGCATCCTGGGGATGGCTTTAGGTGTCAAGTAGCTCTCCCAGGGGAAGGAGTGGACAGGGTGGAGTCTTGAAGCTCAGGACTGGCTTTGGGACTGTGCCTCTGACAGGATGGGCAGGGCTCAAGGGCCTTGAAGGCCCTTCCTGCGGCCACCGGCAGGGGGATTGGCTTGGTCCTTGGGCTGGAGTTGCCAAATAGCTGAAGGTTAGGACGCTGATTACTGGAGGTGCTCCTGGAAAGGGTCTTCTTGCAGCCTGGCCCTTGGAGCTGAGGCAGGGCTGGGCCCTCTCCTCTAGGACAGGCTCCAGAGAGCCCAGAACAAAAGGGATCGTGCATCGGCCTTGTTCCTTCCCTTAGGGCTCTGTTCTGTTTCTTAAGGAGAAGTCTCCTTCCCCTTGGACAACTCTGACTGGAGCAAAATGTGAGCAGGAGGGAAATTGTCTTTCCAGGAGTGCTCTGTGCTTGGATTGACCATCCTTTGTGTCCCAGGACTGAGAGCATGGGCCAGAGGCAGGAGCTGAGCCAGGCTTTAGAACACCTTTGTTTGCTGTGCGTCGCTTTCGGAAAGCCAGCCAGGACCACACCTGAGACTGTGGGCAGCTCTGGTCCTTCCCTGGCTCCTGTTCTTCAGACTTCCCCAGAGTCGGATGTCCTTCCACGCAAACTCTTGTTGTTCAATCTGTGGCCTGAACAGCCTGAGGCCTGAGATGATGGTGGTTTTGCTGAGGCCATCAGAATGCTCAGTTGCTGGCCGGGCTCATGCCACCTCGCAGAACTGGTGTGGCTGCCATAGGCTTCCGATGGGACAATTAGCTCTCCCACTTAAAGTCCATCAAAGGACTGGGTCAATGTTCTGGTCCCCTTTCTGTTCATGTGCCCTGTCATCCCAGCACCCTCTCCCACTGCTGTGCCCCCCCCCCCCCAGCCACCTTTTGGCACCACAGCCCGCAGGGATCCTGACACCTGGAACACCTCGCAGAGCCAGCTTTTCTCAAGACAAGCTCCATTGCTGTGAGGAGTCTGAAGGCGTTTTCTTTTAAGGATAAGTTGGGAGAGGGTCAGGGAGTGCTGAGAAGTTACGCCTGTTTCTTCTTTCCTTTCCTTTCCCCCCCCTGGGGCTGACAGACCAGATTTTTTCTTTTTTACAGTACATTTTGGCAAGCCCCATTTTTTTCTGACAGAAAAAAAAATAACAGGCATATTTTGGGCGATTACTCAACTGGGGTCCTTTGTGACAGGATACGCAGCTGCGTGACTAATGGAGCTGGCTTTCTCCTGGCTTCCTTCCCCTTTCAGAGCTCTTGTTTACTGCCCTATACCCCCCCCCCCCAACAAAAACCATAAGCTACAGATTTTTATATAAAAAAATGCCTTGTGAGATACTCAAAAGCAATAAATCCTTTGGATATTCCATTTCGAGGGCTGCAAACTCCCCACCCTCTCCCACTTTTTCTTTTCAAATGCTTAAGCTCTTGACTCACGACATGTGAATCTTCTTCTCCCACCCCCACATCCCTGCTTTCTTCTCAACATATGTCTAGCAGATCGTGTGTGTGAGTGTGTGTGTATGTTTGTGGCAGGGGGGCTGGGGGGAAGCAAGATGGGAACCATATTTTTGATGCTTAACTCAGCAATTGCTAAAGGAAGGAATAATGACTTCCAGGGGCCTCGGGACCTTTTTTCCAAGGCCTGTGTGTTTCCATAATCTATGACAATTTTGTGGTGTAAGCAAAAGTTATTACAAAACATAGAACTAGCCTAATGAGGAAGGGTATGTTCTAAACAGGGAGGGACTCTTTATAGAGGAAATCCAAATTTTGCCTGGCTTTGGAATTGAGAATCCTTGGGCTTCCCATAGAGCTTTTGGAAGAGATTCTCTCCAGCTTGTGGTGTTCGACAACTGGAACTGGCCTTTTAGTTTTTCTCGAGATCAAACAGCTTTTTATTTCAAAAAGTGGCCTGTGGATGGGAAAAACGAACTAGCTAGTCAGGTTTGATAGAGACAGATTTGTGTAGATGAGGTACATGATCTGTGGCCACTTGATGAGTTTGAGCCTCAGTTGGGATCTGGAGTAGGTCGTTTAACAACTGTAGGTCTCAGTTGCTCTCATGTGAAAATTAGGATAGTGTCCCCTCCCCCTAGGTGGCTGGCAGGAAAAGTGAGATGACAGAAGTCCAAGGCACAGGAAGGAACTGTAAAGAATTCAGTGACGCTTCTTCATCCAAAGGGCCGCTCAAACTTTAAGCAGGGGAGAGAGGCTTGTTCCACAAGAACTCACGATGAATGGGACAGAGGCTATTTATACAGCGGCCCGGGACACGATCTACGGGGGTGTTTCTGAAACTGGTATTGCCTCCAAGTTTGCCAAGTCCCTAGTGCTCTTCCATGTGGGTCTCAGAATCCTAACTTTGATCACGTACCTTTCCTACTTAGGAAACTTTCATCAAACCCAGAGAAAGGCACCACTAACCCATCTCACCTACCTTTTCTGTGACTAGCTCATCCTTTGCCCACACGCTGCTCCAGAGACGTGAACACTGACTGCAATTTACTCTAGCCCTCAGCCCAACATTTTCCCGGATGTTGCTTGGAGGCCCCCTCCTTCTAGTCCTCTTCCCGCTGCTTTCTGGTAAACCTTGCTCATTCGTCATTTCCTATAAGAGGTCCCCTAAAATTTAGCTTTTCCTAGAGTCTACACTGATTAAGGACACCTCCAGGGGATACCCCGAACCCTCCAGCAAACCCTAGCAACTATCTTTCTTACTCTCCAGAGCTCAAGTCTAACGTCCTTGGTGAAGGCATTTGACTTGATTGCACCACAGGGTAAACTGAGGCACCAGCCAGGGAACCAACTGGCCAGGGATAACATACCAAGTCCTTGACATAGACAGGAATAGAAACCCCACATCCTGATTCCAGTTTGCCTGGAGTTTAAAGAGGCACCTTAGCTTGGATATCCCAGAATAGTTTCTCCCAGGCTGACCAGCTGTAAAGTGATATGTTGCAAGGGTTATTTTTTGCCTTGGCTTAACTCTTAAAAAAACACCCCAAACTTCCTAAAATCGGCCTAAGAAAATCCATTTCTCACAAAGTCGTTTGCTTGCCAAGTATAAACCTAGTATATTACATCATGGACGCCTTTGGACCTCACTCTCAGCTTACAACGACACTCAGGTATCTGAATTAAATTCAGAAATCACAGTTTATTGAAGGAAACAGATCATTAAGTCACTCCACTGGACTGCCGTCGACACTGCTTATTTGGAGAAGCTGAATGTTGAATAATGTTCTCTTGATTTAGGTGGACCTGGACGAGCTGGAGTTACTCAACAAATGGTGTGGCTATCCCATGGCATGAGGCCTGTGGGGGCTCACAGGAGGAGGGGAGGGGACAGCCGTATGCTGGAGCTGCCTTGCATTGGCTGATTGTTAAATTTTCAGGAATTCTGTGAGCCGGTTGTTAAACACAGCCATTATGAAAATGAAACTATATAAATCTACAATTGAATACATTATATTAAAAACAACAATAATAAGTACTAAAAACAGATCACATTCTAATTACTTGGCTTCAATTTACTATTCTCTATGCTTGTGAGTTACATGTCTCTTACATCCATATGGTGGGGATACCATATAGTCGGATGCTGCTGTGCATCTCTTCCCAACTCCACATTCAGTAATCTCACATTGGGTGGTTTAAAACCAGCCATGGTGAGAATATTTATGCCACAGAAATTGGCAAACTCTACAAATCGGGGCTTGATTTATGGTTTTGTTGGTTGCCTAGACTTAAGAAAGTGATAGCGAAAATACTAACAAGGTAGATGAAATATAAAGCGTGTCAGGTCTGTAGCCGTGACATTGTGAATAACATAAGGAATCGAGCTGATATTCTCCCAGTATCCAAAAATAACGATCCAATCCAGCGGTTGCTCCTGTCATTGACAAATGAGTGAGATACGTCTTGGTTGTTTCGCTGCTGTCTTACTTATCATTGTAAATGAAATTATCAACCAACAGTCATGTGAGTGGTACACTTGGAAAGCCGATTGTTAGACATTACCATCCCCTCCTGGAGAGGAGTGTCTGCCGACTGCTCTCTTGGGGTCCCAGAGGGAAGACCACTGTGGAATACCTGCAGCTCAGTGGTAAGGAGCATGGCTGAGGGACAGCTGTGGAAGAGGAAGGGCTTAGTCCTGGGAAGACACCAACACAGACGATCCAGTGTAGAGCCAGCAGCCAGAGATGAGCCCATTGGAACAGGAATGTGGAAAATGTACTAGACTGGCTAAGATGAAAGGTACCACTGGATACTGACAAGGTTAGATAGTAGAAAAGCCATGACTTCTACATTCAAGGTGAGGGTTAACACTGCATATTCACAGTGCTTTAAAGTTCTCAAGGCCTTTTTGATCCATGAGCTCATGTGACCACCGGGACAGAACCATGAGGTAGATGGGTAAGTTAGCTATTAGCCCCGTACCCATTTTACAGATGGGAAACCGAGCCAATGGGTGGCTACGTAGTTCAACCAAGATTACTCTCTCCACATAAATGGCTAAGCTGGTGCTTGATGAAGAAACAGAAATAGCACAGACTCTGGGGTCAGACACATCTGGGTTAAAAATCCAACCTTGTTATTTATGTAACTTTGGTAAAGTTACTTTGCCATTTATTTATTTATTTATTTATAAAGATTTGATTTATTTATTTAACAGAGAGAGACACAGCGAGAGAGGGAACACAAGCAGGGGGAGTGGGAGAGGGAGAAGCAGGTTCCCCACTGAGCAGGGAGCCCAACTCAGGGCTCGATCCCAGGACCCTGGCATCATGACCTGAGCCGAAGGCAGACGCTTAACGACTGAGCCACCCAGGCGCCCATACTTTACCTTTTAAAATCTTTTTTTTTTTAAGTTACAAAATGGGGACAACAATGCCTAGTTGTCACAAGTATGTAGTGAGGGTTGGTTTAAATGAGATAAAAGGTATAAAGGAATTGGGACTTAGGACACTGTCAATAAATGTTAATTTCCTTCTCCCTCCTATCATGATGTTTTAAAATTATTTATATTTGATCGTGAAATGCAGTATATGACTCATTTAGCTAACATTTATTTTTCTAATTATAATCTTTAGGTTTCAGTAAAATTATTCTGCACAGTTTCGGCGGAAACTAATTAGAGGAGGAGGGGGCCGAGGCAGGAAGGAGAGGGGGTGGGCCTGCAGAGGGCCAGCCCAGAGTCCAGATTTCATAAAGGGCTCCTTCACTCACTGGTCATGGGAGAGAATCCACACACGCTGTCACGTTCAGCAAGGCCTTTCTGTACACCAGGACCTAGAGCTCCAGATGGCCTGCCCCTTCCTGGACCTAGGCAGAAGTGGGGAGGCCCAGCCTCTTAGCCCTCTGTCCCCTGAAACACTCACAGCCTCACCACCATGCTTTGCCTTGGGGCAAGACCAACCCCACAGGAGGCAGAGGCCTCAGGCCATTCCTCATCTGGCCAGAGAGGCAGCCCGCACACCCACCGGGACTCCTGCCCCTTCGGCCCAGATTTATCTTTCTTCTTAGCACTTGTCTCTCTATTCTGTGCTATGTAACTTATAAAACTGTATACTCCATGAGGGCGGGGCTTTTGTTGATTTCATTTGGGACCTAGAACAGGGACAGGGAACATGGAAAACTCTCACTTAAATAGTTACCCAAAGAAAAGAGTAAAATGGGTCATCACCCCACTCCCCAGTTTTTTCTTTTTGAAACAATAGTCCATTCTTTGATGGAGTTCAGTGGACTCAGATATGGCTCAGGCGTCACGAGTGTAAACTGTGGTGGTGGAGGGTGTTGTCAGAGATCTGAGGCAGAACCCCAGGAAGAGATGGGGGACCTTGAGGATGCTCCGCTGACTGTCCCATAGGGACTGAACGAGGCAATGAAGCTCTGTGGTTAAGAGCGTGTTGGTTAAAATCTGGCCCCTATCACTTATTAGCTATGTAATCTTGGGCAAGTTATTTTCTCTCTCTGAGTCTCATTTTTCTTATCTGTAAAATGTGGATAAAAATATCCATAAGGTTATGACATGGATTAATGAGATGAAACATGGTGCGTGCTTAGCACAGAGCCAGGCATGGAGAAAGGGAGCGATATCCTTCACATTGCAAAGGAGGTGGCAGAGGGGGTTTGTGCAGGGTAGATGAGCACGGCTGGGGGAGCTGGGAGAAGCCAGACATGCTCAAAGCCTCGGCTTCTGCAGACACAGCCAAAGCCAGCCTGGCATGGGGCGCTGCAAAGGGGCTCTGGAACAACAGTACGGACCCAGGGGGACCTGGCTGAGGCTCGGAGTTGCCTCCATCACAGCCGAGCCTGACCCAGAGGCTGCTGGCATGACTCCGGTGACTTCGCCTACGTACGGCGTCTAACACAGCTTTCTGTCCTTGGGCAAAATAAGCATAAATGTACCTCGGCCCATGGGAGAGTGTGTAAGGGGAAGGATACAAAGGCTGACGCCATGCCCATGAATAAAGGACACAGGGATTCATGCAAGGCACAGAGTTGAGGACAATGGGGTTTAGAGCAGTAAGGAGGAGGAATAGGGCAAATGGGGAGGGCAGCCTCATTTTCCTTGTACAAGTCAGTCACGGTGTCATTCTGAAAGGTGGGTATTCAGGGGGCATTGAGGGCAGGGGGCATGGTGAAAGGGCAGGAGAAGACACATCAAGGACAGGAAGTGACATGTATGAAGGGGTCAAGTTCATGTGAAGAGGACTGGGCCGGGGGAAGCAGGGCAAGCTCTAAGTCTATGCAGCGTCTGGGCAGGCCCGGATACACCCATCACTAGGCGAACAGACTGTCCCCGAATGGGCTCCCTGGGGCCAGCCTGATTTAGGCCCGAAAGTCCCTCTTGGGCTTGGTATTTTAAATGCCAGGGGTGCTCGAGACCGTATGGTATACGGGAAGATAGAACTGGAATAGGGGCCAGGAAATGTAGTTTGAGGTTCCCAAAATGTCATTTTCTAGCTTCGACCTTGAGCCTCAGTTTCCTCATCTGGGACACATGGAGGACCACGCCTGGCTCCTCCACCTGGTCCTCACCGTCAGGGTTGAATGAGGTGAAGCATTGAATGTACGCAGTCCGTCTCCCAGGCCTATCTCTTACGAACCCCTGGGGCCTTTAGTTCTGGGTGCTCCTCAGACCACTCACTTCAGCAAGCCCACCTGGCTGGTGCGGCACCGTGAAGGGAGCAGAACTGCCCCAGTTGGTTCTGACCTCCTGCTGGCCTGCCTGCGAGTGGAGACAGTCCCTGGGTGCTGGGCGGAGGGGCTTGTCCGTCAGTCAATGCAGCTCAGGCGCTAAGCGCATAAATGGATGCCTGCAAAGCACTCTGGGCTCTTTGCTGGAAAGCCATTGGAGTGAGACAAAGGAGGCCTCCCTCTCTGCATTCCTCAGCAAGGGCCCCCCTGCGCCTGCCTCGTCCTAGAAGCGGCCGTGCAGGTGTGGACGAGTGCACTTCCCTGGACGCTGGTTCTACCCCCGATAGCGTGCAGCGCAGGTGCACATTCCTCTCTCCTGCTCTCCCTCTGCAGCTGTGGGCACGCCCCCCCTTCCCTAATCTCCCGGGGTCTCAGTGTCTAGCGCTACCAAGTAGGAGCCATAGATACTCTAAACCTCCTGCCTGCTGGGAAACCTTCCAAAAGCTATTATGGAAGTTTTAGACTCTCTGGGACCTCTATGGGCCAGCCTGGGTTCCCATGCCAGAGGCAGCCGCTTCCCAGGTTCAAGTTCAGAGCCTTTGGTGTCCCCGACTGTTACCTACGATGAGGGTGTAGAGCCAGCCTGACGAGAGGGGACTCTGGCTTCTACTTACTAGCTGTGTGACCTGGGCCAATCGCTTTAACCTTTCCGTGCTGGTCTTCTCGTCTCTACAGGGAAGACTCGTGGTTGCATTTACCTCAGAGGCTGTTATAGCTGTAGCATGAGCTCATCCATTTGAGTTATGAGTTAATGCAGGAGTTAACACAAATGTATGACTTCATACCGTACATGTCAAGTGCCTGGCACATAGTAAGGCTAATTATATAAGTGATACACAATAATAACAATTACTATTGCCCATTTTCCACCCCAGTTATCATTCTGGTCCCATTTTCCCAACTGGCTCATCATAGCCTGAGGGCCTGGCCCTATTTACCCTTGGCTTGCTACTACCATGAACACCCCAAGACTTGTGGAAGCAGTGGGTGGAAGAAAGGTTGCATAAAGCAGGATGGGATAGAGGATTGAGAAGAGAATGTGACTAGGTTTAAGGGAGGGCCAGGGAGATGAGAAAGGCCTAGAAAACAGGATGAGGGAATAATGCCCAGGCTAACCTCTCAGAGGCCTGATAGCCCGAGGCAGTAGCAGAGTGTCTGTGGAATTGTTCTCACATCTGGGGTGCCCCAGCACCTATGTTTTTGGTGAGTGAGGCCTCATCTTTGCGCTCCTTGCGTGGGGTGGGAACTCAGTAAATGACATGTGAAAATTAGTGTGCTAACCAGTCGGTGTAGTAACTGTGGCTTCTGGGTCCCCGCCCTAGGCCTTTTCTTAGCACTTCGGTTACTGAGCTGGCCCGTCAGGGAAGCAGGAATTCCCTAGACACCCAAGCAAGCTGGGAGAATAGGGGTGCTGTCTCATGCTCATTTGCCTAGACTCTGTGCCCTTCCCTCTGTTCTTTTTCTTTCTTTCTTTCTTTCTTTCTTTCTTTCTTTCTTTCTTTCTTTCTTTCTTTCTTTCTTT
>NW_022589710.1:39930165-39989787 GCF_004348235.1 Phoca vitulina | reverse complement strand
TTTCTTTCTTTCTTTCTTTCTTTCTTTCTTTCTTTCTTTCTTTCTTTTCTCTTTCTTTTTCTTTCTTTCTTCCCTTCTTTCTTTTTTTCTTTCTCTCTTCCTCCCTTCCTCCCTTTCTTGATTAGATTATTTATTTGGTAGGGAGGGGCAGAGGGAGAGGAAGAGAGAATCTCCAAGCAGACTCCACACTGAGCACAGAGCCCAATGTGGGGCTCCATCCTATGACCCTGAGATCACAACCTGAGCTGAAATCAAGAGTCGGAAGCTTAACTGACTGCACCACGCGGGCACAAGCCCCCTCCCCCATCATTTCTAACCCATCCCATGGCACCATGTTAGGTTTGTGCCAGATAAAGCCCGAAGACTTGAGATCTCCTCAAACTATATCTCGGAAAAGCAGGGCCCCAATGCAGATGTTTTTAGATCCCCCTCAAACTCCCTCTAGATGTTAATAATACCCCAATCCTGAAGCTATGATCTTAAGGAAGGGGGCAGGAAAGGCCCACCTTGTTTAACTGCTGCTTTTCTTCCTCTCTCTCCTCTGTTTTTCTTCCTGGCCTGGAAGAGCTTTCTACATCCCTTCCCACCTAGAGGAAACTTCCTCGGGCTACCTGCTGTCTTTTCTGCACCAAGACATACAGTAAAGTCCCATTATTAGATTTCCTGACTTTGTTCTTGTTATGTAAAAGGAAGATTTTAGAATTGAGGAACCCTCTTTCCAGAAAGCCTCTAGCAACTCAAAAAAAGTCAACGTGGACCTTCCAGGCTGAGCAGCGGCCCATAGTCCCAGGTGGTGTCCCCTTGGCAAGAACAAGCCATCTCGAGAGATGACTCACAAAGGAGAGGAAAATACAGTGGTTTAAGATGTTCACTGGTATTATCCCAGCATATCGAGGAAAGACACCGTATCATGATGCTATTTCTGTATAATTTGACATATCATTTAGACACCGTATCATGATGCTATTTCTGTATAATTTGACATATCATTTTATGCTTACGTGTGCATATTTAAAATAAATGGGAAGGCCATATGGTCAGTCTTTCCTGCATGGTGGCAATAGACATGATTTTCACTTCTTTCTTTTGGCTCAAGCATATTTTCTACAATTAATAAGTTACCTTAGAGTAAAAATTAAAAGACAGAATGGGTGATTTCTGACATTTGATGTGAAATTTTATATGAAACACAAAAATATATATATTTCATAAATAAATATGTAAGAATATATGTGAACAAATGTTTTATATGTAAAAAATTCTATATACCTCTTCATTTATATAATTAAATACTATATAATATATAATATGCAATATAATATATATTATCTATTGGTATATAGGTGACTATTCATAGAGAAATACTGGAAGGAAATTCAACAAAAACTTTCAACAGTTTTCCAGTTGTATTTTTCTGTATTTCCCAAGTTTTTGTTTTTGTTTTTGTTTTTGTTTTTTTTTGCATGGAGCATTGGTTACTTTTGTAATCTGAAGGAAAAAAAAAAGCTGTGTGTGTATGTGTTTCACACTTTAGTGAAAACAAAAATTGTCAATACTTTCAGATCATTATTTCTGTGTGTGCTGGTAAGGTTATCTGCTTTTCTCAGCATGAAAACAGGCACAACTTTTTTCCTGTTCAGTAGCGTTACCACAGGATTTGATGTTTCCATTTGGCTAGACATGACTTGTTCATAGAACTGGTCAGCATGGTTAGGCGGACTGCGGATTAGCATCTAGGTTTGTTTACAAACAGCAAAAAACCCACACGGTAGAGAATGTTCTGGACTTAATTTCCATGCACGAGGAGCTCTGTTTTGTAGGTGTTGCCTGTCTGGAGGGGATGGACGGGAGATTAATCAGAAACACTGTTCACCGTCCAAAAAAGTGAAAGGTGAAAGACATCCAAAGGGGGATGGCGAGACTGCATGGTGGCTGTCCAGGCCCCTGGGGAGAGCAGCATGAAGGTCTCATGGTTATTTTCCATCCCTTATGACCTACGGGACTTCCCTGACGCTTGTGTAGCTGTTTGCCATTTGTCCTTTGGCTAGTACTTTCTAGATTGCTCGGAGAGAAAACACTGATTTCTCCATTTGTATTCTGGGGTGTATAAATAGCAAAGTTTTAGGTTCCCACCCTCTGTTTAGGGAGTGCTCCAGAGAAAGAAAGGTCTGAAATAGGTGGATCTAGACTGTCAGGAACCTCTGGGCCCAGATGGGTCCATCTGCAAACAAGGACTTAGTGTATCTCCTCCCAGTCCCGTTGCCCTCGGAATTCTCTGAGGGAACTTCCTCTCTGCTAGAATTTTGACATTCTCTGATGGAAGCTTGGTGTAATGGGAAATGTACTTTTGAGGCCTCAGAATGTTTTCCACTCTTCACCAATCAACCTTCCACAAAGCAGTTTTTAAATCCTTCCCTAGCACTAATAAGGATTGAGAAACAATAGAGGTTTCATGCTCTTGTCCAAATTGCATGGAAAGTTCCAGGGGCTACGGGAGGGAAGGATGGGGAGGAGAATAAAAACAGAACATCATGGTCTCAGGATGTCCAGCTTAAAATATTAGCCTCTGAAACTCACTCTTTCAAACATGTCACCAAGTCTGTAAATACCATTCTCCTCACCTGGGGTTGTAAAGCTAACATTGTTTAGCTCTCTGGCTTTGCATTTATGGTCTTGTTTGATTGCAGGACACTGTTCACCCAACCGCCACCTTCCATGGGCCTCTGTGGGATTCTAGGACCACCAGGGACTGCTTAGAAAGGGAAACTTGTTACACCACTGCCCCCAAGAAGGGACCACCTGGGCCCACACTCACAGCTAATGGAACATTTCTATAGTTCTTCCAAATTATACCTCTTTCTGATCACTTAACTATCTTTTTGGATAACCAATCACATCTGTAAGTATTGCCTAAGGCCCTACAGTGCTCAGAGCACTGGGGAGGCATCCTTGGGGCACATGTTCTGGGATAAGGTTGGGGGACACACAGACCCAGGGAGACAGAGGTCAATACATCTGAAATGAAGAACATATGCGATAGTCTTCAGTAAAGAGGTAAACTTTATTTGTGTGTGCAGTAGACAAAAAGAGCCACGAGTGGAGAAGGAGAGGACATGGGGGCTCCAGGCTTCCCAGAGGTGTGGCCGAGGGTTGTGCGGAGAGCCGAGGGCAGGGCTGGAGCTGGATCTCTGAAGATGGGCAACATCTAGATAGATATTGTAAGCAAAGAGAATGGAAGGAGCAGGATACAGGGCGGGTCTGTAGGTCTGGCCGAGGTGGAGTTCTTCGGGGAAGGCATGGTGGAGCAGACCAGAAGAGCGGTAGCATGGGGCTCTATCATGGAGGGCTTGCAACACTTCTTTTTCACTCTAAGTTCTCGTGTGCTCTTTTCCAGATAAAGACATGTTGCCGGCAACGACCTGTCCAAAAATCTGACATTTGCTCCAGACCTCTTCCTCTTGTCTCCTCCCTCGTACTGACCCACTAATACGCCCCCAAGCCCGGACCAACCCGGGACAGGTGGTTTGCCCTGTTATCCTGGGTGCCTCGTGGACAGTCCAGGCAGCTTTTCCTCTGCAGGGAGCTTCATTCTGCCAACAGAGCTGGACTGGGAAGAGGCTGGATCAGGGGTTTGGGCTGTGTCTCCATAGGCTACCAACTTGGGAGGGCCGGTGGCAGACGCCAGGAGCTGCTGGCTGGTGTCAGAGAGCAATCCAGTAGCCACTGAAGAGACCCTCATCCTCAGGGTCTGTGAGGCCACAGACACCTGCTTGGCTTGGCTTGCCTTGGCTGGGAGCATTTCCGGCAGAGAAGAGCGGGAAATGGATGGGTGGTGAGAGGGAGGAAAGGGCCTTCAGGGCTGAAATGAGATATTTGTGAACCCCTATCTGCAAACAGACAAGTGCTGGCCTTGGACGATGCTGCTGGCAGATGTGACTCAGGGGCCACTGTGGCCTGGAGCACTCCAGCGGGAGATGAGTGTGGAACAGACCTGTCGGTGCAGCTCTGCACGTGAAGGGAAGAGTAAAACGAGCTAGGAAGGCGAGGTGGAATGTGTAATGAGACAGAAGATGTGAGGGCTCAGGATGGGAGAGGGAAAGCCGTTGCTGGGGATTGCTGGGGATGGGCCACTCTCAGGGATGGGAGCCATGGTGAAGCGGTTCTTGGACCCTTTCCACGTCTGTGCTCCTGGCCTATTGCCTTCTACATGGATTCATGAGACCAAGAAGCAAAAGTAAAGGAAGAAGGGCTTCTCAGCAGAAATGCCGCACAAACAAAGCCTTACGGCCATGAGCAGAGCTGCAGCAGGGGAGGGGGCACACTTGCGACGCCTCCCTGCCTCGGAACCATGACTTTCTCACTCAAAGACTGTCCATCTGTCCATCCATTCCGCCAAGCCCCAGAACCCCATGCTGATTTCCTTTGGAAGAGCCCCAGCTCCTGGAGCGGCCACGGCAACAGCAGGCCCATGGACTGCTCCAATCCCCAACTTCCCATCGCAGGCAAGGGTCGGCCTGGTCGGTGGAAGTTAAAATAACACACTGGCTGTTTATGAGCAAGAGCCCTCAATAAAGTCATCGGTTGGTTCTCTAGGCAGCGTGTCTAATCTTCTCTGGCTGCCTTTCTGGGCCTGCGGCTCCTGATCTATTTTGGTCTTTCTCTTCTTTGACTCATTCTGGGACTTCCGTGCCATAAATCTGAGCCCCCTCCAGTGCCTGGTCCCACCAGCAGGCAGACAATTCAGAATTAGCTGTGGTCATGGTTGTCCAAACTGACAGGCAGGGAAACTGAGGCACAGCAGGCTCCAGGACCTTGTCTTGTCTCCCACCGCGACCCAAGAGCACAGCTGCCAGCAAAACCCAGGGTTCTGGCTGGGACTTTCCCACTGGAGTTCGTAGGGAAGGCTGGGGCCCTGTGAACGGCTATAAAGCTCTTATTGGGCCACACTCGGTACAAATCCCAGGGATGGGTGGCAAATGGGACTGCAGTGTGTGTGTGTGTGTGTGTGTGTGTGTGTGTGCGCACCTCTCAGGCTTGATGGTGGTGTTTGAAATCATCCCCATTCCTGGAATTTGACAAGCACAGTACAGAGAAGGACCAGAAAACCCAAAATAGTGGGGAAGAGAGAACAAAGAGCCTTCCCAAAGCCATGGTTCAAGCTGTGGGCAAAATATCTTCCTGTTTCTCATGCAAAGCCCCTGCTGCCGGGCCCAAGGGGCTGGATGGGCTGTTTTGGCCAGTCCAAGGTCAAGGCTAAACTCCGGACTCCAATCTCTCCCGCTGCCCCAGGCCTCCCTGGGTGCAGGCTTACGTGCTCTGGAGAGGGGAGTGGGGGTGGGGGAGGTGGGCAGGCTGTTAGGGTTTCAGACACTTTCTAGGTGCCTCGGGGGACCTACATATTTCCTATGTAAAGTTCAGTCTGTTTGCAATTAGGCTTCTCTTCTTTGCTTATTTCCGGAGAGATTAAAAATAGCGAAATCAGCTTAATCTGGGACTCTCTGAGATCAACAAGGCCACTGTTTCCAACAGTATGAAAATACCAAGCAGTCCCACCCACATTCATGGGTCACACCGCATGGCAGGCCTGGTGGGCTTTCTGTAATGAAGGAACTTTAAGTTGCATGAATTCTCAACAGATCAGGCTCTGTTTTTGGACCCCAGCAAGGATATTTTCAACTAAAATGGAAAGGATGTCACACTGTTTCGGGCCTGAAATCCTCTCTTTCCTTCTAAATGAGCTCGAAGCTGTCAATGTCTTTTCAGGAAAATGTACCTTGGTCCAATTACTTCACCAGTTTTTGCCTCTCCTTAGGGATGCGAGCACAGAGTGCATCCTGGGCAGGTGTAGATACAAGGATGCTGCTCCCAACCTGTCACCCTCCGCTGTTTCCTCCCAGGCTGGGAGCCATGTCACTGATCCTCGGTAGGCCCGGGGCGGAACAGCCCCCATCTGGGAGCTGGCTCTTTGGGCTGAGGAGGGCCACGGGTTGGAGGAATGTGCCTTTTAATGTGCTACATTGGTCAGAATGGGAACGCCATGCTGACATAACAAAGAACCCCACGTCTCATTGGTTATGTCACCTGGGACTGTGATGTCAAGATCGCTGTAGTCAGGGGAGACAGGATGGATGGTTGCTGAGATGCTTTTAAGGGCCAGCCCTCTAAGTGCCTGGCATCACTTTTGTCCACATCCCTTTGGCCAAAAGCCAGTCACATGCAAGGGAGGCTGGGAAACGTGGGATTTGGGGTGAGCAGGCATCATCAGAGGCTTTGACCTGCCATCATCAGCCATAAGGGCACTGAAGCCTAAAGAACACCATCAGAGAAACCTCTCGAGGCTGCCGGCAGAGCAGTACTATGAACTGACGGGGCCTGCCTATTGCCCACCCACCATTTCCTCTTGGCCTAGATGCCCATAGGAGTGTGGTTGCCTCAGGGAGGCATCCTGGAGCCTAGCCCCAGGCTGGAGGCCAAGACGAAGCCTATAGTAGGTAACTGGAGTGAATAAAATTAAGTACCTGGGTTATTAGTGGGTGTAGATGTCTTCCAGACCATCAGAAGGTGGGGTGAGGCCCTTTGGTTGGCAGCACAGGGATTTGTAATAACTTGTCCTTATTCGGGCCACAAGTCAGGTTTCCTAGTAGACCGACCAGGTGGAACGTTTTCATGTGTGCTTCCGATGAGGCTCTCCCACAGGCAGCACTGGGGGGGGGTGAACGCTCCCTCCTGCGGCAGGTGCCTTGCTTGGCACCCAAAGCTGGTCTGCCTTCAGCTAGGACACCAGGGATCTGTCTTCAGCCACTGGGGCCCCTGGGACAGGGCTCAAGGGCTTTTCTGGGACGGTGCTGGGAGGGGAATTCTGCAAATAGTGAAAAGTCAACCAACGGAGATCTAATAAATAAGAGCTGATTCACATATTTTAACATCAACAGAATTAATAAAGCATTTCCTCCAGATGGCATTAAATGATTATCATGGATTTTCTTCTCTGATGCGAACTGATAAGGGATGTTCTTTGTACTGTCTTGAGACTCTAAAGCTGAACCCTCACTAATATGTGGATGAGCAGGTGGGAATATAGTGTTTCACATGGGGTGAGATGGTTGATTTTACGTGTCAACTTACCTAGGCTACGGTGCCAGTTATCTGGTCAAACCCCAGCTCAGATGTTTCTGTGAAGGTATTTTTTAGATGTGATTAACATTTACAATTACTTGATTTTAAGTAAAGCAAATGATCTTCCACAATGTTGGCGGGCCTCCTTTAATCAGTTGAAGGACTGAAGAGCGAAGGCTGAGAATTCCCAAAGAAGAAATTCTGCCTCCAGACTGCAGCATAGAAAATCTGCCTTGAGTTTCCAGCTTTTGGACTCAAGACTGAAACATCATGTGCGACCCAAATCCAGTCTGCTTGCTGCCCTGCAAGAACCCATGAGCCAATTCCTTTAAATCTCTCTCAATCTCTGTCTCATTATATATATTTTCTGGAGGACTCTAACTCTGTACAACTGGGGGGAAAGCAGATTAAATTAGAAGTCATTTCATGATTAATAGACATTTGTATTAATTCGTAGGGAAAGGGAGTAAACTATAGGGAAATACGAGTCATGATGCATAAATACGAAGTTTCACTATAGCAGTAATATTTCCTATTACATTAAATGTACAACGTGGGTTGTAACAAAGGCTAAACTTGATGGAAATGGTTTGGTGTTTTAGTAATTTCAGTTCTAAAGAGGTGGTGTTTGCCGGGGGAGCTTCCTGTTTGGGGCTCAACCTCTTCCTTTCTGGGCACATCCTGGTGCTCCTCTCCTCACATTAGAAGCCTCTGTCTGTGCACCTGACCCACAGCCTGTGTTTGCAAATTGCATGCCTATGGCTGGCCCTTCGTTCCGTTTCAACTATGCATGTGCCTTGAAACAACAACTGTCAACTAGGGCTCTTTGGCTGCCAGACAGAAAATTTGTCTCAAGGTGTTTTAGCCACAGAGAAATCTAATGGTCCGTGTAGCTGAAAGGTCCAGAATCAGGGTCAGCATCAGACACAACTGGATTCAGGGCTAAAATAATATGCTCTTAGGACTTCATTACTCTTCAGCGCTCAGCTCAGCTCTCTGCTATGTTGGCTGAAGACTCAGAGACAAAAACAGTGCCAGGCCTCGAACCTCTCAAATTTGAGGTTCAAGGGAAAAGAGGGAGTCTTTTCCCTAGAAGCCCTAGGAAAAACCTCAAGATATTTTATTGGCTCTGATTGATCAGATGCCTCTTCCTACACCAATCACTGTGCCCCAGGAAAACGGACTGCACTGATTGGCTGAGACCTGGGCCATGTGCTTCCTCCGGAGCTGGCGGTGGTATTGGCTGAGCTGGAATCTCACTGAGGGAGAAGAGAGGGCAGTGTGGGATTCCCCAGGAAGGAAATGGAGCATGGGTACCAGAAGAGAGTGGACGAATGCTGGATAGTTAAAAGGACAAATGAGAAAGCTTAAATATTCATAATCTATTTATTTATAGAAAAGCAGTTCTGGGGGCAGCTTCAATGTGAAGTTGGTTCACCCTTTTTTTTGACGTCCCCCGGATCCCTTTACATATGTGCTGGTACAATTGTGACTGTCAGGGTGATGTAAGTTCCAGCAGTAAAGTGTTCTTCCTTAAGTCCCTTTCCCAACACCCAGCTCTATTTCCAGAACCTGATATAGACACAGTTGGGGAGGAGGTAGGGGGACTATATTTCTGACAAAGCAATGTTTCCATTTCACACATATGACTAATAAGGAACTTGGCCAGGAATAGCTCTTTTGCAGTTTTGGAAACCCTGGCCTAGACCATAAATCACTGAATGAAGCTCTAGCCACATCCCTTAACTTAAAACTCAGTTTCCATTTGCCCAGGATCCTGCTTGAGGAGTGGAGCAACAGAAGAGCTGACCTTGGGTGTCTAATGGTGTCATCCCATTGGGACAGGCCCCAGGCCTGTTGGGAGGTCACCTTCCCATGGCATTGCCCTCAGCAGCGATCTAGGGTCAGGCAGAAACTCTGAGCTTGGTCCCTCACTCCCTTCTCCTGCTGCCTTGCCAATACAAGCCTTAAAAGTCATGGAAACATCTCTGGTTTTCAAACTCAAGGGATTCCAGCAACAGAGGTCAGAGAGCAGAAGGTCACATGGGTGTATGTGGAAGGACAGATATCGCTGGGCAGAAAGATGCTTGCCCTTGGAGCATCTGTGTGAGTAAGGGGAGATAGGGGATGAAAGCACAGAAGGATCATGGCTTGGGCCTCTCAGGAAAGAGAAATCAGGAGTGAGGGGCATTGGCAGGAAAAAGAAACATGTCTAGGCTGAGAATCCAGGACACTTAGTCAGGCATTTCCATTAGGATAGACATCCAGAAAACCTCAAAGCTTCTGACATAGAGGATAACGTGGCAGGAGATGGCCCACAGGATGAATGGGTATGTTGATAGTTCAGTAGGAATGGTTCAGTAGTAAAGACTGGGTTGGAATGGCAAAAACCAGACCGACTCAATGTGATCAAACATAAGGAAGACACAGTAGATGGAAGATTCAGTGGCAACGAATAGATAGGAGAGAACAATTCCCTCCTTTTTTGCCCTCTCCTAATGGAGAGAGCTGTGTCCCTCCATCTTGGCAGAATCTCCAACTTTCACAGAGCCCAGATCTTGGGGGAACCTTGTTTTGCCCTTTACCAGCTAAAAATAGTAGGGTGAAATGTGACTGACCAGAGAACCATTGACCTCTTTTGGGTTTAACTTTTGGACAGAGTTAAGAGACTCTCTTCTGAGTTTTATTTTGGTAAGAACATCATTTGGGGGAAGGATGGGGTGGGAAGAAATTCTGTAAGGGCAGGCTGAAGGGCACCATATTACTTTAGCTTAAACACGTAGGAATCATACTTTATGGTTGGGGAACTTTAAGGTCATGCCAAAAAGGGATAGGAAAGGGGTATTAGATAGAATGTAAAAAACCTCGTAGATGATTCTTTGCTTAAAATTTCTCTTGAAAATAAGTAATAGAACTGAGAGCTTCTCTAGCTACTAACATAACAACAACAATGGTACTTATATTTTCTTTCTCGTGTAGTATGTGGGCAGATTACCTGAGGTTCAAGTTCCCTGGTAGCCATAAAGAGTAAAACCTTGCAGCACATTGCTAGTTCATCCCAGCACCAAAGCAACACTCTCAATGGTGAGATTTTCTCTTAATAATAATCTGTAATAACTCTCCTTTCTTAAGTGCTTGCAATTTGTCATAGTGGTGGTCCTCAAGGTCAGCCTCCTGGGGCACAGAGCAGGGGGAGAAGGATGGAGAGGGGTCCTGGAGGAGTAAATGGACATGTGCAGCATAACGAGTTAACAAGTTGGGCTGTTTGAGGGCAACTTCTGCTTTGGGGTTCAGGGATCATCTCTTTCATGTAGAGGCAAAGGGAAGGCTTCTGAAGACTTAAGAAAGAAAATGCTGACCATTAGGAATCAGCATGGATTCACCAAGAAAAGAGATGGTCTACCAGTTGTACTTTCTCTGTGGGGGGCATGGGATGCCTAAGTTTGCTCATGGCATTGCAGTAGGGCAGCAGAACAGGAAGCTTATGGCGCTCTTGAGGACAGTGAGGGCTGGAAGACAGTGTAAACACAGTGGCTGGGGATGTGCTGAGTGAGTGATAAGCAGACAAAGTCAGCCTGGATGGGTGGTCTCATCCCACATCCCAAAACACCCTCCCGCCCCCCAGCCCTTACACTTCAGTGGTCTCACTAGAGACTAGGAAGAGAGTTCAGAGGGCAAGCTCACCCACTTGCAGCTGGAAGGAGTAGCTCATACCATGGGTAACAGAATTAGAATCCCCAAAGGTGACAACAGTTTGGATTAATTCTGGTGACATGTAACAGATGAGATATAATAAGGTTAAATGTACCTCTGGAATCTTGGGGAAAAAACAAAAGGAACTAGGCACATCTAGAATGGGGGAGATGTGAAAAATTTGGGGATCTGTGTTGATGGTAAACTTGAGAGGAGTCAACATGCACGATTACCAAGAAAACTGGTGTGATCTTAGGTGACATTAACTGAAGAAGGGCTTTGAGGATTAAGGAGGTGTTTCTTTTGCTGGACTCTTTACCATCCATCCCATCTGGAATGCCACAGCAGGTGTCACTTTTAAAGGAGAAGCACAAAGAGACTGCTGCATTTGGGGAGAGGCATGAGGACGGGCAAAGGGCCCTGACAGCATGTCACAGGGGGACCATGTGGCAGAAAAGAAGAGACAAATAAGAGGAAGGGCTAACAAGAGAGAAGTCTTTGAGGTGGTCATACCGAAGAGCTGTGTCCGTGTCATGCAGAAAGCAAGCACCAAGGCCAGTGGGTGAAGGCTAAAGGAAGCAGATTGAAGCTCCAGTTGCTGGCAGTCAGAGTGGGGTGTGAGGTCGTGAGTCTGCTCTCCCTAGAGGTGTTCCAGCCAAGTGCTGAGGGAGAGCATGCCCAGGCACTAAAAGAAAAGGACAGTCATATTGTTTCAAAGGAGCTCTGTTGACTCTGAATGCCTGGCCACATGAGTCATGTTTGCACACTGCACTTCCTCCATGTTGACCATCCATCAGCCATGGTGACTGATGATAAGCATACCCCGTAACTATTTGAGAACATTTGTGAAGATAGGTTTCCCCAGCGTAATGGAGAAACCCTGGGCTTTGGTGTAAGGCAGACCTGGGTTTGAGTCTCATCTTGGCCACTTCTGGCTATGAGACCTTGGACAAATCCCTTGGCGTGCAGCATCACTGAGCTCCTACGTGCTGGCCCTGAGTGGGGAGCAATGAACGGATGACATTCCTGTGCTGGGGAGCTTGCTTCACTGCACAGATGGGACGGGAGAGATTGCTGCTCTCCGGGTGTGGTGAGGGACCGGGGACTAATGCATGAGGAGCCTGGGGTCAACCAGAACTGGTTTCCTTTCATTCTCTCCCTTACAAGTAGCTCAAAGCTGTGGACATTGGCAGGAAATCGTGGGCACCCAGAAATGCTCGTGGGCACTGGTGTGAGATCTGTCCCTTTCTGTTCTTCCGAAGGTTGCTGAGTGTCAAGCCTGCCCATGGCTAGCTCCTCCACAGCAGCCCTTCCTCCACCAGCTGCACTCCATTCTTGCTCCCCCACCCCCCAACTTGTCCTTGGAGATCCTACCCACAATTTGGTGGCAGTGGGGGGGACAGGTGGAGTGGGGAGGTTGGTGGCCATTTAGGGTGGGCACCCTTTCTTAGCAAGTAGGGGCTGCCTGGTCCTGTAGTCCTGGGTCCTGATGGTAGTGTTCTTAGTATCCTGGGTGGGGCGAGAAGTCTTTCAGGGTCAGGTGTCTCCCTCAGCCTGAACAAGTCGGGGTTCCACCCATTTTTCAAGGTTCAGCCCAAACACTGCCTCCTCTGGGAAGCCTTGTCTGGTGTCTCCCCATCCCCAAACATTTTCTGCCCCATGACCAGGCACCGTCAGGGGCTGGCACGCCACTCTGTCTCCCCGCCACAGTGTGACCCTCAAGGGTTGGGACCAGGTGTTCTGATTTTCTGAACCCATAATAACTTTAGCTCCACGAAGACACATGGGCTCCTAATAAATCTTGCTGTTTGATTCTTTTTCAACCTTCTTCTCACAGATCCCTTTGTTAAGTCAAGAGGAGGAGGAGTAAACAGTAAGTTAGCATTCACTCATCCCACCAATATTTTACAAAGGTTTCAAACCCATGATTCACAAACTAAAACCTGGCTACAGGCACTCCTCATGAAGCAGACATGTTTGTTTGTTTTTAAATTATTGCAAATGTTAAAAGAAAAACAACCCAAACCCTGGAGATTTTACACAGAACTCTGAGTTTTTAGGTTCTCTTAAATATTAGCTGAGACTGACTTGTGGCTGTCCCCTTTGGATGGGCCTTCTCTGGGTCATGGCAGTCCCCACCCAGCTTCACTCCTCTGGCTTACTGCTGGTCCCCATCGGCATCTGAGTTTAGTTGGAGAGCTACTGACATCAATAGGAATCCTCTGAAATTTTGAGCTTAGCAACATCTGACTTCCTGGGTTTATTTCCTGACCCACTGTAGGATGTGCTCCTCCAACCCAGTCCAGGTCAAGATTCTTTCTCCCCCGGTGCAACCAAACCCTAATCTCCTTGTGGTTGCCGACACCTCCCGTTGCTCTTGCTGCCAGCTTTGCTGGCCCAGGACCCTGCAGAGCTTTTGGGGAGCACCAGGTGGGCTGGTGTGTGCCCCAGCAGGGCACGGCTCCAGGTTGAGCCCAGAGGGCCCCAGCAGCTGCTGTCCATGTGTCAGTTCCGAGGCAGAGGAAGGCTGTTTGGGGAGACCACCCACTCAACGGCTGGGCCAACCCTCTAGAACCTCCTTTCAAAGACACCCCTGGAAGTGACCCTCCGCTTGGCCCGGTGCAGTGACCTGAGGTTGCCCACACTCTCGGGGCAGGAGGGACCCTGCTGAGGTCCCGTTTCCTGCCTTCTGCAGGCCCAGATTTCAAAGCTGGCCATTTACTCTTCCTTCTCCTCCTGCCTGCCTCCCACCCTCTTCTCCTCCCCAACATTCTTTGCTTCTTGTTTATATTGCAGAAAACATCTGTGAGAGTAAATGACTGAGATGAAAGATCCTGGCAAAGGGCTATTTTTCTTTGCTTGGCTTAAAGGGGACAGATGAAGACTTCAGCCTCACCCTCGCCTTTCCCCCGACGTGACTCCCTCCCCCACCTCCCGGAGAGAGGAGAGAAATGGGATCTGAATGAAGACAGCCCAGAAGGTGGCCCAGCCGGCCCCAAGTCCCCAGGCAGGGGAGATTGTTTTTCCAGTGGAACAGGCTGGCCCGGAGGAAAAGGCTCCACGGAAGGTGGAGGGGAAGAAGATGGGCACGCTTCAGCTTCTGCAGCTGGCTCGGCCCTCTCTGCCCCACCGGCCTGGCCCTCTCTGCCCGTATTTCAGGCTGCATGGCCACTGGCCTCCACCCACAGCAGGCTCCTTGTTGCGGGTGCCTTGGCATGCACGCTATGGAGGAGAGACCACCCCCCCGCCCCTTGCTCTTCTCTCCTGAGTGGCTGTGCAGGTTTGCAGGGAGTGATGGCCTGGGCCTCCCGTCCTCTCTCTCACCTCAAAGGAGTTGCATGGTTCTGGATAAGTTAGTAATTTCTCTGATTCTCAGTTTCTCCATCAGCCTAGTCATTGTAACTAGTGGGGGGTGGTCAGTGGCCTTTGTCATCTAGACGAACCCCTGGCACGTGCAGCCTGAGAACAGGCCTGTCAGAGCTGGCTGGGGCCCCAGATTCTCCGTCCTGGTAGCCCCCACTGTCACGGCGTGGTGGCTGCAGGGTTTCCAGGATGGCTCAGGAGATCCCACAGCAAAAGGCAGAGGATGTGGCAGCCCCCCGAGAGCTGTTTGGGGAGCTCTCCCCACCCCATCTCACCTGCCCTCCCCTCTTTCCCACGTGGCTCCTCCTGGAGTCCTGCAGTGGGCACCGGCTTCTTGGGAAGGGCAAGGGCCGGAGCTTCGGAGGACATCGGCATGGCAAGGCAGTTGTCATTTGGGAAGATAATGAGCAAGTTCTTACCAGGATAGGAGGAAGTTCTTACCAAGATAGGAGGAAGAAAATTTGACACAGAGGCCTGGCTTAGGAAGAAAGCAGCCAGTGTTTGAGGACAAAGGCAGGAAACCTTTTCCTGGCCACAGCATCATCCAGCCTGGGTCTACGAGGCTCCCCAATGGAATCCAAGGACGTTTGTTCGTGGAGGATGAAGCTGGTGGACACAGAGCAGAAGGCCCAGGCCTGGAGACCTGTCCAGAGGCTCCTGGACCTGCCCTGTTTCTAACTTCCATGGAGACATAACCTTTTCCTGGGCACAGGCCTCCCTCAGTGGACAAGTGCACACCTAGGAAGGGAAAGGCTGCATCTGTCTCCTCCTTCAAAGTCAGAAGTGTGAAGCCCCCAGATTGGTCTCTGCGGGGGGAGGTGAAGGGATGCACCTTGGCCACTAGCTCATGTCTGCTCCTATGAGCTGGACGCCTAGCACTTGCTGCCAGGGTACACAGAAGCCTGGCTCCCATGGGGCTCACTTAGTAATGTTATTCAGCCATGTATTTAAAAATGGGGAAATTGGAGGGCCCTGGGGGTGGCTCAGTGGGTTAAGCATCCGACTCTTGATTTTGGCTCAGGTCATGATCTCAGGTGGTGAAATCGAGCCCCACATCCAGCTCCATGGTCAGCAGGGGGTCTGCTTGGGGTTCTCTCTCCCCTTCTCCCTCTGCCCTTCCCCCTTGCTCTCATGCACGCGCGCTCTCTCTCTTTCTAAAATAAACAAATAAAATCTTTAAAAAATGGGGAAACTGAATACTGAGAAGTCAAGTCACACAGCGGTAAGTGTAAGTCACAGCCAGCGTGTGAGCCTGGGTCTCTGCCCCTCTCTGGTCGACCAGCAGTCTGCTATAGCAATATCAGGAGCCGCACTTAGCATCCCCAGGTGCTTTCATGAACTCGCTGAAATGAAAAGTCCAGTTTCTCAGTCACACCAGCTACACTTCAGTGCTCGCTAGCCACACGTGGCTAGTGGCTGTCACGGGGACAGTGCAGATATGGAAACTTCCATCTTTGAAGCAAGTTCTCTTAGCATGGCAGCTAGACTGAACTGACCTCAGCCATGCCGTTTAAGCTCTTTTATTCAGTTACAAATTAATCTATTCTCCTGACATCTATGCCCCTTTCCCCTACCCAGTCTGCCCGCAAGGAGAGGGTAATTATTCATGCCCTCTGGGGATGGATGGGAGCACTACAGAGCAGAGGGGCTCCATGGGGGCAAGGGCCAGGAACTCCGCCCCATCCTCTCTGCCACTCTGAACCGTCCTTGCTGTGCCTATGCAGAACCAGGGCCTGGCTGGTCCCCTCCGGGCTGGGGGGCCACGGGGCCTGACTCCTTCACCCACTGAGGCAGGCCCAAAGGTCACACTGCCGGCCTGCAGTCGCCTTTTCAATTACCCAGCCCTCTGAATGGGACCCTGTGAGTGAGCTTTGTGCAAGCACAGGAGAAAGGGGCTCTGTCTGGGAGTCTGGGAGCTGCTCTGAGCCCCGCACAGAGGCCAGCCCTGTGCAGCGCCGCCCCGAGAGGTCCGGCCTGGGAAGGGCGATGACCTCCAGCATCCCACGCGGGCCTCCCTGTTCCCATATTGGCTTGTGTGTGATGGACCAAATCCTCAGTTACCCTATAGGGAGAAGGGGAGAATGAAGAATGTTAGAATCAGGCAAAGCTTCTATACCCTGCTGAAGGGTTTGTGCACCACCTCACTGGAGGCCCCAGCTGCCCTGGGAGGTAGGCGGGGCCCCTTCCACCCTCCCTTTTGGCAGAGTGAGATGCCTGAGGCACTCAGAGAAACTTGCCCCAGGTCACCCAGCTAGATGGTGGTGGAGGAGGAGGCTGCCTGGAGCCAGGTGAGCCGGTTCCTGGGTCTCTCTGAGGAACGGAGGGGGTTCAGATCTGGATTTGCTTGAGCCCCTTTCACTTGTGCTATAAAAGCGGGTCAATCCGTTTGGCTTCTCCATTAGCTGGGGACTCCCAGAAGGCCCTGAACAGACATTAGATGGACGGACAAATGGCTGGGGCTGAATGCAGGTGAATGAGTGGGACAGCAGCGTCATCTGGCTCACGTCTGCTGGGAGGTAGGCAAAAAGTGGAAGCCAGAGCCCGGGGAAGTCCTCTCTGTTACCACCTTAACAAGGCACCGGGATGGAGACACTGGGAATTTGTGGAGCCAGGCCTTTTGGAACACTTGGTGCTCTCCCAGACCCCCAGATCTTAGGGACGGCCTCTGGTTCTTCTCCTGCCCCTTGGCCCTGGCTGTTGGAAGCCTGAGGCTCCCCCCAGGGCTGGCTTCCCGTGCCTGCTCGCTCCCCGCCAGGCCCCAGGGCTGGGCGGAGACTGTGTAACCGAGCAGGAGTGGCGTGTCAGAGGGGACAGGGCTGCACAAGAAGGCCTCAGCCAGGATGAAATAAATCTGCCCATCTCCCCCCACTCGCCTGCCCTCTCCCCCGACCTGCACAGGTTTGCAATTCATCCGCCGTCCTCAGATGCTGTTCCTGCTATCAGATGATGAAAATGGAGATTCGTCTTGAAGAAAGAAAGAAGTAGCTTGCTCCCCCCGTTCTGAGTCTATTTGAGCCCCCTTCCTCCCCCCTCACCATGTGTTCCTGAAACCTGGGGCTGTTCCAAGTCCTAAATGTGCTGGAAAGTATATCCCTGAGCAGCTGCGAACCTGCTCAGGCTGCAGTGGCCCGGGGTGAATCAGAAACCAGGAGCCAGGCAGGCTAACAATGCAGCCCCTTGTTCCTGCGTGGAGGGAGATCACCATCAGGGCCGAGGCTCCTGGGAGCGAGGGGCAGTGAGCTCACACACACACACACACATGCACACACACGCACACACACTCACACCCACCATTTACCTCTGGACACCATCCAGCCCACCTTGGCCCCCAGAGAAAGGCTGGGGAGAGGGGTTACATAGCAGGCCAGAGACCATCATGAACCAGCCAGCTGGGCTAGCCTCTGTCTAAGCTGCCTCTAACTCAGCCTCCTGCTCTTTCCTTTCACTCTAATGTAATTGGAAAGGCAGGGTGGGGAACTGGAGGGGAGGGTTTGCACAAAACCAAGCAGGATTGTCTCAAGGTCTCCCACTGAGCTGGGGGACCACGGGAGACAGTGGGATGCACAGCCAAAGGGGCTTCTTGGAGCCTGAGAAGGTTTGGGGAAGCGTATTTGCAGGAACCAGATACCCTGAAAAAAAGAATTTGCAGGCAAGTCTCAAAACCCGGTCATAGAGTTGGCAGCCGCTCAAGGCCGCGGTGGAGTCAGGGGGCCTCTCCATCAGGCCTGATTACAACCACTCACAGTCCTGGCCAACTGCAGGCATTAAGTGCCAAGTACCTACGGGGGTCTGAACCACCCACAGAAACTGCTCTGTTCATACTCACCACATCCTGGAGAGGTGGGGGTGTTCTCCGGTCACAAACGGACAAACTGAGGCTCAGAGCCACCTCAATGCCAGCCTGGTGGTGACAAAATTAGATGCTTAGTTCCTTGACCCAATTCTTAATGGTTGGGTTCTTGCCTCCAGACACCTCCCACCAGCCTGGTGTAAAGGCAGTCCAGGAAGAAGGATTAACATCCACACGTCCAACTCCCCAGTGTAAATGTACCCCCAAAAGCGCCATCTTCCCATGAGAGGCAGGCACAATGCAAGTGTGTTGGGAGTGTTTCCAGGACAGAGAAAGGCCTCAACTCCACGACTGATACTGAAGGGTTCCATCCACTCTGAAGCGTCAGGGTCACCTCCAACTCTCTTCCCTCTCTTTGTTCCTTAGCCACTGTGTCTGAGCCCTGCACGTTCTGTCTCAGAACAGGTTCTCAAATCCCGCTCTTCCTTCCCTTCCCAATCACCAAGGCCTTAACCCAAGCTCACCTCACCTCCTCCTGAATTACCATCATAGCTTCTCCCCTCACCATCCCATCATGCATCTATTCATCAGGCTCCCCAGCCTAAAAATCTCCTTGTTTTCTCTTATCCTCAGGATCAAGTGCAAACATCTCAGGCACACATGGCCCTTTATAAACAGAGGCCAGCCCCAGTTTGTCCTCATCTTCGGTTTTTCCTCCCCAGGCACTGCCATGTCAGGTACATTGAACTGTTCAGTGGCGCCCCTGTGTCTTTGCACATGCTGCTCCATCTGCCTACAATATTCTTTCTCTAACATCTGCCCAGAAAACTTGTGTCTATCCTTCAGATCACAGCTCAGATGCCTTCTAACTCCAAGCACAGCCCTGCCTTCACACCTCTATTACAGGCCTTCTATGAACTATAACCATCATTTATATATTTGTCCAACCCATTAGACCAATGGTTCTCAACCCTGGGGTGACGTTGCCTCCAGGGGACATTTGGCCATGTCTGGAGACATATTTGGTTCTCACAACGTTGGGGAGGAGTGCTATTGGTATCTAATGGCTAGAGGCCAGGGATGCTGCTAAACATCCTACAATGCACAGGGCAGCCCCAACAACAAAGTCTTTCCTGCCCCAGATGTTAACAGGTTGAGACATTGTGCACTAGAATGTGTGTCTCTTGAGGTGACTTCTTATTTGTATCTTTTTATCTCCAGTGCTTGGTCTAAAGAGGTGTCTAATAACTGTTTTGAGAATAAATAAGCAAACAGACTGACCGATTGTTTCATACACTCTCTATCTAGCATGTGGCTCACTTTGAAACCACTAACTTAGAACTCAAGAAGATTGACTAACAGTGAGTGAGCATATGGAAAAGGATGGGATCAAATATGTACTTGGACCAAAATTTGTTTCCAGTGCAGAAAAGGACTGATGCTACACCATTGGAGTGGATCTCAAGTGAGGCAAGGACGCATGTCTTCACTGTAGTGCTTCGTTTTTCATGAGCCGGGGGCCTGTGACTGAGAAGTGTCAGGTGAATTCCTCCAGTATGCTCACCTGGCAGGAGTCAAACCTTATTAAGGCAGAGGACTCAAGGCCCAGCTCCACATCCTACGTGGGTTATGGCCAACTTGGAGACGGTACAGAAAGAATCCATGAAAAGGATGAAAGTTCTGGACACCTAGGCTTGATGAAGAAAGGCAGAAGAAATTGATACTATTTAACCTCAAAGAAGTGATGGTTGAGGGAGTAGGTATTTTCCAATAACACAGGAGGTTGCTAAATGGAAAGAGTGACCAGCCACTCTTTGGCACCCAGGACACAAGGAAAAGAAGCCAATGGGAGGAGGGTGGGAGTGGGATGGAGATTCAATGGCTTCCGGACAAAGTGAAGGGATGGCGAGAACGCATGGAGGCTCATTGTTGAGGGCCCTAGAGGACTCTGTTTCTTGCCTCTTCCCTAGATGCTATCCCTACTCCACCACTAGTACTAATGGAGAGCTGGGGAGAGGGCTGTCCAGGCTTCGGGGCTTCCTTCTAGAATTTTCCTTTGAACTGGGAAGGTGGGAAAGACAAGAGGAGCCTGGGAGGTAGAGGCAGGAATCTCGGGGAGGAAAAAAAAAAGGTGAGAAAGCAGGAGAAAGGAAAGCAAGAGCAAAGAGGCAGCTGGAGAGACATCAGGAAAATGTCAAGGCCTCCGCATCTGGAAAACAGACCGGAGCTATATTTAGACTGCCATGACTTGCAATAATTTGTGTGAGGGGCAGAAAAGGAAAATGTGTAGTTGGCGTCATTTTGGGGAGGGAATGAGTTATAAGAAAATGATGGCTTGATAGGGGAGAGCCTCAGCCCTTGGCCCTTAGGAAAGGGCGTCTAAACAGTGTAGGCCATCAAGAGTGAGCGATGGTGTTTACCGAGCCTCGTCCAGCTCATGTCCTTGTCCCCAGCCGAGAATTCAGGTGCATTCCTGGGCATACCAGGTGGCCTGGCTGCCACAGCACCAAGACGTGTCCGTGATGATGCAATGCAGGGTGCTTTCTGGAGAAGGAAGGGCCGAGGCCGGGGCTCTGCAAGGGGGCTCAGGAATACGTGAGCAGCACTCTGTAAATCCTAGGAATTTGTATATATTGCTGAGGCCTTTCTCCAGCTGGATTATAAATAGAGGATTAGTTCAAAGGCAGGCAGCCTTTTAAAGAGATGGTGCCAAGCAAAGCCTGCAAACCAAATACAGTAAAACCTCCTTAAGCCCCTGTTGGTTTATTCCAAATAGCATCTAAGTCAAAGTAACAGCATTTCCTGGGCTGACTAGGTGCCCCAATGTCCTTTCGGGGAAAGTCTAGAGGGTTCCAGCGGAGCTATCATGAAACCTCCATTAACCAAAGAGAAAACTGTCGTAGAGAGTGGAGCTCACCAGTAAGCTATAGGTTTGCCTTTTGAAATATCACATTTAAAAATTCAATCATTTTGGATGGAAATCTTTCTTTAAAAAAGTTACATACTTCCCAGCTTTTAAGATAGAATCGACTGATTTTAATTTAATATTTTTGTTCTGCCTAAGGTCATTTTGATCAACTTTCCTCACTGTGCTATTATTCCAGCAATGCCCAAACCCTTGAGATATGTGTGGTCATTTGTTTCTAGTCCAAGTGGGTTCATATTGCTGTGCTTTTGGGGTTTCTCGGTCTACTTTTTATCAGGGAACATGCCATTTTACCTTTAGTGACCTCATGACCCAGCTTCTTTTAGTCCATTCTGGGTTGAGAAACCAGATATGCAAACTCGTTAAAATTCTGTGCAGAGAAAAAGTAAGTAGATTATAAGTGAGGAACTTAGTCTTTTCTCTTCCACTTGGATTTATCCAGTCTTTCGTAGAGGGTAATAGTTCATCTAGTTCCCTGGGGACAGTTGCTTTGAATTATATGCTACTTTAAATAAACCAATATGAGCCCATGAAGATAATTTTGGCTGCTTAGACGTCACTTGGCTTCTCTCCAGGTTCTGGGCTGATTTTAGACAGTGAGGTGTTTGGGCAGTTGTGTTTTGGGTAGACAAAGTCTTACCCTGTTTGCAGTCTACATTCCCAAGGCCCTTGCGTTTGAAGTAAGTGGGTTTTTTGCCTACCTATATTTGAGGTTGATAGAGTGATTAAACCCAGTGCAAGAAAGAGACCGTAAAAAATGACCCTGGCCATTTGCTCATTAATGTCTCATTTTCTATGTCTTGGAAGATGATGGGGATTTCTGAGCAGGATGCTAAGCAGAAGAGCCACAATAAAGAACAGGAGGATAAGGGCGCCTGGGTGGCTCAGTTGGTTAAGTGTTAGACTCTTGATTTTGGCTCAAGTCATGATCTCAGGGTTATGAGATTGAGCCCCAGGTCGGGCTTTGAGTCTGCTCAAGATTCTCTCCTTCTCTCTCTCTAGCACCGCCCCCTCCCACCACCCAACTCCCTGCTCACATGCACTCACTCTTTCAAATAAATAAATAAATAAATAAATAAATAAATAAATAAATAAAATCTTTAAAAAAAAAAGAACAGGAGTATAGTGACTCAAAGATATTGGATTGTGCATTGGTTCAGGGAAGCAAGAAGAAATTGGATATTCAAAATGGCTGAAAAGAGGCCAAGCCAGCCTGGGAGGGCCAAAATGTCCTTGGGTTGTTTTTGGCATCTTCTGGTTAGGCAGTGAAACTCTTTCTGTGGTTAATTAGATTTGGTGCTTTGTAAAGTCCTCAAATAGCTGATTTCCCATCGGCAAAGACTGGACATTCCTGAGAGATATTAGGCTCCAGCAGGGAAGTGACTTTCTATTCTCATAGGCCAACAGGCCAAAAGGTGACTCTCAGAGGCCCTGCAGCCAGGCCACCGCCTCAAGGCAGCCCTGGCAGCGAGTCTCACATTCTTTCATCAGTGTCCTGAGAAGTGCTATTCCTGACTCCTGCATAAGAGCTCAGGGTCAGACTTATTCTGCTCTCGCATCAGTATCAGATTAAAAGACAGTTGGTCTTTTTGCTGAAGATGTTCCTCATGGCCAGTCTCCCACATGCAGATCTGAGGAAATCTGTCCAAAACAGCCATGTTCTGGAGGACATGCCTCATCTCCCCCGTCACGTGATTGGACCAGGGTAGGCACCTGACCCAAAGGTGTCCACTTACTGGTGACTCACCAATTATGACCAGTGATTGGGGTGGCCTGGCTTACAAAGATGAGCTGGAGTAAAGAAATGTAGCTGTGGAGTGGCGACCCTGATGTTTGTCTGAAAGCTGACCATACTTTGGTGAAGTGGAAAGTGGGTGTAAGAATGGAGGGTGTGGATCCCGAGAACAAGCAGAACGCAAAGCCGCTAAGAGAGAGGTGTGTGAGTTCCTCATAGCCTGGTTGTTCTCATGAGTCTGGTTACGCTTGTGTTTCTGCCTGAGGATTTCTAGGATCTATGGTCTCTGCAACAAAAACAGCTTCGTCTAAGACTCCTGCAATCTCTTTAAAACACTCGCTTGCACGCCAGGAGCTTGAGGCTAGACCCATCTTAATACGTGCTTCTCAAAGCTGAGGAATTCCACGTCTGACTTTTCCCCAGAGGACCCATTTTCCAAGGCTTTAATCCTTAGGTTGTTTTTCTCTCATCCCTCCTAAAGATTTCCAAATCCTTCATGTTCCACTGCTTTGAATGGTGCCACGGTTGCCGCTGGGGATGGCCAGAATTGATTTTAGTGCACATTGTGGTCCCAGCCATCTGCCCTAGGACTGCACTCTGCTTGATTTCCTAATGGCAGAGCTGTCCTGCGGGCGGACTCACAGATCTGCTTCTCCCTCACCCAATACCTCCCCAGGGTTATCACTGTTACAAGATGTTGGGGCAGGAAGGGACTTGGCGGTCATCTAGACCAACCCTGTCATTTTAGTAATGAGGAAACTGAGTCCCAGAGAGGCTACATAACTTGGCCAAGGTCAGGCAAAGTTGAATAACTTGCTTTGCTCTCATTGTGTACGTGCGCGCCGCACATGTGTGTTTTTGCCATTTTTGAGCTTGATCTCAATAGTTTAAAAATTCTTCAAGCTTCAGAGGGCATTTTGAAGTGTGCACATTCAAATTCAAATACATTATTTGTAATCCTTGGTGACCGATCGAAATGAACATACAGATGTTCCTCAGAACCCTGTATACACCCGGGGTAGAATGAACCCACAAATATCCTACTGATACTCATCTTTTTTTTTTTTTTTTTTTAAGATTCCATCCATTTATTTGACAGAGAGAGGCACAGCGAGAGAGGGAACACAGCAGGGGGAGTGGGAGAGGGAGAGGCAGGCTTCCTGCCGAGCAGGGAGCCTGATGCGGGACCGATCCCAGGACCCTGGGATCATGACCTCAGCGAAGGCAGACGCTTAACGACTGAGCCACCCAGGTGCCCCTGATACTCATCTTTTATATGACTGGTCTCTGAAGTAGGATATGTGCAAGCTGACTTATTGGGGTAAGTGAAAAAGATTAGAATGTCTATTTAAAAAAATTTTTACTATAATACATACATTGTAAAACACAACACATACACATATGTATTTGCGGGCTACAGTTTTTTTGTAATAAGCATGTGCAATCGACCTTAACACACAGTTCAAGTTCACAAAAACACTATATGATATAACATGAGGGGGATTGTGTAAATTCACCCTAATTCTGCTTTATGCAATCCCACTGGGCGAGGAGTATTTGTACTTCACAATTGAAAACTCACAAAGAAAAAAATGATACAATATTCATTTTTTTCCTAGAGATTTTATTTATTTTTTAAGTAATCTCCACACCCAATGTGGGGTTCAAACCTACAACCCTGAGATCAAGATTACCTCTACAAAATACTTTTAATAAAAATTAATTAATCACTCTTAACTTTTCCTTTTTTCTTTTTTAAAAACTTCTTAGGAAAATAAGAGACAATTACTTTGTTAACATGAAAATACTTTTTTTAAAATCTTAAATAAAAAGCCAAAGCTATTCTTAGTGGCGCAACATTAGATGCCTTCTTGTTAAATGCAAAGATTAAAATAAGGATGCTAGCTATTACTTTTACTATGTAGTTTTATTCCGTAATAATAATTTTGAAGTTTCTTCCCATGCAGTAACACACAATATGGCAATAGGAGGTAAAACTCTTGGAAAAGAGAGAAATAAAATTAAGCCACAGTAAAATAGATTACTGTAAGATACATGAGTAAATACCAACAAGAAAAGCAAATTATATCACCATCCTCCAATGATCTGAGAATACATAGATAGAAGTTCCTTTATATTTAGAATTTTAATGTTGGAAGAAATCTTCAAAATACATCTGACCTACAGAAGATGCTCAATAAGTATTTGTTGAATGCATGAATGATTAAATGACATAAATAGGGTCACTTTTTTAAAAATGATTTTATTTATTTATTTGACAGAGAGAGACAAAGTGAGAGAGGGAATACAAGCACAGGGAGTGGGAGAGGGAGAAGCAGGCTTCCCGCCGAGCAGGGAGCCCGATGCGGGGCTCGATCCCAGGACCATGGGATCATGACCTGAGCCGAAGGCAGACTCTTAACGACTGAGCCACCCTGGCATCCCTAAATAAGGTCACTTTTAAGAGAAAATGGATTTTGCTTTGCGTAAACGAAGAGGCACCACAAATCATTGAGAAGGGAAGGACTTTATTCAGCAAATAGAGCTGAAACAAATGAAAGATTTGAGAGAAAAATGGATTTAGAAGCTCACTGCACATTGTTTCCAAATAAACTCCAAGTGGTCTGGAGAGTTAAATGCAAAAAACAATAAAAAGAACCCATACAGATATCTAGAAGGAAATATAGGTGAATAGATACATCTAATCTCTAGATGAGGAGGGACTGTAGGCCAGGGCAAGAAAGACTCACGAAAGAACTGGAAATTTGATTACATGTAATGTTTACATGCCTTTACTCTGGAAAATAATAGAAACTTAATTAAAAAAGCAAACAACAAACTGGGAGAAATATTTGCAGCAAAATGGGAAACACATAAGGTTATATTATCTTGGAAGAGTCCATGCAGTTTGACAAGAAAAACAAAAACATAAGCCAAGTCAGGAACACGTAGTTAACATAAAGGGAAGTATTAAAGACCAGCCTTTGGAAATGAAGGGTCAGTTTCATTGATGATCAAAACTTTTTGAGTGATCATTTTCTATCTATCAGAGAAGCAAAGTTTTATTTCTTTTTTCTTTTCTTTTAAAAATATATTATTTTATTATTTATTATTGTATTTAAATTCAAGTTAGTTAACAGATAGTGTAGTATTGGTTTCAGGAGTAGAATTTAGTGATATAACACCCAGTGCTCATCACATCAAGTGCCCTCCTTAATGCCCATCACCTAGTTACCCCAGCCCCCACCCACCTCCTCTCTAGCAACCCTCAGTTTGTTCTCTGTAGTTAAGAGTCTCTTATGGTTTGCCTTCCTCTCTGTTTTTATCTTATTTTATTTTTCCTTCCCTTCCCCTGTTTGGTTTCTTAAATTCCACATATGAGTGAAATCATGATATTTGTCTTTCTCTGACTGACTTATTTCGCTGAGCATAATACCCTCTAGTTCCATCCACATTGTTGAAATAACTCAAAGCTGCCACTTTTGTAAGGAAACAGGCATTTTTGTTCACTCTTGGGGGAGAGGAAGCTGGCAGTGTTTTTGCGAAAAGACCTTTGGCCATAGGCACCCAGAACCTTGAAAATGCTCATCAACTTTGATCCATTAATTCCACTCCTGGGAATTCTACCTATGGTAAGTTTGCTAGATTTAGCAAATAAAAATATACAGGATACCCAGTTAAATTTGAATTTCAGGCATATAACGAATACTTTTTAAGTTTGCTCCTGGCAATATTTTGGGCAAAGTATACCATAAAATTATCCATTGTTTATCTGAAATTCAAATTTAACTGGGCATCCTGTACTTTACCTGTCGATCCTTGCTTATGGAAATAATCTAAAGTGCAGCAAAGATTTATGCACAAATCTTCGCTGCAATTTTATTTATAACAGCAAAAATACTGAAAGAAAAAATCCTAAATTCTCAGCAATAGGAGAATGAGAGAGGGGTCTGTGTCTGAAGTTCTTAATGCCAGTGCTTACAATAGAAGGTAAACTTAAAAAAACAAGCAGGTGCCCCATACCCATTAGGATGCTACTATCAAAAAACCCTCCAAAAGAACAAGCATTGGGAAGGAAGTAGAGAAAAAATTAGAACCTGGGCGTGGATGGTGGGAATGCCATTCAATACAGCCAATGTAGAAGACCGTATAGCAGCTCCATAAAAAATTAAAAATAGAATTACCATGTGATCCAGCAACTTCATTTCTGGGTATATCCTCCAAAAGAAGTGAAAGCAGGGTCTCAAGGAGATTATTTGTCCACCCATGTTTATAGCAGCATTATTCACAACAGCTAAAACATGAAGGCAGCCCAAGTGCCTATTGACGGGTGAATGGATAAACAAAATGTGGCATCTGCCTGCAGTGGAATATTATTCAGGCTTAAAAAGGAAGGCAATGCTGACACAGGCTACAACACGGATGACCCTTGAGGACATGACGCTGAGTGACATAAGGCAGTCACAAAAACACAAGTACTGTATGATTCCACGTTCAGGAGATACTGTGAGTAGTCAGATTCCTAGAGGCAGACAGTAGAAGGGAGGCTGACAGTGGCCGGGGGAGGGGGGCATGGGGACTTTGTATTTAACAGGGACAGAGTTTCAGTTTTGCCAGGTGACAAGAGTTCTGGAGATGGACGGCGGTGATGGTCGCACGACTCTGTGAATGCACTTAATGTCACCTGACTGCACACTTAAAAATGGTTTAGATGGTAACTGTGAATGTATTTTACCACAGTAAAAAACTTTTAAAAACAAAACAAGTGAGGCCAAAGCTATGAGCTCGAGTACATAAAACAATACGCTCAGGAGAGGAACACAAAATGTCAACAGTGGCCCTCCCTCAGCGCGGCCATGATGGGTTATTTTTATTCTCTTCTCTGTACGGTTCTGTTTTGCCTAATTCCCCAGCATGAGCACATAAAACCTTTTTTTTTGGGAGGGGGTGGTTGGCAAAACCAATTAAGAAAAATAAAATAAAACAAAACAGACTCAGGGGCTGATCAAAACCTACAGTGCCGAGCTTGATGACACACCTAGGAGGGTCTGAAGGACCGATCCCTGAGGGGAGCTGGGAGGCAACACTTCAACCTCTCCCTCCTCTTCAGGGCGTGATTCAGGAAGGAGGACAACTCTTAGGGTGGTCTGTGGGCGTCAGAAGGTAGTAGGGAAACCTGTTTCCAGGCAGGGCCCCAGGAGGGACTCCACGCTTCAGAGGTATGCTGCAGATGGCCCTTAGATGGTCTCACAGAGAACGATTTTGAGGGGGTGGTTCATGGGCTGGGGGCAGAGAAGTGGCAGAAAGAGGTAGGTCCTATAGCCACATGACCAGGAACAGGCCCTACAGTAAGGGTCCTGGGCCATGGCCTGGCACCAGAAGGGGGGCAGACACCTGGCCCTACACAACCCTCCCCCCCCGCCCCCCCACAAAGACCATAGGGGCAACCTTCATTTCTGAGCATCCAGTAGGTGCTCACTGCATGACTATCGATGAACAGATAAATGCTTGTTGCATGAATGAGGATGCCACAATGCCCAGGGCAAGCCTAAAGCAAGGCCCAGGAAGGGAGAAGGGGAACCATGGGACAGAGGAGGAGGCAACAGATGGAGGCAGACAGGTGGCAAAGCACCCCCATAACAAAGAGTAGGCAGCCCTGGAGAAAGGCTGGGGACCCACCCTGGGAGAGGCCAAGTCCAAAATGGAAGCTGAGAGATGGTGGCTTACTGATTCCAGCACCTTCTCTCATGCAGAGAGGCCCTGCCCCCCTTGCCATCTCAGTTCCTCTCCCCTGGGAACCTGTGTCTCTGCAGGGAGTGGCGTGGCTGGGACCTGATACTGTTGTGTTTGAGGCACAGCCTTCGAGGAGAGGTGGGTGACCCTTTCAGACCTGCCAGAAAAGGGGAAGACACAGGACTGGTCTGGTTTCTTTCCTGGCATGTGTTTAGTGTTAATGGTATTTTCTGTGAGTTATGTGTTCTGAACACGTCGGCCCCTTCCGCAGAGGAGTAGGATAAAAGGAAGTGATACGGGCAGACCTCATTTTATTGAGCTTCACTTTATCGTGCTTTGCAGATACTGTGTTTTTTTACAGACTGAAGTTTCAAGACTACAGTGGAGGAAGTAACTGCAGATGTGGTGGAAATAGCCGGAGAGCTAGAATGAGAAGTGGAGCCTGAACACGGGACTGAATTGCTACGATCTCGTGATCACACTCGAACAGTTGGGGAGTGGCTTCCTACAGATGAGCGCGAAAGGGGCTTCTTGACGTGGTGGGATCGACTCCTGGTGACGGTACCGTCAAGACTGTTGAACTGACCACAGAGGATTTAGAATATGACACAAATGTAGTTGATAAAGCAGCCGCAGGGTTTGAGAGGATCTACTCCAATTTTGGAAGAAGTAAAGTGCCATCAAACAGCATCGCATGCTACGGAGAAATCGTTCATGAGAGCAAGAGTCAACTGATGAGGTGAACTCCATCGCTGTCTTATTTTCAGAAACTGCCACAGCCACCCCAGCGGTCAGCAGCCGTTGACGTCCAGGCGGGACCTTCCACTGGCAAAACGATTAGGACTCACTGGAGGCGCAGATGATGGTCAACATTTTTTAGCCACAAAGTATTTTTTAATTAAGGCATATACATTTTTTAAAGATATGATACTATTGCACATCTAATAGACTACAGGATAGTGTAAACATAATTTCTATATGCTCTGGGAAACCAAAACATTTGACTTGCTTTACTGCAGTGGTCTGGAACCGAACCGGTGGGATCTCGGAGGTGTGCCTGTGAAGGGCAGGGAAGGAGAGCGATTCTACCGTCCACCTGCGACCATTTCTTCACTTCCCTCTTCAAATGAGGAAATAGAATGGCTCGACTAAACTACTTGCTTATTTTACAGGGATCTGGTTTAATCTTTATTCCTTTGCAGCTGCCATCCTCCTCTGGGCTCCCCTTCTCTCTGTAGCACCCAAAGCAGAGTGGACAATGAAGGTGGCCATCATTCATAGCCATGGCAGCCACATATATCCAGCTGACTTCTGCTGGACGCTTCTATCGGGTGTCCTTCTGAGGGCTTCAGACCCACCATTTCCCAAACAGAACTCCTTGTCTTCCCCCCAGACCTGCACTGCTCTGGCCTCAGTAGCTGGAGGAGGCACCGCCTTCCCAGCGGAGGGAGGCAGGAATCATCATCCCCTCGATATTTCTGAATTGGTGAAACGGTTAGGGCCTCTGGCTTTGTGATAAAATCCCGGCTCTGCCTCTCACTAACTGTGTGGCTTTTGTCTGTTTACTCACCTCTCAGTCTCAGTTCCCTCATTTATTAATGAACTAAAAAATCAAGACAACGCCTACAAAGCCCTTAGCGCTTGGCCGGCACGTAGGGCCCCTGCCTGATAACAAATGTTGTCATTATTACTACCACTGTCCTCTGCAGACCTTTAGCATCTTGTGTCTGAACTGTGTCTTGGGCTTCCTTGACTCTAGCCTCCTCTCCTGAAGCCTCCCCTCCAAGTAGCCCCCAGGATGAGCTCACCAGCACACACAGAAGACCATTATCCGTCTCCTGCTTAAAGCTCTCCGTGGTCTGTTACCACACTGGCTAGTCCCCACGCTCAGGGTCCCGCTGACACTTCCCATAGTATCGCTGCCTGTTCTGCTTCAATTTTATGGTCAGAGACACTAAACTCTGAGATTCCTGCTTCACCTGCGTCCCAGCACCTGTTCCAACACACACGGTGCCGCTGCTCCTCTCTGCTCCTTTGCTCCTAGGACTATCTCGATCCCTGCATTTACCACACTGCAGTTTAGGATCTGCTGGTGTGTCTGTCTATCCTATCAGAGTTTAAGCTTCTTGGGGGAGGGAATTTTGTTTGGGTCCTTTGGATATTCAACGCCCAATAAGGTGCCTGGCTCTCACTAGGTGCACAATAAATGTTTGCTGCACAAGTAACTGAGTATTGACACCAAGTGAAAGTCTTCACAAAGCAGGTTACTGCTAATCCTTACAACAAACTTGGAAAGTAGGTACCAGTACGCCCATTTCATAGATGGGGAAACTGAAGCTCAGAGAGGTTACATTTGCTCAAGGTTAAGGTGGTTACGTCTGGATTCGAACCCAGATCTTCTGACTCCTAACCCATATTCCTGCTGCTGCACCACAGAGAGTTGTTAAGTGAAGATAAAGCCCCACCAGGGGGTCCTGGGATGTGCTTATGGAAGATGCTAGGGAATCATTGTTGGCTGCTTCCCAAAGCCTCGAAGGCTGGCTCAACCCCACCTCCCCCTAGGCCTTGCGGGACTCAAACTGAAGGGCTCTTTTTCAGTACCCTTTCCTTGAAGTCTCTGCGGCGGTAACCGATTCCCTCTCTTCCCCCTGCTGCCTCCTTTTGCTTTCCTTCTTTGGCTCCTCTTCTAACTCCTAAGTGTGGACACTCTCCCTGCTTCCCATTTGCATTTCTGTTGCCACCACCCTCCTTCAGATCTCGGTCCCTGTCCCTGTCCTGTTGCAGAGATGACCACCAGATTGTCATGCCCCCCAGAGACGCATGGCCAGCCAGGACTACACATCCAGGGCCCCTGCCTGTGGGTGGGGCCAAGTGGCTGAGGTCTGGCCAATGGAATGTCTGGCTCATAAAAACCACCTATGAGATCCTCCACATTCTCCTGTGCCAGATGGATGTCTATTGAAGGGTGAGCCCCAGACCTTCCCTCAGTCAGGATCTTTGAATTACCGTAGGAGCAGAGCCCTGTTGGCGTTATATGAGCAAGAAACGAACTTCCAGTGTGTATCTCAGGCTGGCGAGGCTGTTGCAGAAGTTAGCACGTCTCCACTAAGATCCCTAACTGACCTTCATGTTCCTGGGCTCTCCCCACCCCAGGAGCCTCCCCATTCCACTCTACCCTATATCCCATTGTTAACCTAATCTTCCTTCAATCCATCTGGGGCATGTCCCTACCTCGCCCCCAAATCTTCAGCGACTCCCTCTCATCTACAGACGCAAGGACAAGCTTCTGGAAGAGGCATGGAGACCTCAAGCCACCTGCTCTCTCTCACGTTCTCATATTCATGTGAAATCGGAACGCCCAGAGCTGCCCAAATGTATCCTGCCCACGCTTATGTTTTCTCTCTGTCTTTGTCAAAAGCCCTCATTTAGAATTCTTCCTTCTCCAAGATGGACTTTTTGGGTTGTCCAGCCCTATGGACTGAGGAATGCCCACCTCACTCTGCCCGTGTGTCACCCAGGGCCCTCAGTCGCTGCCCTCCATTGCAGGAGTGTGTGCTCCCTCCCACCGGACTGTCGGCTCCCTGAGCACAAGCGCAGGTCCCCACTGTCACCCCTGGGCCAGCCAGAGCCCCCTCCCCTGCTCCCACAAGCCTCCACCTTTCTTCCTTCAGGGTGAGGCCGGGGGATTGCAGCTCATCCGTCTTCCTCCTCCCTACACACTCACAGGGCTGGCTGTGTGACCTTTTGCATCTGTGGATTCCCCCTCACGCACTCTCTCTCTTTTTTTCTTTTTGAACACAGGGTCTTGGAGCTCGCTCGGAGGCCTGGCCCGGCTGGGAAGAAGTTGTCTGCTCATTTATATTTAGGCCAGCAGAGACATCAATCTAAGTCTCTTTAAAAATAAAGTCCTGTTTCAGCTGGATCTCTGAGCGCGTCCCCACCCACTCCTAACGAGAAGCCGTTCGCCTCCTCCGGGTCCCAGTCTCCATTTCAGACCCTTCATGTGGCCCACACATGTGTGAACGTGTGGTAGATGTCCGTGAACAGTTGCCCTCCCTGGCCATGTTCAAAGGAAGATTTCTCTCCTCTTCTGGGCCTTCCTTTGCTGGGGCTTTTCTCTCCTTGCTGTTCTGGGGATCTTGCGACCTTCAAGTGTTCTTCCTTCCCAAATTAGCCAGAAGCAGTCCTCGTTGATGGAGAAAACACTGCCTCCTCCAGAGTTTCTCGGTCCTGCCCTTCTCCTTGCCCACAGGGCTGCTGCCTTGGCGGCCACGGGAAGAAGCAAACAGAAGACAAAGACCAGAGACTGAAGCAGAGAGCGGGGCTTGCAGTTAGCTGGAATGTGGGAGGGGGGCCTGCACGTGAACACTCCTTGTGGGCCGCCTGTGCGTGTGTGTGAGTGTGCACATGTGTGTGGAGCGTACCGAGGCGGCGCACGGGAACACTGGGGCCGAGCCTTCCTTCTCCTTGACTTGGCTGCTGCAGCCCTGGTTCTTTTCCATCCCCACTGATGAAACACTTCTTTATGTCTTATTCACATCCTGTCTTGACTACCACAATTGTCTCCTTGCCGGGCCCACATGTCTCTCATCACCAATGGGATCCAAATGTTGCTGACAAACTAATCTTGCTGACTTTGTGCTGCAATCACATTCCTCCACTTTTCCAACATTTTCTCTGTCTCCCGTTACTGGGCGAATCGCACACACAGACCACCACCTCTCTCTGCATCTTCGTTTCCCCCTCAGCCCCCACGCCCATTCTTCTTTCTGCCTTTCCTACAGGCTCCTTTCCCTCCTCTTGCTATTCTTGAGCTCACGGCTCTTTTGGGCCTGGGCCGGTGTCTTGGCACAAGCTCCTTGCACTGTGTATTCAGTCGGCAAATGTTTATGGAGAGTGACAGGCACTCTTCTAGGCACTAGAGTGAAGCAAGAAACAAAACTGAGGGCAGTAGTCAGCAAAGAAAAATAGTCAAGGACTGTGAGTACTATGAAGGAAACATAAGCAGAGAGGGTCAGAGAGCAGCTCTGACACAGGGTGGTTGGGAAGGCCTCCCCCAGGAGGCCTGGAACATGCTCCCCACCTTTCTTCCATGTGGGGCTCAGGACTGGCCTCTCTAACATCCTCCTGCTTTGCCAGAGGCCTCCCTTCACATCCTTCTCTTTGTTTGGATCATGTTGACCTTGACCTTGAGAGCCAGGGAGGCACTGGGCATAACTCTGCTGCAGCAGGAGACCTGCTGCATTATTGACTCATGGAAGACTCACTGGGCAGGAGGAACCAAGCACGCACACACGAATCACCAAACACAGGCCCAGGCCTCTTGCCCTGTCCAGAACACAAACGGTCATCTAAATATGGTGTCTGAATGACTAGTGGGAGCTCTGCCCGGCTGTCCCATCAATGTCCGAATTGTGTCTCCCCTTTCCTGGAATCAGCGAGCATCCATTGGCATTGGTGATCTGGCTCTGTCTACTCCAGCCAGGCCTCCCCCTCTTCAAAGCGCAGCAGAGCCTACCGCATGGCTGCCTGATGCCCAGTGGCACCATCTTCAGCTTTGAACAGCCTACAGGAAAAGCGTCAATGAACAATTTTATTAACAAGTGAAATGACTAACATTAAATTTGCATCAATCACAATTACTACCAGTTGTTTTTTTAAAGATTTTTTTATTATTTATTTGACAGAGAGAGAGACAGCGAGAGCAGGAACACAAGCAGGGGGAGTGGGAGAGGGAGAAGCAGGCTTCCTGCAGAGCAGAGAGCCCGATGTGGGGCTCGATCCCAGGACCCTGGGATCATGACCTGAGCCGAAGGCAGACTCTTAATGACTGAGCCACCCAGGCGTCCTGCAATTACCACCAGTTTTTAACAAAATTGTCATCTCTGCGTGTTTTCCTTCCTGGGAAGGGGAAGCCTAGGAGGGGTAGGAAGATGAGGTCTGGCTTTCTGTTTAGATTGGGAACAAAGTTATGGATTGCTCATCTTTTCACAGAAGCTCTCGGGCAGCCAGCTCACTAGTGATCGTCATGCAGCCCGTAACAATTGTCCTTGGCCCAGGTGTCTTAGCACAGTCTAGCTAGATCCCCAGCAGTACATCAGCCGCCCATCTCAGCAGGCTACACGCAACTGGGGTGTGGCCAGTCTGAATCGATGCATGTTACAAGTATAATACACCCACCAGATTTTGAAGACTAAGTACAAAAAAGCAAACATGAAATACCTCACAGATCATTTTTATATTGATTACATGTTGAAATGATATTTTGGGGCTCAATTAAATATATCATTATATTAGATAAATATTATAAGTAATAATACTTATAAATGTATTTTTAACATTAATTTCACCTGTTTATTTTTACCCTTTTTTTTTAAGGATTTTATTTTTAAGTCATTTCTACACCCAAACTTCCAACCCCAAGATCAAGAGTCATTTGCTCCACTGACGGAGCCAGCTAGGTGCCCCCATTTTTAACTTTTTCAATGTGGCTATTACAAATCTAAAATTGCATATCAGCTTGTCTTTGTGGCCTGCATTACCTTTGTATCAAAAAGTGCACGTCTTGGATCAGATCTTTGCCTTCTAGAACACTGTTTATGGCAGTTATACTTTGGTCAACAGCAATTGTACACAGAACTCCGCTATCTAAAGCACTTAACAGTGGGGCTGCTCAGGTGAGAGAGGGGGATATTTGTAGGGAGAGGAGGCTGGGAGCGGGGGAGGAGCCCTATCCATTCTCTGAACCTGGCCTGGCTCAGTTATTATTGGATTGGGTCCTCTGTTCATCTGAAATGGGGAGAGGGGAACAACTTGAAGGAGGCCCCCATTCAATCACCCTAAGTGGAATCTGATCGTTATCTTGGGATAAACATTCCAAATGGAAGGTGAGTGCTGGGAGATTAGGAAGATAAGGAAACCATATGGCCCTGTCAGGAGGTTCCCAGGGCCTTATTCTTGAAAGGATTAATGAATCCAAAGAGGGGGGCCGTCATCTCGGTGTTGTTTTTTGAGGAAGAAGAAGTCCCAAAGCTGCAAATAGGGCTGTGGACCATCTGGAGGAGGAGGAGGAGGACTGGAACTCAGGACCCTTTCTTGCCTTTCCTGGCTGCTCTGCCCCTCTGCAATCTGTGTGCGCCCTTCACAGCAAAGCCTTTCTGAACTGCATTTAGCACTCAGGCCCTCAGAGGCTGGCGTTTCCGGGATCTGGATCCCTCACCCCCTTGTCGAGCAAAATTTCTGGAGATTCTACCTCTGTCCCCCTAGCCCCCCTGCCGCCCATGTTGGCCATTGGTGGACGTTAAGGTGGGTGCACAGGGGAGAGGGGCTCTCTGCGCAGGGCTGGGGGTGGCCGGGACTCAGGGCCACATGGTGGGGCAGAGAATCGCCAGCTGTGGGGGAGGGCAGGTAACATGAGCCCTGGCCAGAGGGATCTGGGGCTGAGGCGAGGGGGAGGGGGAGGCGACGGGCTTTTGAGCACGTTCTCTCCTCCCCTATGTCATGAGGCACTTCATCCTTCATTCCTCTGGCACTGTCTGTCTTGCACAGCTGTTCTCAGACCCACAACTGGAGGCTGTCAAAGGTATTCGGTTTAGGCGCAAAAGTGGGTGCTCATGGCAGAGAGGGTGGCTTCAGGACGGTATGATAGAGGTCACTAGTGAATAAGAATAATGTAAGACATAACCAGTGTTTACTGAGGGCTCATTTTGTGCCAGTGTCTACCTCGATTACTTGGTGAAATTCACAATGGTTTGACAAGGTAGGTGTCATTTTACCGAGAAGGAAACTGAGGCTCAGAGAGGCTGAGTCACTTGCCCAAGGTTGCACAGCTATCAAGAGCTGGAGCTCGGAGTCAAACCCAAGGCACTGAACCTTAAGGCCCAAGTTCTTGACGTGGACAGTGGCCCAGCACTCAGTTATTCCCATTAGACCCCGACAGTGAGGAGGATTTAGGAGAGACTCTCCTGCTTGGGTTTTGGACAGCCCCAAGGTAACGAGCAAGGCCAGTGGTGTCTGGTGCCAACCCAGTGAGTCTGGGCGGTCACACCTTGCCTGGGGGGGCGGGGGAAACCCAAACCCACTGTTGTCCAAATAGCCCCGGCCAGGAAGAGGTCACCCTGTCACTTCCTTAGGGAGATGTGGGAACAACGGGGACGACAGGGGTCCCACAGAGCTCCAGCCATAGGCTTCCCGGCTTCAGGCTGGCCCTGGCCGATGGCTGGTTTGGGGGCTTTTCTGTGCTCTGAGCACATCTAAACATTTGGAGCAAAACAAGAAAGTGAACAATAGACGTTTGTGGGTTAGAGGACAGGGCCGACTTCCCCCTGGGACTCAGCACTGTTCATAAAGCGCCCCAGCTGCACTCTCACGCTGGGGATGTCACTGGGGCCTCCTTGAATCACAGCCTTGTCCTCGCTGGGGGCCGGCGACTGGCTCCTTTTATATCTCGTTGGGGGATGCAAATGCCGGTGGGGCAGCCGGCTGCTCAGGGGGAAGGCATGTTTTCCTGCCTGAATTTTGGGAAATCAGAAACAGAAAAGACGCATCCGAGCCTGGCATTGTAGCTCTGCCAAGTCCTCCCCTGACAGACGTGTTCTGATCAGAGCTGTTTGTCCCACAGGAAAAGAATCAGCTTTCTATCAAGTGGACTCTGGGCACCGCCCCAGAGAGCTCAAGCTCCCAAGGACCTGGAGAGTAAGTGGAACGGACTAGTGCTGAGAGCAGTTTGGCCAGCCAGTGATGGTGGCGGCACCCTCAGAAAGGGGCCCGTGGGGTGTCGTGCTGGGTGGGGTGGGGGGCGGGCCAGTGGTGGGCTTCTCCGAGCTGAGCCCCCTCGGGCTGTTCAGACCATGGCTTCCCATTGTCACAGCCAAGGGCAGCAGGGCAGGGAGGGTGTTAGGCGCAGAAAAAGTCAGTGGGTGGAAGGGTACAAACTGGGGCTTGGACCCCCTTCTCGTTCACAGCTGACCCAGTCATGCCAGCTGAGGCCCAGTCAGGCTAAATCCCCCGATCCAGCGCTCCTGCGTCTACCCCTAGGACCCCCAGACAACTGAGAGGGGCTGACATGGAGTGTCCCCGCCTGGATGGCATCCCTGGAAAAGGCTGGAGTGTTTCTAAAGAGGCTGTTCAGACATCACATCACAGTCCCAGACGGCCGAGAGGTTCTTGCACTCACTTGGCTGCCCTCCCTGGGAAATGCTTTGGATCAGACAGCACTTCTGGGTTGTTTTTGCCTGAGGAAAGTGGTAAGAATTCAGCAAGAATCCCATGGTTGAAGGAAAAGTCAGTGGATTTACTTAGCAAAAGTATTTGCAGAGAACCGTCCCGGAGGTGAGCAGGGTGGCGCTGCAGGCCCGGGACTGAAGACACTGGTGTGGGCAAGAAGCCTCCAGATGAGAGCACCTTGGGAGCAGACCAGGAAGAATCTAGAGACAAATGGCTTGGCTTCTGGAGAATAAAGAAAGGGGCTTTTTTAGTGCCTAAGAAGTTCAAAATGGCCGTGCTAGGTCACGCCTGCAAGCTCTGATAGACAGTCTCGTGCTACAGAGTTCTTCCGGAGGGTCTCCCGCGCCCCGTGTCCCTTGGTCATTTAGCAGACGCTTCCTGAGGGCCGCCAAGCTCCTGCAGGCAAGGCAGCCGTGGTTGCACGGTGTGGAGGGTGGGCAGAGAGTGCTCGGTGGCAGGGCAGAAGCGTGAGCCTGGGTTCGCAGACGCCGGAGCCGAGTCCTCAGGAACGAGCCAGGAGTTGGCCGGGCAGTCGGAGAGGAAGGACAGCTAATCCAGGCAGAGCCCAGAGGGAAAGCATGCCCCCTCCCCACCCCTAGAGACAGCTGGGACAATGGCTTATGAGGGGAGCGGGTGCCCAAAGCAGAGTAAGGCCAGCCCTGCATTCTTTGCTTCGACTCTCACGGTTTTCTGTCAGCCAGGCGCGGGCGGGCTGTGAAAACTTCCTGGCACGAGGACCTCTGTTGAGTTAAGTTCCATCCCTTTTGGCACATTGATTAAAGGCCTCATCCCTGGCTTCGGTGCTGGGGTGACCCCCACAGAGAATGTGCCTATAGGACACACTCTCCTTTCATACCTAAAGCTTTCCTGAAAATTCGCCGGTCTGACATGCAAGAGGCAAAGCGAGCACTTGAAAGCTATAAGGGAGGGTTCCGTTCCCAGGGGGCCGAACAATATTATCACTGTATTTTCTTGATTTCCAGTCTCACAGCATCACCCTCACCCTTGCTCTGAAACACTGTCATTAAATCAATGCAGCTTTAGAACTGGGGGAACATGGGAAATTCCCAATCACACCTCACCTTTCGATCCAATCTTTGACCATGTTAGGTACGGAATGTCCTATATGCTCTCTAATTTATTATTCTCCTTCACAATTGAACACACAGGCGACTGGCTGAAATCCAGGGAACGTTTGATGGAGGCCACGTATTCTTGTGGCGCGCCTAATGATTTCCATCTTTGTCTCAATTATATTAAGTTTAGGAGACCTGCCTTTCTTATCACCAGCATCAGCACTTCATTTTTCCATTTTCCACTTGTTCTTATAAAATAACAAGGTCAAAATGCAGTAACATATTCAAATACTCGCACAAACACTGCTGAACAGTCAAAAGGTGATGCTGCTGAAACCAAACCCTTGGCCGCCAGGCAGCATTCCCACGTGATGGCTTGAAATGTGAGTTCATCTGCCAACGTGGGAGAGCTTCAAATCAGTGGTTGGCTGGCGCAAGGGGTCGGGGTGCTGTATATAGGTCAATGTAGAATGTATGAAAAAGAAGGGTGGGCCAGAGTGAAAGGTACAAGCGGAAGGTCGTCTACAGTGATCCCATCCTCTGGCGCTCAGTGGGGTATAAATCCGGCTACCTCCTGCCCAGATGTACAGGCGCCGCCACGCAATGGGACTGTTGCTGATGGCTCTTCTCCAAGCAGGTTGTATTGCATCACAGACATGCTCCGGTACACCTTCCAACATCTCTGAGTCTGCAGGTGTGTGTGCGTGAGGGAAGAGGGGTTGTACGGACCACCATCCCATTTTCCTATTCTGCACACTCATCGCAGAGAGAAGTCAATTCTAGGTAACACTTTCCCAAACAACTCAGCTGCAGGCTGATCTGCAGGCAGCGGGGGCTGGGGGCTGTTATCATCTCCAGAGATAGGGGGCTTACTGGCCAACAGAGTGGCGAAAGGACACTTAGTGTTAGCTTGAAGAAATTCCTAAGAAGACGGAAGGGTGCCTGGAAACAGGCAGCCAGGATTTCTCTGCCACTTAGCAACCCTGGCAGCTGAACGTGACTTAGGTCTCTAAGCTTGTAGCGAGTGTGGAGTGTGGTCCTAGCACACTCAGCAGTTCTGAGGGATATACTGAGAAGAGACTCTTCATCTCTCCACAGAGCTGTGTGAATACCAAGAACCTTTCCTCAAAGCGCCTGGCTCTTGAATCAGAATCCTTTATGTGGGAAGGATTTGTGAGGAAGTGGTAAGTGAAAACCTGGTCTTCATTCCATGCCAACTAGCACATTAGAAGTTAAAGAATCCAGTCGTGGACATAGGAGACCTGGCCTCCAGGCCCCCCTCAGGCCTGTCTTCCTGAGTGGTTCTGGGCAGCTTCCCTCATTTGCAAACTAAGAAGGTTGTTCTGTATGAGCTCTCAGCTCGAATACTCACTGTACTGGGGAGTTGAGACAACAAGTGAAATGTGAATCAAAGTGTGATTTTAAAAAGTACATCTCGGGAAATATTTATGGCCTTCGCAACTAGAAATGTGACCAGGGCAATGTAAGTCAACCCTCAGATTTATAACAAACCAGGAGGGAGGATTTGGGGGCTCCCAATCAGGCCTAGAACACAACAAAATTACAAAGTCCTTTGCTTCTGAATCAAATCCTCCCAAGCCGGTTCCTCCTCCTTCACCTGCCCTGGGGTGGAAGGTTCACAATTTCCCTTCAAGATTCTGAGGGGTATGGGGGCTTTGGTTACAAGCGAAAAGAAAACCTCCTTTTGATTAAACTGAGGACCAAACACTTCCCAGAGTTACTAAGGCCCACATTTTGTGTTTTGCTTGAAGTTTGCGAGACCTAGTCTGAAAGGCAGTGTCCCCCTACCCTTAAAGGAAATGGGACGGAGAGGTGGGGTTTGTGATTTTTCTGTTGCAAACCTTCCCAGTGCAAGGCCTCCTCCTCCTCCTCCTCCTCCTCCTCCTCCGTGCTGGTAAACAAACACCTGAGCTGGGAAGGAAAACTACCTGGGAGTCTGCAGGGAATGCCAGCAGGACAAGGGGAGGGAGGGCGCAGGGGCAGAGCCAGCTCTCCAGCAAGCTGAAAGCCTACTTTTGTTTGAACCTCATCCCAGTCCTCACCTACCTACCCTTGAGAGGGAGGGGCCAAACCAGGGAAGGTGTGATTTCCCCGAGGGCCCATTCCTAAAACCTGGCAGCAAGAGGGCCAGAAAGCTGTGGATGCAGAAAGCCCGGGGTGATGTCCTTTCTGCAGCGCCCCTTGGGGCCCCAAACTTGCGGGAAGGAAGGATTCCATACCTCACACCCACCTCCCCCCGTTCGGGTAGGTTTGCGCCCGCCCGAGTGCCACACTTTTCAAAGTGACTGAGTGATAGGCACTTTCTAAATGCACAGCGACCGACTGAAACCAAGCGTCTGACTTGGCGGGTTCGCACCCCCCTGGCTGCCCGGGCACTGGTGCTCGGCTGAACTTCAGCACCTCCTTCCCGGCGCGCTTTGGAAATGCTTCTGTTCACCCTCAGGGTCCCCATTTTCTGATTCTTACTGTTGGGGACCCCCCCAAAGCCTCTGCACCCACCCCCAAGACGCAGCCCGGGCGACCGAAATGGCTGAGTCAACTTGGCGAAACAAGAGCGTCCCCAACGGGCCGGCCGCCCCCAGCCCCCTTCGCCCCTCGCTCGGCCCCACAATGCGCCCTTGTGCCGCGCCTGCAGCCAGGCCCGGGGATTTGGCGCAGGGATTGGGGGGCGGGGGGGGGAACAGTCGTCAGATATTTAAAACAGAGCTGAGGGAACAAAGCAGGCCTTTGTGCACAGAGACAGCCGGCAGCGGGGAGCGGGCAGCGCGAGGGGTGCTCGGCGCATGCGCGAGGCGGGCCGGCCGCGCTCGGGTTACCCAGAGTTTTCCACCAGGGTCCGCCCGGGCCTGTGTTAACCCCTTGCGGGCCGCTCCCCGGGGCGCAGGAGGACGGAGACGCTGCCTTTCATCTGCTGCCCGTTACACGTTTAATTGAAAAAAGAAATAGTCATTTTCCATGTTTCTATAGGAAGCACAGATCATTAAAATAAAATGATATACCAATTGGGAACCCAGATTTTAAATGAGCGGGATTTAATGGGACACTTGGGCAGTGTAAAAATCGAGGCATTTCGAAAAGACGCCTTCTTTGGACGCCAGTGAAACTTTTTTAAAGGACTAGCTTCTTCTGTCTTGTGTATGCTGGGTGATTGGCTGCTTCGTTTTCCTGTTTACAGTCACTTGGGATTTGGAAGATATGTTGGTTATTGTCAAGGTTCTGACTTTTGTTTGGGGTGGTGGGCTGGACGGTGCTTATTTTTAAAAATAACTAAATAGAGGTAGAGTGTGCATGGTACAAAGATGAGATTGGGTCATGAACTAAAGAATATAATTAATCTCATCTATGCACTAGAGTTTCTTATAGAAAGACAGAGGGAAGGAGGGAGGGGGAAGGAAGGAAGGGAGGGGAAGGAAGGAAAGAGTTATTAAGCACATTTTGTTGTGTTGGGGGAGGAGATTGAAGAGGTCTCTCCAGTAGTATAGAGTAGGAGTGACTTGGGGATGGGATGTGCAAAGTACTCCATCCTGCTTTATACTAGCAACGATCACCTTCCCCTGGTATGTAATGAGGAGTGGCAGGCAGAGGCTGGGGAAGTTAACTGCAGATTTAGAAGTGAGTTATTATGCTTGAATTATCCAGATGAATGGGAAGGGCAGTCTCAAACCTCCAGGTGATTCTACAGCCTTCCAAACAAATCTCCTGGGCCTAAGGTTAGAGGGACAGCCCCCAACAAAGCAAGTCAGGGGGAGGGGAAGGACATCTCATGATGTGTGTGCTAGGACTCTGCATCAGCTTACTCTGCTCTGCCTGTGTCCATACATCTGAGGAATTTATGGCTCTTTCTCTTTCCTTCATAGCTTCATGACCAGGTGGTCACAAGAAAGCGGAGATTTCCGTGTGAAGTCATCTTGGCAAGAAGCTCCCTCACCATCCTTGACTTCCGGGTCTCCAGGGCAACCACTGCTGGGATGTCATAGGCACCAGAGCGTGTCCCTTGAAGTCCACGCTGCGCAGATAAGCAATTTTTTGGCAACTGTCATGTAACAAATTCATTCTCAAAAGAGGATGATGTATATGGTTTTTTTCCACTCTCTTCCACATTCTGGCCCAGAATTCTGGGCATAGGACATAGTCTAAGAATGTACCTTGGGATGTGAGTTAAGAGAATAATGTGAGGAAGGACTTGGAGAAAGAAGTACTTCTCATCTGAAACTAATGATGTACTATATGTTGGCTAATTGAATTTAAATTTTTAAAAAAGTACAAAAAAAAAAAGTACCTTCTTCTGGACAGAGGGACAAAGTAGTTTTCCTTTTGGCTTCCCCAGTCCATAGCTTATTTCCTCTCCCTCTCCAAGCTCAATAAAGGAAGTTGTGGTAGACAGTCTCCAAATTGGTAGCCCCCAGTCTTTCCCTCCTGATGTTTATGTGCTGCTTCTCACCTCTCCAAACTGGGATAGCCATAGTGACTGGCTTGACCAACAGAATACAGTAGGTTACATTCTGGAACTTCCAAGGTTTGGTTATCAGAAGCTTTGTGATATCTGTCCGGGTCTTTTAGAAGCTTTAGTCCTGGGACACTTGCTCTAAAAACCAGCTACCATCCAGTAAGAAGTCCAAGCCACACAAAGAGGCTGGAAATAGGTGCTCTCATCAAGAACCCCAGCTGAGCTCTCCACCAAGATTCACATCACTGCCAGCCTTGTGAATGAATGGCATCCACTTGGCTGTGCAGCTCAGTAGAACTTTGGGGGCACTCCAGCCCTAGCGACCGGGTGACTGTAACAGCAAGAGATCCTGAGTGAGAACCAGCTAGCTGAGCCCGGTCAGCACAGGTATAAGAGAGAATAGTGAGTTGTTTTAAGGTACTACGTTTTAGGGCGTTCTGTTATGTAGCAATAGGTAATTGAACAGGAATGCAATGCTGGGTGGGGAGTGAAAGGAGAGGAGAGGAACTTCTGACAACGTAGTCACTTTGAGGGGCTCTATTTCTCTTTCTCTCCCCCTCGGTACCCCCAACACCAGCTGTTCTTTCTGAGCTGTGCCCGGCCCACAGCCCACAAACCTTGTCCTGCTGCTGATTGTTGTGTGTGTACTCAGCTCCTCCGTGGGATGGGGGACACCCTGAGGGTAGGGCCCTGTCTTATTTGATTCTTATCCTCCCTGGTACTGACAGATTCATCAGGCTGCTCTAGTGGATACACATGGAGAATAACTGCTGGAACAGGATTTCAAGGTGCTTAAGTGACTTGGCTTCTGATCTTTGACATTTAATATCTGATATCTTATGTCCCGGCTGCCTGGGCCCACCTAGGGGCTAGCCACACCATGGGGGAGTCTGAACCCCACCAACACTCAGGCCACTCAAGAGAAGGAGATCAGGGCCAAGGGGGCAGTTACAAATCTCCTGATTGGATTTGTCCCTCTGGAGGCTTTAGAACCAGAGAAAGGACACGTGTGACGGCTCTGGGAACCAGAGGGGGTTTGTAACTGTGCGGGTGGAAGGAGACCCCACGAGAGTGCAAGCCCCCAGGACTCATTAGTGGCACTCCCAGGAACAGCTGAGAGCCCATCGTGTGAAGGACACTTCCACATGTTCAAGGCCTCCCCCAGCTGTCCATCACTGGACGTGTGTGTTTAAGCCATGCCAGCCAAGGTCAGTGGCGGAGATGCGGGTCAGCTTGTGTAGAACCTGGTGTCTGCTCAGGGGCCCTGCTAAACCCAGGGCACACTCAGAGCTTGTGACAGAGGGAGGAGCAAGGCAGGGCAAGGGCAGCTCAGGAGAAATTTCTTTATCCCTTCAATAAACATTCACCTGTAGTCAAGCTTGGCTCCAGGCACTGGGCACACTGTAGGAGGCAGCCCCTGCTTCTGGGGGAGTTGTATCTCAGATCACGTCACCTGTGTCAGTAAAGCTTGGCTGGCAGTGCAAATCAGGGGAGCTGTATCTTCCCCCCTCATTACAGCTTAGCCCTCTGACTTCATTTAAAGGCCCGGAAAACCCCGTGCTGTGGAGGTGGTAATGGGTGTGGGCACAAAAGCTACATGATCTGGGTTCAAGTCCTGGCTTCACCAGAACTTACTGGCTGTGTGATCTTGGGCAAGTTGCTTAATCTCTCTGAACCCCTTCCCCATCAGTAAAAATAAGTGCTTCATCTCAGGGTTGTGTGGGGATTTGATGAGACCCTGTTGGCAAAACAAGCACTTAGCTCCATGCCCATAGCTTGTTTTCTAGCCTCCAGGAAGACTGGGCAGATGGGCAGATACCACAAGATACCATGCTGGGAAAGCATTTCTGAGACAGGGCAGCTGCCTCTGCCCACAGGTATGAGTTACTTTTGTGACACGTTCCTGTGATGTAAAGAAATCAGTGAGGGACCACGGCCCATTCTCCTGTAGCAAACAAGCATTTGCTCGAATCGCAGTCCTTTTCCCATAACACAGGTGTTATGCCACCATTCAGACGACATTGTCAGCTAATCATTCTGAGCATGGAGTATGTTCTCTGGTGAGAAGCCGGGCCCTCCATGGGGAGGGTCGTTTTTCTGAGAAAATGCCCACTTTACCTCATCTCTCAGGCTGTACTTCCTGACCAACAGGCTCCAAGTAAGTGAAGCTAGAGCTTAGTGTCTGGGAAAGATTCTAAACCCCTGGTGTTTCCAACACAGAGGGGATATACTTCCTGTAAATCTTCACTCTCCTTAAAGTAGTTTAACAGAAATAAGGCATTTGATCCTTCCTTAGTACATCTCAATAGTTCAATTTTCACTGTCATCTGAACTCAGGACATAGAAAAATAAAACAGAAAGCCTTATTGGGCCTACTGGTTTATCCATCATATTCTATTACCTTCTAAGAAGTCTGTCCAAGTAGCATATCTGGCCACTTGAGGAACACCTGGCTGGACTATTTAGGTGGTGGCAAGGGAAGGATTGGCTTATTTTCCTCCCCAGATGTAATTCTTTGGGCTCTCCACCCAGGGTCACTGCTAGCTCACATGCATCTCTGTGCAGACAAGAAAAAGGCACCCGTTCCTCTGTGTGGAGGCAACCATGCCGGGGGGACAGCGTGGCCAGCAGAGCGAGGGCTGGATTGCAGTCCCTACTCACCATCTTGTGCCGTGAACTGCCTGCATGGCTCCACATGGTGGCCCTGCCTCTACCCACATCAGCAGGGTCACTAGGTCTGGTTTCTTTTCTTGGAGATGTGTCTGCTGGAGGGGGATGGGGAGGGGCTACTCATTGCCGTATGTTAGAGACAGGTTTCCCGAGGCCCAAGAGCAACACCTAATGTGGGTATGTTTGGAGGTCTGGGAGACTTTCAGGGTATGTGTAGTAGGGGCACTTTTTCAGGGACAGAGAACCCAGTCTTTGAAGTTAAGACAGTTCTGGGGGATGGAACAGCTGGTCAGTCTGCCCACAATCCTGCCGGGAAACCTGACAGCAAACGGCCTTGGATTTGCTCATTTGGATGCTTTATGGTCATTTCCAAGAACGCTTTACAGTCTTCTGAGAAAGAGAGGGTAGGCTCATGGCACTAGTCTCCCCTTGTCTTCTTTTGAGCTCTGTGGTTAGGACATCTGGGCACAGGAGTTTAACCCATCTCTGCTTTCATATCTAAATCCAATCACCTGTCAAGAGGCTGACCTTCCCTGCTTTAATGAGTCCATTTATGGAGTTCTCCATGGTGTGATCTGTCGGGGAAAGGGGTGGGTCCAGAAGACTCCCTGTGGGATCTCAGGGGTATCATCTTCCCTAGTTGTGACCCAGCAAACTCACCTCTAAAACGGAATGAACAGCACGCAGTGCATCCATATCATGAATAGATTCATGAGGACTCACGAATTTAAGTTTAGTTAGATTTTTTTGGTAAATGGATACATTACCAGACCCATCACCAAATGCTGTTAGTAACCAAGGGCTCTCAGGACATGTGGAGATATTTGTTCATTTCCTAGTTTATTCGTTCAATAAACATTTACTGCATACTCCCATGTGCCAGCTCTGTACTAGGCTCTGGGTGAAGAGGCAAATGAGAAAAACACTCTCTTGCTTTCTGTTTAAATGCCATTTCCTTGGGAAGGCTTCCCCGACTACACCCTCCCAAGGCTTGGGACCCCTGTGTATATTCCCTTTTGGTAAACAGCACTGTACTTTAATTACTTGATCCATTTCTATTTTCACCACTAGACAGCTTCAGGAGCAAAGGGGCCATGTCTGGTTGGCACTAAATTCTGGCGCCATATGGCCCCCCAAAATATGGATTGAATGAATCCATTTGTAACCCATCTCGTATACTAGATCAGAGTGGCTTCTCCTCCTGTGATACTCCTTTGTTTAGGGCATCCGGCTCATGTGGAGGGTTGAATCCCAAGTAGGGATTCCTCTGTTCCTGAGAGGGTCAGGACCAAATGATTGCCAAGGACTGTCCAGCTTAAAGCCAGCAGTTCTAGGACAGATGGGGCTCTAGAGGCCTAGACAGTAAATAGGTAACCAGAGCGTGGGGGTGTGGGCCAGGTGAGAGGCATGCTTGCAGGAACATTCCAGGTGCCCAGGCTCCAGACCTAATCCCTTCTTTGGGAAAGAAACAAAGATGTGAACTGGGAATGCAGCTCTGAAGAGGAGCCCCCTGTGGGCCTGATGCTGACCATCCTCCACTCCTAGCACATGTGCTTCAGTTGGGGGAGATTGACCTCCAATGGGTCTGCCAGAGGCAAGAGGAGAGAGGTGAGTGGTGTTGTGGCTGTTGGCCTGCCTCCTACACCTGAGAGCTCTGTGTCTGGTTACACTCATTGTCACTGTGCACAGAACGGAGGTCACTGCTGGAAGGAGATTAGTTGGGCCCTGGTTGCTGACAGCACTGTTTTAGTCTTGCCTGGCCATTAAATCCTGGCTTTGTTGTTCTGTTGTCAATAGCAACAGGAGGCAAGGCAGTTTTCTCCATGTTGGGAGCTTATTTTTCTCTCCTGTTAGATGGGCTATCACCAGCCCAGGGCCCTTGCAAGCAGGCTGGGTGCCCTGGGTTCCTCATCAAGGCCTTAAAATCCACACCCTGGTGGCGGGGGAGGAAAAGGTCAGGTTAGCTCTGCCCAGACACACTGGGAGTGGCAGGATGAAGGGGGACCTGTGAGTGGGGAGTTATCAGCTCTTCTAAGATTGGGCTCAGTTGCCCCTCTTTAGTTTTAATAGCTACAAAATATCTGTGGTGGCTGCCTTAGGTATGCTTAAAATATGGGGAGTAGAGGAAGAAAAAGGAGAGGAAAAAAGGAGAAAAAACAGAAAAGGAATTTTAAGAGTAGAAGAAAAAGAGATGGGGAGGGAATGAGAAGAGGAGAAAGGTGTCTGTGGAGAATTGCAGTAACCCTAACTGCAGCCTCTGGCATCACTTGGGATTTGAAGCCAAAGTGGGGTGACCCCACAGGCCTGGATGAAAAAAACAGGGATACTCTCTGAATGGGGCTTTTGCTTCCCATTGGGAAGGAGCTGCCATCATGGAGGGGTGGACGGATGGATTGATGGATGGATGGATGGATGGATAGATGAATAGGACAAAGACCAGTGGGGTAGGATTTGCCAGGGATTGAATGAGTGAAAGGGGAAGAAATAGAGTGAAAAGTGAGAGAATCCAGTTATGGGGTGAACCATTTTAGACAGGGACTATCAACTATGATATTGGTGCCAAGCAGTGGTAGTGGGGGGACTTCTCTCCGGCCTATTGCTGTCTTAAATAAACATATGACCTAAGAGAAAAATAGTATTTACTATACAAATAGCTTGAAGAAAAATCCCCTAGCCTTTGTATTACCCAGTTTTCCATCTCTAGGTCCTCCTTTACGGGAACTCCAGAGCTGCCACTGGTCAAATGCAAGGCATTGTGTCCCCTTTAACTAAATCCCTTCCAAGACCAAGTGAATTTGGCTTGGATAGATAGGCAAGGGCCTGAAACATAATTAGAGGAAGCAGGGAAAATAAGCTTCAGATTAATTTGAGGATAGGAAGAGTTAAAGAGCCTCAAAACTGTCAGTCACTCCTACTCAGGGATTTGGAGTATTAATTACTCTAACAATAGCAAATCATTGAGTGGATTGTCTCTTTTCTCCCTTCAGTAAAAAATGTTAAGTATAGACCTATTCCCAGGGAAAGCCTCAGTGGGAATTAGGGTCAGGGTCAAGGGTTAGGGGTCAAAGGGTTACACCCTCCAAGCCTTGAACCAATAGTGTGGGTAGCTGGCACAGAGGTGAGCCAAGCTTCTTTCATGGAAGTTCCTTATCAGAAGTCAGACTGCACAGAGGGATACTGTCAGTCAGGTTATAACAACTAGTGGTGGTGGGAGCAGGTCAGAAGGGGCATCAAGTAGAGGCTGTAGGGTAAGATTGCCATTCTTTGGGCCCTGCTACTGTAGGGGCCTGATGACTCACTTGGGAATCCCTGAGCTCCTGGGTCGATCCAGTCCAACAACCTGCCTAGGTACATCCTCAAGTAAGTCTGGGTTGCCTTCAATATCAACAAAATAATAGGAAAACACTGGCCTTTTCTCTAAAGAAGATGCAGTGTCATGTTCAAGCCTCTGTAAGAGTTGAAGAATGAGGAGGTCTGGTTCCCAGAGAGGTGTAAACCTTACCTGAAATCTTGGAAGTAGCCCTAGAGAGGGAGGGAAAGAGAAGGGCTAACCCAGGAGTAGTGGCCCGGGAGGCTTTGGCATTGAGCTCCAACGTGGGCAGAAGAAAGGTACATTATATTTAGGGCAAGGATCAAGTGAACCTCCAGGAAAAACATCAGTCCTGGAAGAGTGAATAGGCTTGTCCTGTTAGAAACCTCTAAGGGGACTTAAGTGTTCCTTTGATCAAGGGGAAGACACAAAAGGTGCCCTATGCAGAAATAACCTCCCTAGGAAGGCAAGTAGGTTTAATGGGTTTTCACAGAAAGGTGGAAGACCATTTCATCTTCCCTCTCTCAGACAGGGAGATGGAGATGCTGGACCCAAAGGTAACATGTTCACTTTTATGGTCTTCACTGTGGCCTAATATCTTTCAGGATAGACAGCCACTAACTTTTTGGTTCTTGTTGCTTGTGGGTTCCTTCCACCATTCCTTTGGCTTCCATTTCTAAATATGCTTCAGCCTGGGGGAGGCTGTGTGCCCAGCCCTGTCTAACTTGCTTTCTTGACCTCAGGAATACCTTTATATAAAACTAACCTTCTAAAACTAATGGCTTTTCCCTCTTTATTATTTAAATTCCTGATTTTTAAAAACATTTTTCTTTATTCATGCTATTTATCTGTCTTTCTAGTTAAAAAATAAAAATGCCTTCTCCAAGGTGCATGTATCAGGAGGGGAAGATTTTTTCCTTGTGTGTTGAACCCTACTGGCCAGGGCCAAATGCTGAGTAGCTTGTATGAACTTGACCTTGATCCCAAAATGATGGCCATCCCCCTGTAAGTGGTTTTCATTTGGTCTGATGCTTTCTCAGCTCTCAGCAAGTTGTATCTGTTGCTAAAATCTGGAGGGAGGGACTTGAATTATCCTATGAAGCAGAGCAGCTAAACCAGGAATTCCAGTGTGGGAGTAGGAGACAATAAAGAAAAGGTAAGGTGTGGGGAGGGGGCACTAATTGCCCTAGGGCTTTTACTGTGGGGTAGTCTGCTGAAATTGAGTTTCTGATTTATAAGGCCCCAAATAGTCAAGGGTAGGCCAAGGGCAAACTAAAGAGAAAGTCAGAAAGTGGTCTGCCTAAGGTCATACAATTAGTGGGCAGTACATTGTTCAGTTAGGGACAGCATCAATAATTCTATAGTATCAGGGTCCTGGTGGGAAAAAGACAGAGAAGAATTTAATGAAAGGATTATTTAGCAAGCTTTGACTAGGGTTTAAGGGAACTAACAAAAATGGTGTGATACTCAAGGTTTAATAACATTGAGAAGGCATTACCATCCCTAAGTCTGAAGGGTCATGAGAAAGGAAGAGTTACTAGAACCTAGAGAGAGATCCTGACAGGACCTGTGACCTATGACATCTGCCAAATTCACAGTGATTTGGCAGAGAAGAAATTAGGGGAATAAATGATCTTCCTGCCTTCCAGCTTCCTGCTTGTACCTCTCTTTGCCTGAGCACAACTAGAAACCAGAGTCAAAGGAGCCCTATTGATGCAGTATAGACAGGTTAATCCTCTAAGGTATGGGGCAGGGTGAAGGGTGGAGAGTAGATCTGGAGAAGCAAATGGAAGCTATCCAGCCACCTGGGAACACAAATGAGATTTGTTTTTATAGCCTTTGCATTTTTGTTCCTTTCTCCATTGTCCTACTTGCTCCTGCATGGCCTGTAGATGCCAGGGTCTTTCTGCTGCCTCATACCCTGGGATCCCCAGTAAGTCATTAGTGTCTAACTTTTGGGCATGCCTTCCCTCACCATTATTTCTTTATCAGAATCAGGTCTTAAGATTTCTGCTTCTGGCCATGACAGAGCAACAGAATCCAGACTTACTTTCCCACCATAAACAACTAGTAAACTAAACAAAATAGATACATTGATGGCTTTTGATACTGCACAACAGGCAGTACAAGACAGTGATCCCTGAGATAGAGGAAATAAATGAGATGAGTCCAATGATTACCTCCGTTTCTGATTGGAGACACATTCTGGTATAGAGCAGGAGAAGGAATCCCAAGCTGTCTGGTGGTCTTGTTGAGTTAAGAGACAGAACCTGAAGGTCAATGAAACTTCGGATGGAAGTTGTGGGGCAAAGTTCTAGAAAAGCGGAGGCCTATGTGGAAAAAGCCTTAGAAATCTGCATAAGGGTCCTCTTGAGTATTTGCTTAACATGAAGATGTACACAGAGTGAAACTCCATAAGTCTGGGCAAAGAATGATCAGGAACTATCAGCTGAATAATTCAGAGTTCACATGGGACTGATAAATGTTCAAATATCAACCAGTTGGATCACTCAGGGCATTTAGTAGAGACCCTGTAAGGGGTCAGATAATATAAAATTCATCATTTTAAAGTATGCAGTTCAGTATTTTTTTTACTATATTCACTATGTAATACATTAACAATCATCACTATCTTATTTCAGAATATTCCTATCACTCCAAAAAGAAACCCCATACTTATTAGCAGTCAGTCCTAACTCCCTCCTCTCCCTCTCCCCTGGAAATCATTAATCAACAACATTCCATATCTATGAATTTGCCTATTCTGGACATTTTGTATAAGTGAATCTTATATTATGTGGCCTTTTGTGCCTGGTTCTTTTCACTTAACATTTGGATGGAATTTTAAAGCTTTAAATGCTTATATTAGAAAAAAAGATCCATTTTTTGACATAGTTATCAAGATAGTTCAATAGGAATAGAATATTCTTTTCAACTTACAGTGCTGAGACAAATGGATCCCTACTTCACACCATATACAAAAATTAACTCAAAAGGATCAAAGAGCTAAATACAGAAAATTCTTAGAAGAAAGAATAACATGAATCTTTGTGACCTTGGATTAGGCAATGGTTTCTTGGCTATGACATGAAAAACACGAGCAACAAAAGAAAAAGTAAACTGGACTTCATAAAAATGAAAAACATTTGGGCAAAAAGATGCTATCAAGAAAGTGAAAAGACAACCCATGGAATGGGAAGAATATTTACAAATCACATATATGATAAGAGATTTGTATCCAGAATATACAAAAAACTTACAATGCAACAATAAAAAGACAAACATTCTAAATTTTAAAAATAGGCAAAGGATTTGAATAGACATATCTCCAAAGAAGATATACAAATGGCCAATATGCACATGAAGAGATGCACAACATTTTTAGTCATTAGGAAAATGCAAATCAAAATCACAATGAGATACCACTTCACACCTACTAGTATAGCTGTAATAAAAAAGAGACAATAACAAGTGTTGCAAGAATGTGAAGAGATTGGGACACTCCTATATTACTGGTGGGAAAGTAAAATGGTACAGCTGCTTTGGAAAACAATATGACAGTTCCTCAAAAAGTTAAACATAGAGTTACCATATGACCCAGCAATTCCACTCTTGGGTATGTATCCAAGAGAACTGAAAATACATGTTCACTACACTTATGTATGAATATTCATATCAGCATTATTCACATTAGCCAAAAAGTAGAAACAATCAAAATGTGCAACCAATGAATGGATAAACAAACTGTGGTTTATCTGTGCAATGGAATATTAAATCATAAAAAATAAATTCTGATTCATGCCACAACATGGATGAATCTTGGAAACATTATGCTAAGTCAAAGAAGCTAGACACAAAGGTCACATATTGTATAATTCCATTTATATGAAATGTCCAAAATATGCAAATCCACGGAGAGAGACAATAGATTAGGGGTTGCTTGGGGCTGGGAGGAGGGAGGAACAAGTAGTGACTGCTAAGGGGATTTCTTTCTGGGGTGATGAAAATATTCTGAATTAAATAGTAATTGATGACCTTGTGAATATACTTAAAAAAAAAACCCCAAAAAACAAAAAACAACCAAACCACTGAATTAGGCACTTTAAATGTGAATTTTATGGTATGTGTATTAAAAAAAAAATAAGGAGCTGGGGCACCTGGTTGGCTCAGTCAGCTAAGCATCCAACTCTTGGTTTTGGCTCAGATCATGATCTCAGGGTTGTGAGATCGAGCCCTAGGTCGGGCTTCATGCTCAGTGGGGGGTCTGCTTGGGATTCTTTCTCTCCCTCTCCCTCTGTCCCTCCCTGCCCTCTCTCTCTCAAATAAATAAATAAATAAATCTTAAAAAAAAATAGGATGTGATAGAAATGACTTTATGCCTCAGTACCGATAACTGATAAAGGCTTAATGTGCCACTCTTACAGGAATATCTGTTTTAACTTGGACCAACCCCTTCTGCCAAAGGCTACAGAATTTATTTTCTCAGAAAGTCTGGCTCCTAGGACTTGTGATTTTATTCTCAGCTGTGATTTCTACTGGGCTGCCTCCAAAGCCTAAAGAATCCTGTAACAGGTCATGCAGGTTGAATTTGTTATTTTAGGATCTATGCTAACTTTCCTGCCATATGAATTCTTTAAAATCCATTGTTTATCTTGTTCCCATAGCCAGGCTCAGGATAAAAGATGAGAGTGAGGTACTTTACAGTTTACAGAAAGCATTTTCAGATTCACCACTCTTTTGATTTAGGCATTTAAATTTAAATGGACGTTATAACTGGCCGCATAATGGCAGGCCCTGAACCCTAGCCCCAATTTCTCCAACTCCAAAAATCTAGTCTTTCTTAGAACAAGCCAAATGCGTTTGTGAACAGGTCATGGAGAAAAGGCCTCCCGTTCAGCCTTCCAAGGATATTACACAGGCTCTTTGGCATTTAAACAACAGCTTCCACTGAGAATCTTCCATTGGTCTGCATTATACAGAATGACCCCCAAATTCGTCATGGGGAGCACCCAGAGATTAAATGGCTTGCTTCAGTATGCCCACCTCCTTCACCATGCCATTTATGGACCCATTTTCACTCCTGCAGGGTCACAGACACTCCCAGCATGCTTGGGTGCCTGTGCGCGTGTGAGCGCACACACACACATACACACACACACACACGCACACACACACACACACGCACACACACACACATACACACACAGCGCACACACACACATACACACACACACATACACACACACACACGCACACACACACACACATACACACACAGCGCACACACACACATACACACACACGCACGCACACACACACACACACATACACACACAGCGCACACACACACATACACACACACACACGCACACACACACACACAGCGCACGCACACACATACACGCACACACGCACACACACACACAGCGCACACACACACAGCGCACACACGCACACAGGCACACACGCACAGAGACCTCTCTTTAGGGCTGAGAACTGAGTCACCTGGCTGTCTTCTCCCAACAGGGTTGTGATCTAGGCTGAGTCCCCACTTGTATTTCTTTTGTTTATTATGGTAAAATATGCATAACATAAAATGTACCGTCTTAACCAGTTTTAAGTGTACAATTCTGTGACAGTGTTCGCCACTTGTCTCCAGAACTTTTTCATCTTCCCAAACTGAAACTCCTTATCTGTTAAACACGAACTCCCCGTTCTTACCCCGCTACCCTCCATCCCTGGCAACCACGTGCTACTTTCTACTCCACTTTCTGCGTCTATGGATTTGACCACTCTAGGTGCCTCATATAAGCAGAATCATACACCATGTCACCTTCTGCCACCTGTATTTCTCGATGGCAAAGGGTCATCTGATTCCAGAGCTGGCCCATGGGACCGGGTGTTTGATGGGGTGACCAGCCCAGGAGGAGTGACAACAGAGTCCGGAGCACAGAAAGAGCCCTGGTCAGAATCAGGGTGGGGTGAGGGGCTCTCTCACCCCTACAACAGCTGGAAATTCTTTCTGCTCTTCTGCGAGCTGGGTGTGACAAACCGGAAACTTTTCAAACCCAATCCCAAACACAGGAGTTCTCCCCTCGTCAGTCTGTCTCCTGGGCCCCAGTGAGACCGCTGTACTCCCACGCAAAGCAAAAGCATTCGAGTCTGAGAGCCCTTTCCTGGGTCAGCTTGCTCCTGCTTAGCCTTGAAAGAGAACATAAGCTCCTCCCGAGAAAGAACTATTTTTCTGCTCCAGGTTGTATGGAATGTGGAGTAGAGGACTCTCGAAATGTCCCTTGCTGCTCCCAGCAGCGACGGCGCCATCTACTCCATCCCAGGTGGGCGGGGCGATTGATGTTTACTCAGCCAGTTCTTTGAAATTTACCAAAAGGATTTGAGTCTCAGGCATGATCCTTCCACTGGCTTTTGTGAAGGTAAATGAACCAATTCCTTCTGAAACTGAAAAACAGAATCCTTCTTTGGATTTGAGGTAAGGCCACAGCTAGACTGGAAGCAAGGAGTGCTGGAAATGAATCTAACAGGCGCTGGGATGCCCCAGGCCGAATCTGGTGGTAGGGGCTGAGTGCATTCTGCGCTGCGGATGCCCCGGCACAAAGCCCTACATAAACCTTTGCTGAATGAAAAAGCTTGGCTTTCTCCAAATTCCCACAAAATACCTATGTGACTGCCCAGTGTGGATAGTCATACAGAGAGAGGCGTGGTGTCCTATTGGACTTTTAGAAAAACACACTGATTTGTTTATTTTTATACGGTGCATTTCCTTATAGGAGCTACAAGCCTTAACAAGCTCCAGAAATCTTCCTGCAATGAAAACGGTGCTGTGGGGAGCACAGGAAATGCTCTTCCCACCCCTGCAGAAGACCTAGCTGGAGGAAAGATTTATCGAGGGTGTTGAGGGTTGGAGGGGTGGGAGATTTAGAGTAGAACAAAGAGATTTTTTCCCTGGAGATGTTGGGGATGATGGCATCCTTTGCTAAGAAAGGTGAGCAAGCAATTTCCCTAGAGGGTCAACTCACTGTTGGCTATTCAGTGTAGGCCTGGGGGTGGTGGTGGAAAAACGGGCTGGGTGACCCCTGGCTCCTCATCCAAGGTCTCTCTGTTCTGATTCCATTCCACCCAGTGTGTGGGAGGAAGAGAAGAGTTGAAGGACAATTGAGCACATCTGTGGAGGGCACGTGCCATCAGACGATGGGCACTTTGTCACCCTAGAACTGCACCAGGAACCAGGAGGCCAGGGCTGGGATGTGATGCTGCTGCCAACTGGCATCAAAGACATGGGGCCACTCAGACCACAGTTTTATCATCTGTGAGATGAAGGGAAAGGACCCGATTCACATGTGTAGTTTCGAGTTGCGTAAGAGCTGTTCTTTGGCCTGTAGGACCACACAACCAGGGAGATGTGACACACACACACACACACACACACACACACACACACTGGGATGCAGTTGTAATAGGAATCAAACACTACTCTAAGGGTGAATGGGGAAGGAGAGAGATGGATTCTACCTTTGGAATCTTACGGGTTTCTTGGAGAGGTGGGCTATGGACTAGGCCTTGAGTATGGTTGGACGAGGTGCTGACCGGTGGGTATGGGAGCAAAGAAGAGGAGGTGTCTCTGGCTGATGAGACAAGTAAACAAAAAGAGGAACCAGAGAACTGGGTGAGTGCAGGATAGCAAGTTCTGGGAGGGGAAAGTAGGAGACTCTGATCCAGGCACAGGAACACATCACAGGGCAGGTCCTCAGTCAGTATTTGCGAGTGATGATGGCAGTGACAAGGACCCAGCTGGAAGGATGGGAGGGTGTCTCCCTGGCTGGGGAGCCAGGAGCAGCACCAAGGCCACATGGGTTTCAGAGAGGGAGACCCTCCACTCTGATGGGCTCGGTGTCCAAGAGCAGATGGACACAGAAGGGGTGAGGGGAAAGGTCCAGGGGAGAGATGACAAGGGTTTGCATTTAGATAGCGACATCAGGATGGGGAGGGATATACAAAATAGTGCAAAAGGAGATTCTGCAGGCTTCTGGAGGCTGATCAGATATGCAAGGAGAGGAAGAAGGAGATGAAGACAATTCTGAGGGTTTTGAGGCTGGGCAATGGGAGGGGTGGAGATCCATGAACAGAGATGGGCAAGCTCAGGAAGAGAGATGGGTGGAGAGAGGAGGTGATCAGTGTAATGGGAGAGACACTGGGATGTCTACACCAGGTGTGTATCTAGAAGGCCATCAGGATGTTTCAGTGGCTATTTGGGCTCATGGCAGTAAGGGTTGAAGATGTGGATGTAGGTAAGATGGACCGGGTGTGTGGGGAGGAGAGGCCAGGCAGAGGGGCAGGTAAAGAGTACCTGCATGGAGAGGAAAATGGAAGCCGGGCAGGAGGTTGCCAGGAGAGCCCGAAGAGGGAATCTGAGGGGGTCAGTGGGGGCCGATCCAGGCGAGGAGGAGGCGCTGGAGGTGGCTCCCGGCCACGCCTGTGAAAATGGCCCCAAGGAGCAGGCAGCTGCCAAAACCTGAGGAGAGGAAATCGAAGCAGGAGGTGTAAGGGACACTATAAAGAAGTCTGTAATAAATGGAATGAGCGCGAAACGATGGTGAGCTGAGAGAAAGTGGGGCCAAGGGAGGCTATTCGAGGGTAAGGAAGACATGGCCACGTTTTGGCCCTGTGCTTCTCAAATGTGAATGTGCACTTGCATCATAGGGAATCCCACTAAATGCAGCTTCCGATCCAGGAATGAGGGCAGGGGACGCCATGGCATGGAAAGGACAGGAGCCGATGATGCCCCGCCTTGGGCCAGCTAAGTAAGTTGTTTTGCAGAGGGGGACGGGGTGTCAGCTGCACAGAAGTGTGATGTGAAGGAACCGTGAGGTGGGGGAAAGAGGCACGAGGAAGCCCCTCCAGAGACGCCTGGACCTTCTCGGTCTGGTGAGCAGTGAGGGATTCTGCAGGTGGAAGGTGGAGGTGGGGTCTGGTGGGGGGGGGGGGTGGGTCCCTGCAGGGCCGAAGCCTCAGGGACAGTGGTCTGGCTGACTTGCCGACCAGACAGGAGAGCGGGTAAGTTGTGCAGCTAGTGTGGCCACAGAGTGAACGGGTGGTGGACCCACTGGGGTTCCTCAGCCTGAGGGTGCAGATGAGCGCTTGGAGGAAAAGGAAGCTCCCAAAGGGACATGGGGTGGGGGCGGGCACAAGAGAGGGTGGAAGAGAAAGCAGGAGAAAGGAAGAGGTGAGAGGGAAGCCAACGTTCCAGAGCTGTTGGTGGTGAGGTCTGGGAGGTGAGCACCGGAGGTGGCTCAGGGGGCCAGGTAGCCGAGACACAGAAGGCTGGAGGCTGGAGAGAGGAGGCCGTGCAGGTGAGGGGCCGAGGCACGAGGAGAGGGAGGCTGGTCTCATGGCAGAGTGATGAGTGACAGGAAGAACCAGGGCCCAGCAGCTCCAGGAGGGTGGAACCCAGGCCTGGCCTGTGAAATCGCTGTGGAAAGTCCTTCCACTTGTTCGCCATGGCGTCTGTTTGGAAGCCAGAATGGTCCCAAAGGCAGAGGGGGCCTGCCTTGCTCGAGCTTACTCAACCCCCACTTCCTGAGGCTCCTTGAGTGCGGCCCCGGGCTGAGTCTCATGCCTCTGGATGCGGAGGGAGGATGTGAAAAGTTAACTCCCTCCGGGAGGACTCACAGGCACCTGCTCGAGGACACACTGTGGTCACCCCAGCGACCTGCAGCTGCTACCCCGGGCCAGGAAGTTTCGAACCCCACTCTGAGGTCAAGCCATTTGGCCCTGAGATTCCAGCAGTTCCGCTTTCCCAGCCCCTGGGACCACCCCTCACCTCTCCCACACTGCCGGACCCGTCTGGAAGCCAGTGAGTGCTCCTGGCACAGCCCTGAGTGGGGGAGCTCTGCTGGGGACGGACGACAGGCCATGGGCACTTCCTGCCCTGGGACGACAAGCCAACCACGCGGCTGGACACCCCACTCTCAGTTTGTTCGGCTCAGTTTGATTCTCTTTCTCCCCCTGGTGAGCTTCAGCGTGTAGCTATTTGCTGGTCATCAGCAGTTTATGGGAACTGCGGCGTCGGGGGAGGAAAGAGGAGGGACAGGAACTCTCAGACACGGTGCTGGTGCCCAGGAGGTCTCCCCAGGCCTGGGGCGGGCCTCCGTGGGCTGAACCCTTGGACCCACAGCTCTTGTCAGACAGCCCCTCGTGGTGTACTTTTTTAGGCCCCTTGGGACTCAGACCAACGCCTGCCAGAAACCGCGTGGGCTCCTTCCCTCCAAATCAGAACTTCCTTTCTTTATTCCCTCTGCTAAGGCCTGGGGTTTCTTTGCCTTTCAGCCCGACTCTTCTTCCCTCTGGAGGTCTTTGCAAGAAGGGGGCCGGAGGTGGGGTGGCTGGCCTTCCTTTGGCCTTGTCCTCCCTGGGTGATCTATGGCCGCTCCCGTGTTGCCAGACCTGCTCTGTCCCCTGTACCACGGCGGGGGGGGGGGGGGGGGGGGGGGGGGGGGGGGGGG
>NW_022589710.1:39711781-39930065 GCF_004348235.1 Phoca vitulina | reverse complement strand
GGGGGGGGGGGGGGGGGGGGGGGGGGGGGGGGGGGGGGGCGGGGGACAGCCTCTGGCCCTTCCTGGCGTTGCCTCCTCCGAGGCTGCTCGGCATTCTATCCACCCATCCCTGTGTTCCCTGTCCCTGCCCCGTGCCCCTGGTGATTTGTCCACAGAGGAGGAGGGAAGCTCTGAAGGATTTGTGCAGGGACCCCAGACAGAAGAAGATAAATGGAATTTGCAATAAATCTTGGAGCAAAGTTGTAACTTGACTTAAAAACAAACAAAAGGGCCAGAACTGCACTTAAGCTCAGCAGAAGCTCATCTCCCAGTGTAAACAGAAAAGGGCGGATGTGGGCCGAGGAGCCTCACTTGGGCCTGGGACAGCCAGGGAGGGGTCTGGAGCTGGCTGGCGGCCGCCCACTTCCTCTGGAAGGGACGGACGGGTGGTGGGGAGAGGTCTCTGCCCCTGGTGAAAAGAGAAAGAAGATGCTGGCCCTGCTGCTGTTTGCCACTCGTTTTCCCATGACTTACCCTTTTGAAATGACACTCTCAGGACTGGGAAGAGAAGGTTGTTTGGGGGGAAATGCCTTCTCAGCCTGAGACTGGGGCTGCGGCCGGGTAGATAAAAGCTTAGAGCAGTAGAGCACAAACCAAAGTGACGGGCGTGAGCTCCCAAGGCCTCAGCCTTCCCCGGACTGGAACATTAGGGAGTTCACTTGGACCTCTCCGCTGGCTCCAAGGGGCAGAGCTCACCGCACTGGTCTCCCCTCAGACTGGCCTGCTTAGCATGACCCTGGAGGGCTCACTCGGGCAGGAATCACCATGCCTCACCTAGAAGTGTTAGGATGAAATACCACAGTTACAGGACCTTGCCTTTACGTAGCATTTTGAAGTGCTGCTACACAGATCCTCTGAGGTGGAACAGATATCAGCAGCATTTTACAGGCAGGAAAACTGACACAGAGAGGTAAAGATACCGATCCAAGGTCACACAGCAAATCAGCAGTTGACCTCGGTTGGTGCAGTGGAAAAGTTGGGTCTTGGGATACGGTCAGCTGATGATGAACTGTGTGACCTTGGGTGAGTTACTTAATCTCTCTGGACACAGGTTTTCCTCCATAAGATGCAACTCGCTCCAGAGTTTAAGCAGATTGGCTGCCCCCTCTAACACTCTGTGCCTGGGCTTATCAACCTCAGGGGAACTGAAAGGTATGTCAAAAGAATATACAGAGCCACACTTTAAACATGGTACATCTTTCTGGAGCCTCATTTATATACTTGGATATTTCTGGAGGGGAAAAAAAAAAAGTCTTTTTTTTTTTTTAATTGTAAAACAAGATGGCTATACTATAGAAGGGAATGCAAAATTCACACCTTCAAAGTAACACAGGAAACTTAAGGACATTCTGTACTTGCTGCTGTTTCAGGTCCTCCCAGGACATATTTGTTCTCTCGTGCAGCCTGTGAACTAGGTGGGGAGTTTTCTAAAGGGTATTCAGGGCCCACTAGGCAATGAATTGCAGAAACTCATATTCTTGGTGAATGTGTGTATGTGTATGTGTGTATGGGGGGGGCTGTATCCCCTTCATAAGGAGAGAGCTGTTTTCACAACATCTGACACAGTTGTTCTTATCCTGGGCTTCACATTAGAATCACCTGATGAGCTTCTGAAACTACCCACGTCAGGTCTTACCCTGACCAAGCGAAGCAGCATCCTGGGAGAGTGGTTAGTGCTCCATGTGTTTGAAGAGCTGCCCGGGTGATCCTAGTATGCAGCGTGGGCTGGGTAAACCAACTTATAGTTCAGACTTGGCAGTTCAGGGAGCCCCAGAGTGTCCATGTCCATGGAGGGAAGCAGTGACAGACAGACAGCTCCCTACCCTCTACCTCTTTACTGCTGCTCAGACTGGTGAGCGGATGAGGCCACATTCCAGAAGCCTGCACCCCCAACTAAAGGAAAGGGCAGTGAGTTTAGACGGAGGTGGAGAATAAGACAGAAGTTTGTCAGGGTGGGGGCAGGAAGGCTGTTCTGGGTTGGATAGTATCCCCCTAAAATTCATGTCCTTCCTGGACTCTCAGAATGTGTCCTTATTTTTTTATTAAAATAGGATCACTGCAGATGTGATTCGTTAAGATGAGGTCATACTGGGATAGGGTAAGCCCTTAATTCCTTGCAAAGTTTAAGCAGGAAAACTGATGCAGAGAGGTAAAGACACCTATCCAAGGTCACACAGCAAATTGGCAGTTGGCATAGGTCAGTGCAGTGGAAAAGGTGGGTCCTGGGATACAGTTCCTTACAAGAAGAGGAGAGACACAGAGGGAGAACAACGCGTGAAGATGGAGGCAGGGACTGGGCTGATGGCACACCTGCCTGTCAGGGAATGCCAAGGAGAGCAGGCAACCATCAGAAGCTGGAGAGCGGCCCGGAACAGATGTTCCAGGGGAAATGTCTGTTGTAAGCCCAGCTTTACCAAGTTTGTGGTCCTCTGTTACAGCAGCCCTAGGAAACTAACACAGAGACTGACGTTAGGAATCCTTTGCTGTAGACGCTCCTCCTGAGACACTCATGCCAGGACCCCGGCGGGCTTGGGGCCGAGGATTCTGGGAGCTGGGAAGGGAATAGCAGTGGGCTCATTCTACCGAGAAGCTGAGGGCACAGAGTAAAGTGTGACCTGTCCAAAGTGTGAGTCTGTGAAGGTAAGACGAGAACAAAGGAGTCGGTTCATTCATGCGTTCACTCACTCATTCACCTCCTACTTGGGGGGCCCTACTATGTGCCAGGCTCTGGGAACACGAAGATACAGAGACCAGAGCCAGCCCTGCCCTGCCCTCAGGGAGCTTGCAGCTGAGGGGTCTCCTGCCCCTCAGTGAGGAGGTTGGGTCAATGAGCACTAAGTTTTCTTCCAGCTCTGACATTTGGTGGCTGGAAAGGGAGCAAGGAGGGCGGCCTGGCTGGGAGCCACTGGGCTGCCACTGGGGTATTTTGGGGGGCCACCGCTATCTCTCTGCCTGCAGGGGACGTGGAGCTGGACCCCTGCTTTCCTCCGCAGGCACAAAGGGTAAAGCGTGCCTTATTGGAGGGCCATGGTGGTGGGGGACAAAGGCTGGGCCCTGCCTGGCCATTGCAACCACCGGCGGGACACTGGGACACTGGATGCGGTGAGCTGGGCCTCAGCAGCCACCACTAATGGTACAAGACCGCAACATCTCGAGAATATTTTCAGCCTGTTTGCACTTATCAAATATCACACTGGAAACCCCAGAAATGTGCATAGCATCCTTTCCAGAATGAGGGCGATTTCACAAATCTGGCCTGGTGCAGGGTGAGTTTCTTGGAATTTTAGCCTCGGAGTGGCCCTGGCCTCCCTGTTCTGGTTCACCTGCCTGGGTCCCCAGGGCTCCAGCCCCTCGCCGGCCCACCTGCCACATGCCCAGGTGGCTCTGGAGACCCACTCTCCAGCCACGAGGTGTCTGCACTCCTCCTCCGGCTTTTTGGCTCCCTCTTCCCAGCTCTGGGAGTCCCGTGGCACTCAGCAGCTGGTGATTCTGGCAGTCTAAGAACTCCAGAGTTCAGGGCCCGAGGTCGCTGTGGCCTCCGCTGTGGTTTTTCTGAAGCTCCATTTCATGGGGGCCAGAGGTGAATCCTTTCCTCCAGAGACCCCGGCAGGCGGGTCTGAAGCAAAGTTCAAGGAACAGTCGCTTCCACCATGGCTGGGGTGTTGGGCATCTGGCTCAGACGCAGCCTGACAGCACTCGGACAGGCGGCCCAGAAGCGGCCATGGGACCGGGGCGGCGGGGGGGTGGGGGGGGGGGGGGGGGGGGGGGTGGTGGTGTACTGGAGAAGTGGCCCAAGGCAAGGCGCCGTGTACCCAGCTTCCCGGCTCGGGCTTCCCACCAGTTTAACAAGAGCCGTCATCATTAACTCCCTGAATGCTTTTATTAAAAGTTCCATGTTACCCGACACTTGAACATAATTAAAACAGAACAACCGTTTGCAGTTAACTTTACCTTTTATGACCTCATAGATTTTTATAAGGATGTCCCAGAACGCCTTCTTTTCAAAGGAAAGCCAAGAGGTCTGCCAAGGGCCCCAAGAAAGTGCAGAGAGCGGAACCCTGAATCTCCTCATACTCATAAATGAGAAGATGAAAGAAAAAAAACATGTACTGTTTTTTTATGGTCATAAAAGTAACACATGGTCACAGAGGACAATTTGGAAGACACAGAAAAGTATAAAAAAATCAAATAGAAGCCACCCACAATCCCACCCCTCGAGACTACTGTCAGTGGTCTGTGTGTACATGCCCTTCCTGAGTATGAAAATATCTCTTGGCATCTGCCCCTTTCAAAGAAAGGTAGAAACAGACTGGGGCACTACAATTCATGCTTTCATAAATGAGGCTCTAAAATGTGTCCTATTTCAGGTAAATTTGATATAGGGATCAGTAAAAAGAATCAAATGAATGAATCCACAAGTAAGTGAGGGCCTGCTTTGTGTAAAGTACTGTGGGGGGATTAGAGATACCCGTGGCATGGCTCCTGGCCCCGAGAAGGCAGAGGGAGAGGACAAGCAATGTGGAGAGTGGCTTTTGACATTTGTATCCTCAGTTCCTAGTGGAGCTCACTGTTGGGCCCTCTGCAGGGAGCTGCGTAGTGCCCAGCACAAAGGCTATTCATTATTCATTTACTGAACAGGTCTTTACCTCATGCCTAGTCTGAGTCAGGGGGAAATGTGTTCAGGTTTTGGAGCAGGGAACCATTGTGATGAGGGCAGCGTTTTAGGAGAATGACGTGGACACAGGCTTGCCGGCTGGTGGGGTGGTGGTTACCTTTATGTGTCCACTCCGCTAGGCCGTGGTCCCCAGATACTTGGTGAAAACAACAAGCTAGATGTTGCTCTGAAGGCTTTTTTCAGATAAGAGTAACTTTTAAATCAGTAGATGTTGCGTAGAGCGGATGACCTGCTGTGATGTGGGTGGCCCACATCCAATCCGTTGAAGGTCTTGAGAGAAAAGACTGGAGTCCCCTGAGGAAAAGGGAATTTTGCTTCCAGACTGCCTTTGGACTCAAGCTGCAATTTCAGACTTGCCAGCCAATTGCATGAGCCAATTTCTTAAAATCTGTGTGTGTGTGTGTGTGTGTGTGTGTCTGTCTGTCTGTCTGTCTGTCTGGGTGTGGCTGTGCATGTAGCTACATCTCTTTGCACATCTGTGTACATCAATGTGTGTGCGTGTCTATGTGAGTGTTCATGTGTGTCTATTTGTTTGGGTCCACTGGGGGCTGTAGGCAGGGATGAGTCTGTCATGGAGTCCCCAGAAGAGGACTTGGTTGCTAGATTTTCAGTCAGTTCAGACAGCTTGCTGGGGGCAACAGTCCACACCAGTCTGGGAAGCAGGCAGGAAGGGGGGGGGGCAAGTGGGAAAGCAGGTCCTGTGGTGTCTGGAGCTGGAACAGCCCACAGGAAAGGGGCAGGAGACTCAGGTGGGTTTGGGAAAAGGACAGCCAGAGGCCAAAGTGGTACAGAGAGGCCTGGGAGACAGTTCAGGGACATACATGCCTCAAATCTAGAGGCATGCCTAGGGATGGGTTTTTGCCAGGACCGAGCAGGCTGGGACAGTAAGGGCCTGCACTGGGGGTTGTCTGTGGAGAGCGAGGTCTCGAAGTCAGGGCAGGGGATTGATTTGAGGACAATGGTGACTTCAGTTTGGACCTGTTGGGCTTGAGGAAGTCACAGAATAAGACTTTCAAGGGTGAGGAACAGGTAATGACCAGTGTCATGCTCCAGAAAGGACAAGGAGAATGAGGAATGGGAAAAGCCATTGAGCTTAACAATTAGGTGGTCTTGGTAACCTCAGTGGAGGTGACAAAAGCTGGTGTGAAGGAAGGAGGCAGTGGGTAATCGCGGTAGGAGGGGAGCAGCGGTTGTACTGTGCTATATGGAAAGGAAAAAAGAAAACAGGATAATAACACGAGTGGACAGCAGAGTTGAGTGATGGGAGCCCAGTGCATATTTGAATCAAGAATGAAACTCAATCATCAAGATATTTAGCCCTGATCTCATTAAGTACTTCCTCTGAGAGTTAGCAAACTGATATCCTTTAATCATGCCTTATATTTATAAAGGCGTCTCTCCAAAGAACTCCAGGTGCTCAATAAACATTAATTAATTCACTCTTGCAGCCTCCTTTAGGGAAAAGTTGGTGGCAGGTATCATCCTTATGTTTATGGGCACGGATATTGTGGCGGAGATGAGAACCAAGTTCATGCAACTAGTCATACCTGGCTCTCCCCCTTCTGCTTCTAGGCCATTCCTAAGTCACCCACATCTTGCCAGGACCCCCATGTTACTGGGGAGACTTGGCTCTGCGACAGACCAACTACAGGGTTCATGCTTTAGAGGGTAGCCTCAGGATAATCCCGGGGGGGTCCTGGGGCTGCCAGCTGTGGGGCTCTGGGAATGAAGCTAGTGTTTGCTTAGTCCTGGGCCATATGGGGGCCTAAGCAGCTTACTCTGTCTGCTGAGTCCTTAAGGGTCACAAACAAATGCTGAGTCTCAGCAACAACAAAATTGCCAAACTCAAGAAAGCATGCAGTTGTTCTGTTTGTGTTTCATGGGTACTCTCACATGGGAAATTCTCCAGTGTCTTCTAGTAGGGAAATGCCCCCGGTCTTTATGCTTTGCACTGTGCAAGATCCAACCATTTGCTCAGAAGCCAAATGATCTCTAAATGCCAATAGTAATCAAGGACAGTCCACTAAGATGATTTAGTCACCTCTGGTGGTGAGCTTGGGCTTTATTGGGCCAAGAAGTGAAGGGAATCCCCAAGATCCCAATGGTGAAGTTGGTCTGCAAAGCCCCCCAGCTGTGGCATATAGAGGGACAATTAACCTAAAGTCATGCTGTCCTTCCAGGATTGGGCCTGCCGACACCTGTTGAACTCTGTGAGCTGGCAATACTAAGACTCCTAGCTAATGAACACTGGCTCTTATGGGATCAGCTAAGCCGTTCACATTCCTAGTCCGGTGTTTATGCCACTTGGGTGGACCTGGGAAAATCAAGGGGCCACCGGCATGTTGGCCCAAAGCCAGGGTTTAATTAAGCCTTAAATCTCCAGTGATTCCACCAGGGGCCTGATCCTCGTGAGGCCAGCCAAAGGGAGAAGCATCCCAGGGAGCACTGGGTCGGCTTCTTTTGAGTCTTCCCCTCAACCCATTGTTTGGGGGAAGCCTTGCTTGTTAGTGCAAATAATCCCCTCAAAGTCACAGAGCAGCGTAGAGAAAACCAGAGGACCAGCCCTGCGCTGGAGCAGCCTAATTATGGCACCTCTATCACCGTAAGCAAGTTGTTTCCCACACCCGTCTGCTGCATTTGGTGGAACGTGGATATCCATGAGCAAAGAGAAGATAGATTAGCACAATAACACTTTACTTTCAAAGTTTCTGTTGAAGGATTCTTGGTGTTTGATCATAAATTACCAAAAATAAGTCTTGTTCAGGAAATGGAATGATTAGGGATGACTATTTGAATTGGAAGGCCGAGCAGGTCCTATTACCCTGCAGGGCAGAGGTCTGGGACACACAGCCGAGGTCTAATCTCTGGGGGACCAGCAGCCCCCTGGGAAGGAAGAGAGTGATAAGAAGTGCTTCTAATGGGGGGAGGGACCTGGGATTTTCTGGGGATTTTTATCTTTTCCTTCATGTCCCCATCCCTCTTTCATAGCCTTGGAGCAGAGAAATCGCAGCCTTTTACAATTTAGGGGAAGAGGACCAGTGCCAGAATGGGCAGTCGTGGTGCAGACCCACCTCATGTCTGGATGGCCAAAGGTGAGAATATTTTCAAAGAACTGCTGGATGAAGGACATGGATGCAAGTGGACCGCAGGTGGGGCTGATGGGATGGAAGACTGTGGGAAGAGAACTGCAGAGTCTCGTCTTTCTCTAGCTTATTTATTTTCTTATTTGAAGAGTGTAAGGGGTAAGTCCTCGGGTCTTGGGGTCAGATGATCTGAGTTTGCACTCTGGAAAATGCCACCTGGAAACCTGGTCCCACCCCATTTGGGAGCCCACCAGCCCCACAGTTCCTGTACCTACATGGAGTCAGTGGCTTTCCCAAAGAGGGTGGGGCCAGATTTCTGCCTTGTGGCATCTCCCTTCTGCAGCAGCTGGGGAGGTAGCATGCTAGCCTCCTGGATATTTCTGAAATGAGTTGTGACCTGTAACGTTAGGATGGCATCTGGCACTAAGTAAGTTTTCTGTGTTGTTAGCACCGTCCTCCTCCTCCTGAGCCTGGAGTTGGTTGAATATGGAGATTTGCCCCTGCTGCCCTAGCTCCTGGCAGCCTCCCTGGGTGCAAAGAGTGTGGGAACAGGGCACTGGCCTGTGTCTGATGGCTCGCACTGCAGTGGGTCACAAAGGAGCAGCAAAGGGAGCGGCCAGCTCAGATAGGGCTCTGGAGATGAAAGCCACCGTGTTTGCCTTCCCAAAGTGCCGCTGTGTTCCTGAAGGCCTGCAGCTTCCTCTGCCCTGCTGGGGTTTTTTTTTTTTTTTTTTCTTCCCAGTTCCTCTCAGTGATATCTTAAGAGGCAAACTTCCAGCACTAACAGGAGGTCTTTTGTTCTCCTTTTCTCTAAGTGGACTTTAACCCAGTTACGACAGATGAGTCATTGTAAAAACAAACAAATAATAATACTCCATTTTCTTAAAGGCTCTTCCATGCCTGCTGACAGAAAAGGGGGAACCTGACACTGCACTGGGCCTTTGGGGCTTCTCCCTGCCCCAACCCTATGGAGGCACAGTTCCGAAGAACCTTCCAGAACACACGAGAGCCCAGCACTGTGGAACTGTTCAGCAAAGCTCTGGCTTGTTTAGAATTGTGTCTGATTTGGGGTGGCCCTGGGGGCTCTGAGGAATTTTGGTCTCTGCACAGTCCTGCTTGAGATTTACAGTCCTGGATTCAAGTAAATTCTGGACTTACCTCCCTTCACACATTATTTATATGTGAAACAGGGTTAATAGACACGTGATGATTCTATCAGGAAGGACTTTGCAGTAGAATATGTTCTGCTCTGTTAGATGACATACAAGTGCAGTCCGCATCTATTCAATAAAAGTTCACCAGGCACTCGGGCATTGGGGTTACAGAGATGAGAAAGACCCACTTCCTGCCCTCAGGTAGTTAGACCTATAAGTAAATGAATACAGTGACTTCTGATACAGGTGAGATACAACATGTGCCAAGGTGGGGTAAGAAAGGGGATGACGTTTCTATCCAGAAATATTGGGAAAGTCTTCTTAGAGAAGATGGCATTTGAGCTAAGTCTTGAACCATGAGGTTCCGGGAGGAGTGGGGCGAATATGGCAGGGAGAGGGAGAAAGGGGCGTAACAGAAGGACTGAAACCCATGGCAGGTTGGGACCCACCCTGTGCAAACCCCCTCCAGTCTTTGTCCAGGCATTTTTGCCTACATGCTTAAGTAGAGCTGGACCCTCAATTTCCTAAGAAGGAGCCAGCTCTGGATGAACATGCTCAGGACTCAGGTCTGAGATGTCTTCTGGCTGCATCACCCATTAAGGCCTGTGTAGGGCCACTAGCCCCCAGGTTCATTGCTAGAGCACAGCGATGGCTCCTGAGGGGTGATGGGACACATGTTCTGCAGGATGCTGTCACCCACTGTGTCCTACATTCTGGAGCTCAGATGCATAGTGCAGTACACTCATGTCCCCAATGAGACCATCAGTCTAATTGCCTGGAAAACTCCTACTCATTATTCACCTCAACTTACAAGTCTTCTTTACTGGGAAGAGCTTCTAGAAGCTGTGGGTAGAATTAACAACACTCTTCTTTGTGTACCCGTGGCTCGTTCTTCTTACCTTGCTTTAGGCTTTAACCATAATCTATTATCATTTCTCACTTTCCCTGAGTTCCCTTCTCCTGGGCTGTGAACTCCTGGAGGGGATGGTTGGTAATGCAGAGTATTTGGTTCATGTACATACAAGGTGTTCAATAGATGTTTGTTAAATGGACATGTGAATGAATGAATGAGGTTTGAGTTGGTGTGTTTTGCATGGTCTGACAATGATATCAACAGAAAGCTTCACCTTCATCATCTTTGATAATAAAATGATAGGGCCTAAGGATTTCCTACTAAAAGCATCACTTTGTGCATAAGTAGATTTCTCACCCCGAATGTACTTTCATTGAGAATTTAGATTAAAATCAGATTGAACCCTATGGGGTTCTAGGGCCAAGAGAACCCTAGTCTATTTTTCCAAGCTGACTTCTCTGCTATAGCCAATCCTCAGAACTGAAGCAGTGAGGCTCTTTAGTTTAATCTGTTGTTTTCATCCCCTGAAATACAATTCTTTATTTCTGTGTCGATCATCTGAAAAGTGAACATCTCCCCAGCTTGTGCTCTGGCAAGGATAGAGAAGGGTAGACTTCTGTCCAGCAGGGTCAGGCTATTCCCTTTCTCTCTTTCTTTCTTTCTTTCTTTCTTTCTTTCTTTCTTTCTTTCTTTCTTTCTTTCTTTCTTTCTTTCCTTCCTTCCTTCCTTCCTTCTCTCTCTCTCTCTTTCTTTCTTTCTTTCTCCCTCTCTCACTCCCCCCACCTCTTTCTCTCTTGAAGAGTCTTATCAAGGGCCAGGATGGTGGGAGCCTTATTCTACAGGGTAAGTGCTCCTCAGCTGGCCCTTCCTTGCCCACTCTTTATTCCCCCACAGGCAATCAAGAGTAGAGGGCACAAAATGAAATCAGTGGTAGGGCTGGGGCGATCATAGCTGCTGGGGATGGACCCCAGACTCAGTGCATAGCCTGGCCCAGCCTCTGATTCTTTGCTTTGGGATACTGCAGGGCCCTGCTTCAGACCTCATCTCCTGGGCTTTAAAAGGATGAGTAAAAAAATTCCAGGAACAGGCTTGGTCTCAGACATGAGATGGTTAATTACTTCTGCGAAAATGGAAACCTTCGTCTCCTGATATGTGCAATGACAGGCACCAGAGGAATTTTCCAGGACAAGAGAAGAATGAGTTTTCCAAGGACAGGCTGACTGAGAAAAGCCACCATCTGACCATGCACGAGAATTAGGTAATGCAGTCCCCCCCGGGGATGGCAGGGATGACCAGCTGGAATAGCAGACCACGAGAACAGTGACGCTCCCTGCTACCTTCTAGGTGTGTCGCCAAGATCTGCCACTGCCATTTCCAGTGAGGAGAAGGGGATGATCTTGACCATTCTGCTTCGGAAAGAAATGGTGATAAAGAAGAGCTAAAACTAGATGGGTTTTTAGAAATCTGTGACAGAAATGGTGTGTACGATGGCCTGTTCTCTATTCAGCAGCAGATTTTACAGTGGTTTCCTTCCATGAAATCAGTTATTGCTCCCTTTGTCCACTCTCAGCCCCCCCTCTATGCGGGACGCTGTTCCGTGAACCAGGCAAGCAAAACCCAACTGTGTCAGTCCCTTAATTGTGTTCTTTCCAGTTCCCTTCCTTGTCCTTCCACGGTTCTCCCAAGCCCTCCCCTTCTAGCTGCGACAGCAGATTTTCACAACTCGGAGGGATAGGGTGCAGTAAAAAGGCTCAGGAGAAGGGATGATTCACCCTCATGTTTGAAAACCCACGGAGCAGCTGTTGAGGTTTGTAATTGTTCTCTGTGAGCCCCTATCTACTCATTTAAGATCCCGTGGAGAAGTTTGTTCCTGGTTAGAAGAAAAATTGGTTTTGGTACCATTAATTCCCAGTGTCAGGTGGGAAGGAAACCTTTCCAAAGCTGTTACTGTCAGTGAGTAATTCACCTTGGTGATGTTGCTTAGGACATCAACAACTCTGTGCCTCTTGCTTCTTAAGTATCTGTTGTGGGAAGGGCTGAGAAATTTGAATTTCCAAAATAAAATAGAGAATAGACATGGGATAAGAAACAGGAAACCCATTTTCTGGCCTTTAAGACAATCTTTTTTTTTTTTTTTAATAATTTTTTCCCCCAGGTTTTGGAATAATATATGTTCATGGAAGAAAATTTGAAAAAATAGAGACTGGGTCGCCTGGGTGGCTCAGTTGTCTGGGCATCCAACTCTTGATTTCAGCTCAGGTCATGATCTCAGGGTCATAAGCTCAAGCTCTGAGTTGGGCTCCTTGCTGGGCATGGAGCCTGCTTGAGATTCTCTCTTGGCCCTTCCTCCCCCCCCAAAAAACAAAAAATAGAGACCAAAATAAAAAAAGTCAAGCCAAATCTTACTACCCAGAGATAGCACAATTAACATTTTTATACATATTCTTCCAGTTAAAAAATACACAATACTTTATTCTTACAAGACTGCTATGTTCTGTCCATACTGCTTTACAATTTGCTTTTTCCTTTTAATGATATGCTGTGAATATTTTCCCATGAGATTAAGCCTTCTTCTAGCACATAATTCTAATAACGGCCCACTATTCCATTATACAGATGTTTGTGTAACTAATACCTTATGGGTGACATTTAGGTTGTATCTATTTTTTTTAAAAAGATCTTATTTATTTATTTGAGAGAGAGAATGAGAGAGAGAGAGCATGAGAGGGGGGAGGATCAGAGGGAGAAGCAGACTCCCTGCTGAGCAGGGAGCCTGATGCAGGACTCGATCCTGGGACTCCAGGATCATGACCTGAGCCGAAGGCCATCGCTTAACCAACTGAGCCCCTAGGTTGTGTCTATTTTGTGTTATTTTAAGTAACATAATGTACACGCTGGGACACTAACTCAGGTTGTTCCATTGTCCCGGTCATCAGTCACGTGGTCCTTCCTCAAAAGCCATTGGTCATTTTGTGGGCCAGAGAAACTATATCACAGGTGATTTCATAACCCTTTCTCAGAACACAAGGACAAATTTGATTTACTCAAATAGATTTAGCCTTGCAGGTTCTCTTAATTCCACAGAAACACCCACCAATGTAAAAAGACAGTTGTGTTTAACTCATTTATTCATATATGCACTATTTCAGACAAAACACATTCCCTTGTTTGGTTCCCCTTTGACTCCGGTCGTCTTTTGACAGGGAAGGCGAGCTTATTGTAATAGCAGCAGAAGCTTGTAATGAGCAAGGTAAATCAGTAGAGGCACCTGGAAGCATGCATTCTGGGATGAATCACAGGCCATTCTGAGTCATACTCTGCGTCTAGTACTTCCGGTGTCACTGTTCTGCTTGGTTGGAGTAGATAGTCCAGAGGAGAATAGCAGAAAGGACCAAGGCTCCCAGCAAGCCAAAGGGTTAAGAAGACTTGGCCACTGAGCAAACTCCCAGCTGAGAATTTGGGGCAGAATCTAGACCACTGGTTCCTGGTTTGAGAAACTCAAGCTGCCACCTGAAGGTATGCCTTACGTGCCTCCCGTTTCTATATTGCTGGCACTTTAGCCTAGCAGGAAGGCCCAGAGGAAACAGGCTGCCAGGTGAAGGGGCAGGTGCTTCATGCCTGGGAGCTTGGTCTGGGTGGGGCAGATCAGCAGAGCCACCTCCCGTGCCATCGCCCCTTCTCGTCCCAGTGGCCTCACATACACCTTCAACAGTCGTTGGAGGATGAGATCGCTAAGGAAGAAATTCTCATTTTGAGGCAAAGTCTAGACCCTCTTGCCATCTCTGAGGCCTGAGGCTTCCAGAAGAGGCTGGTAGAGGGAGAGGAGTTCAAGGGGGATGGCATAGGAACACACACGGTGGCTGAAATACGCAAAGTGTGAGAAATTAAAAATTTGCAGGGATGGAATGGTGGCATATGTGCTCATACTCACTCACTCACTCACAGTTTAATGGGGTTTCTGGGAGAGGAAATTGTGATCTTCAATGTCTATAAAAAGTCCTGGAGTGAGCTCTCAAAAGAGAGTGGGGGTGGGGAGCTGGGCGATCACAAGATTCCCATCAGGCGAACATGTTTGTCTTACCTCGCTTCTCAGCTGCTCTGATATGTCACCAGACACCCCTGCCCAGTCTGACAGTCCCCTGGCCACAAACAGCACCCCAGTGAGCCACTTCTTTCTGGGCTGCTCCAGCCCTGGCTGATGAGCTCAGTCATCTCCTCTTCTAGGAAAGCAGGCCGAGCTTCTAGGAAAGATTAACTGCAACAGAACATGGCTGCCTCCCACCACCTCCCTCAGCCACCCTGGTCTTTCTTCCAGGCTGAAGACTGATGTGGGGGAGGTTTATAGATGGGATGCTGGGAATAGATCAGTATTCCTGCCCTGGGTGATTGAGGAGCTGGGCAGAGTCAGCAGGAGCCTCTCTTCATGCCCATGAACTGGACACCATGGCGCCATATAAATGCCAGCCCAGAGAATTCTCCACCTCCAACCAGCCCAGGTGCCAGGCACCTGCATCTTGGCCTCCGTTAATTAAGAAGGAACAGCCCCATGCTCATTTGCCAACCTTTTATACCAAGGAATTCCCTTGAATTCCCTCTCTGTCCCATCAGATTTCATCTCTCCCTCTCCTTGAAGCCTACAGGGATAAGCCCTCACTGGTTCTTTCTACAGTTTTCTTCTCCCTACCAGTGGGACAACTTGGCCCCTACCTGCAGCCTCTGTCCACCTCAGCCTCAAGGATCCCATGTGATCATGGGCTGATGAGAGCTTGAGAGCCAACCCAGAGAGCCCACCATGGGGAGGCCCAACTCTAAGGGCATGTCAAAACAATTCTGTGGAATGGGCTCTGTTATCCTCATTTTCCAGATGAGGATACTGAGCCCAGAAAGGTTCATTAATTTTCCAAAAGTCACACAGATAAAATAGTGGCAGAGTGAGGATTTGCATCTGGCAGCTTGGCTTTGGAGTCCTGCCTGCAAGGCCATATTCCAGATGGAAAGAAAATAGCTCTGTTTCTATCCGTCCTACTGCTGTCCCAGATCTGACCTTGGGCCTCAGTCTGACAGGATTCTGTCTTGCTCCTGTGCTTGGACTCTTGTTTTAGAGACTTCCTGGTATGCTTATCTCTCTAGGATACCTTAGGATACCCTAAGGTATTCTTACCATCCCTCATTTCAAGTTCTGAAATCCTACCCTAAGCCCATGTTGATGGTCATTGCCCTGGACCTTTCTGACAGATCCCAGACAATAAGATTGATGTCTTTCTCAACTCTGAGTCCCACACAGAGCTCCTAGCACAGTGCCTAACACACAAGAGGTGTTTCATTTACATTTGCTGAGGGAAATCAATGTCAAATGCTCTGCGCCTCAGTTTCCTCATCTGTTCAGCGAGAGCATCATAAATAGAGTTTTGTGAGAATGAATTAAGTGAATCTATGTAAAGCTTTTGGAACAGTGCCTGGCACATGGCGAGTGCGCTGTAAGTGTAGGCGGTTACTATTGTATATACAGGTGGAAGGCCATTCTGGTGAAGACTCTGGGCTCTGGGTCAAATCCTATCTCTGCCACTTCTCAGATTTACGATTTTTGGCATTTGACCTAAACTTTTCAATGCTTGTTTTCCCATTTAAAAATTGCATAACAATCCTTGTACCTCACAGGGGTTTTTGAGAATTAAATGAGATAATATATGCAAAGTGCCTGGCATAGAGAAAGATATCACTAAATGATAGCCAAAAAATGATTAACTATACTATCGTGATTATTTTACAACTGAGATGCATATGTTTAAAGCATTTTGGGTCACTCAGTCTTCTTCTTATGACAGATTTCTCCCTTTTCTTTTTAAAAATATAATGATTCCACAATTCTATACATCACTTGGTGCTGATCAAGGTAAGTGTATTCTTAATTCCCTTCACCCATCTTATCCATCCCCCTACCTACCTCCCCTCTGGTAACCACCAGTTTGTTCTCTGAAGTTAAGAGTCTGTTTTTTGTCTCTTTTTTTCTTTGTTCATATGTTTTGTTTCTTAAGTTCCACATATGAGTGAAATCATATGGTATTTGTTTTTGACTGACTTATTTCACTTAGCATTATACCCTCAAGCTCCACCCATGTTGCTGCAAACGGCAAGATCTCATTCTTTTTTATGGCAGAGGAATATTCCATTGTGCATATATACCACATCTTCATTATCCATTCATCTGTCAGTGGGCACTTGGGCTGCTTCCACAGTTTGGCTATTATAAATAATGCTGCAATAAACATAGGGGTGCATGTATCTTTTCAAATTAATGTTTTCATATTCTTTGGGTAAATACCCAGTAGTGGAATTATAGGATCATATTATAATTCTGTTTTTAATTTTTTGAGGACCCTCCATACTGTTTTTCACAGTAGCTGCACCAGTTTGCATTCCCACCAACAGTGCTTGAGGGTTCCTTTTTCCCCACATCCTTGCCAACACTTGTTGTTTCTTGTGTTTTTGATTTTAGCCATTCTGACAGGTGTGAGGTGATCTTGCATTGTAGTTTTGATTTGCATTTCCCTGATGATAAGTGATGTTGAGCATCTTTTCATGTGTCTGTTGGCCATCTGGATGTCTTCTATGGAAAAATGTCTGTTCATGTCTTCTGCTCATTTTTAATTGGATTATTTGGTTTTTTTGGTGTTGAGTTGTGTAAGTTCTTTATATATTTTGGACATTAACCCTTTATCAGATATGACATTTGCAAATATCTTCTCCCATTCAGTAGGTTGCCATTTAATTTTGTTGATTATTTCTTTCACTGTGCAGAAGCTTTTTATTTTGATGTAGTCCCAGTAGTTTATTTTTGCTTTTTTTCCCCTTGTCTCAGGAGATGTATGTAGAAAGAATTTGCTACTGTCAAAGTCTGAGACATTACTGCCTGTGCTCTCTTCTAGGAGTTTTGTTTGTTTGTTTGTTTGTTTGGTTTCAGGTCTCACATTTAGGTCTTTAATGAATTTTGAAATATGTTTTGAATATATTTTTGTGTATGGTGTAAGAAAGTGGTCCAGTTTCATTCTTCTGGATGTAGCTGCCCAGTTTTCCCAACACTGTTTGTTGAAGAGACAGACTTTTCCCCACTGCATATTCTTGCCTCCTTTGTGGAAGATTAATTGGCCATATAATCATGGGTTTGTTTCTGGGCTCTCTATTCTCTTCCATTGGTCTATGTGTCTATTTCTGTGCCAGTACCATACTGTTTTGATTACTACAGCTTTGTAAGTATATCTTAAAATCTGGGATTGTGATACCTCCAGTTTTTTCTTCTTTTTTAAGATTGCTTTGGTTATTTGGGGTCTTTTGTGGTTCCATATAAGTTTTAGGATTGTCTGTTCTAGTTCTGTGAAAAATGCTGTTGGTATTTTGATAGGGAGTGCATTAAATCTGTGTATTGCTTTGGGTGGTATAGATATTTCAACAATGTTTGTTCTTTTGATCCATGAGCCCAGAGTATCTTTCCATTTGTTTGTATTGTCTTCAATTTCTTTCATCAGTGGTTTTTTTTTTTTAAGATTTTATTTATTTATTTGACAAAGAGAGAGACAGCGAGAGCAGGAACACAAGCAGGGGGAGTGGGAGAGGGAGAAGAAGGCTTCCTTCCGAGCAGGGAGCCTGATGCGGGCCTCGATCCCAGGACCCTGGGATCATGACCTGAGCTGAAGGCAGACGCTTAACGACTGAGCCACCCAGGCGCCCCTCTTTCATCAGTGGTTTGTAGTTTTCAGAGTACAAGTCTTTCACCTCTTGGTTAAGTAGATTCCTCCCTTTGATATTCGAGAAACACCTCTCCACTTCTCTCTCCCTTTCCTTGAACATGCACCACACACACACACACACACACACACACACACACAGGAGGACCTGGTACCTCAAGGGACAAACACCCAGGGAAGAAGACTGTCAGAGCAACACATGGGGCTCATGTGTTGATTTGATTTTTTTTAAGATTTTATTTATTTATTTGAGAGAGAGAGAGCACATGCGCAAGGGTGGGGAAAGGCAGAGGGAAAAGCGACTCCCCGCTGCGCAGAGAGCCCGCCACGGGGCTCGATCCCAGGACCCTGAGATCATGACCTGAGCTGAAGTCAGAAGCTTAACTGACTGAGCCACCCAGGCGTCCCTGTGTGGATTTGATTTTAATGATCTGAGGGAGCTCTAGTTATATTATATATAATATTATATATATAATAACACCATGTAGTTATTTCTAGGGAAGTGTCCATCTCGGAGGGGTATTCTGGAGGGATTATGGATGGAAAAGCCAAAGAGACAGCTCCCTTCTTCCTCTTTACTAGTGGATGTGAGATAAGTGAGGCAAACAGAAAGGGGCATGCTCGAGACTCAGCCAGAGGAGCATGGCCGCCGTTCAGAATATACAGCTTCCCCAGCAGACTTTGGCATGTAAGACGGCCATTGTCCCACTCCTACTTCCAGGTCTTCTTCTTACTTCCAGTCCCCACTGCCCTCACACGTGTCACCCTGCTATTGGAGCCCAAGCTCATTACCCTGCGACAGCCTCCCCTAACCCACTGCAGGGAGGGTGCCATGACTCAGCTTCTCAACACAAACAAGAACCAGGGTTTTAACTTGTTTTAATAGGAAGGAGGGAGAAGGATCACAGGTGAGATGTATATGGCGACACTAACATGATCGGGCGAGGTGGAGACAATGGCTGCCTGGCCCTTCTCAAGTGGGGGCTGTCATCTAGTAAGGACATGCTGAGGTTTAGCTCAGACATCCCCCTCCTGTCCCTCTGGAAAGGCGCCTCTGTGGTGAGGATGTTGGAGATGGGACATTCTGAAGACCCCACCTTCCCCCATGGTCAGTATCAGAATGGCTCACAGTAGTCTGCAGTAGTTGGCGGTTAGCTCAGTTATGACCATGCCCTGAGAGGTAAATGCTTTGTTAAACTCTTCGGTAGAAATGTTGCAGAGACATGGAGAAATTAAGATTGGATGGCCCCTCAAAGGCAATGGGCTAATGTCAGGTAAGGCAGCAGGTGGTGCTAACATTTAGGACTCCAGGTAGGTCTGTCTCTACCCCCAGTGGGGCCCCCCCGAGGAGAAATCCAGGTGCATTTCTCAGCCTTGGGAAGCAATAAGGGGACCCAAGTCCCAGGTGCCTTTGACATGGACAGGCCCTCGGATGAAGACCTGAGGTCTCCAGGCTTTCTTTGCTGTGGGAACCAGACTCTGAGACAGGTGACCCCAAACCCTGCAGGGTGGGTGAACGTGAATACACTGCTATGTAGGCAAGCTGGGTGGCATTACAGGTGTTGATGTGAGGAGCGGCCAGACTGGTTTCGAGCTTGTGACCTCCCCGCTGAAGACTAGTTTCATTTTGTAGCAACTGTCAACTCGGCCCCACCTGAGCCTTGGTGGCCTGGCTGGCTGGGGGAGTGGAGTGATACACAGCCGTTGGAACCTCGGCGCTCCATCCATCACCCAGCCCAAACCTTCCACAGCGGGGCTCCTCAGGTATCGAGCCAGAGACTGAGGCCAGCCTGAGCTTTCCGCATCAGCATCTGGGAGGACGCACTAATCGGGTTGTCCTGGGGTGACCTGTGTGGGGACAGGCAGGGGACGAATGTGAGGTGAGGGTGGAGGTAGGGAAGGAGGCTTTGAAATGGGACTAAGTCTTAATGAAATAAATGTCAGTACCATTAACAAATACACATCGCGAGCACAGATCTGAATGCATCTAGAGCGTGTGTGTGTGTGTGTGTGTGTGTGAGTGAGTGATTTGAAGAGCTAAGGAAAAAGGGTGAAAAAATGAAAAAGAAAAAAATAAATAAAAGTCCTTTCTATCCCTGTAACCATTAGAAAGAAAATGAAGTCCAAATTGCGTTCAGGGCTGCTGGGACAGAGGAAGAGAAGCAAGAATGGAAAAAACAGGCCATAAAGATGCCAGGGCTGCTTAAGCAGAAACATCTGTTGAAGTCATAAGACTCGGGCCTGGTCAGGCTTCTAACAAACCCAGGAAGAGGAGAGTCTGTGCTGGTTCAGGACGATCCTCGTCCGCCCCAGGCAGGGCCCCTGGGACCCGCGGACGTGCAGAGGAGATACCCTCTCCAGGGCTCTGCCTGGGCCTGGCTTCCAGCAGGAGAGGAAGAGAGAGGGAGGGGAGGGAGAGGCGTCCCCAGGTCAGGAGCAGTTTTGAGCTTATATTTATTTCAAGCTTTAAATTCACTGCAGTAGCCTGGGGGAGCCACGTGTGACAAGCCCTGCAGATAAAGAAAGACAAAATGAAGGTGGGGGAGGAGAGGGTCTGTTGCTGACCTGCACAGGAGCGGGGAGGCTGTGCTTGCTGTTTGCAAATGGGGAGGCCCCTTTCTTGTTGGTGATTTTCAGCCTCGGCCCGCTGCCGGAGGCTCACCTCTTTTAACAGCTACAGGAACCACAGCTAACGTGTAGTGACCATACAGCACTCTCTGGGCCATGCTCCTTATGGGTATCACCTCATTTAATCACTCCAGCTCCCTGTGGTTCCTGAGTCCCCAGCATGGGTAGAGACTTGCATGGCATCTTCAGAATTGCCACCCCAGGAGGAAACTGAGGCTTAGCCAGGTTAGACGAGCCGCCCGGCTGGCCAGGTAACCGGCCAGCACATTTCAAGGCACACCCAGGAGCTGTCCCTCTCTCTGTCCCCCAGAATGAATTTGAAAAGCAGCGACAGCCAAGCGCCGCTGGGAAAGCAGCTCTGCAAAATGAGCCCAGCGGTCATGGCCTCACAGCCCCAGCGGGCCCCTGTGGCTTACGTGTCCCGGTGCTCAGCTGCCTCAGCCTGGGCAAGAAGAGGGAGCTATGGCCGAAGAACAGGTCAACACAGAACAAAGGGAAGATGGTCAGTGCTCCTCCCCCACAGGGACTGAACACTATCATCTCCCAAAGAAACGCAGAGATGGTAAGAGAAATGAAATCCAGACTCTATCCTACTAGCTTGTGGGAAACGGTCAAAGTGCCATTTATAAAGCTCCATCCCCAAAGTCAGATGCTGTGTGTGTCTCCTCTTCCTAGAAGTCCCTCCTCTCGACCTGGCCCTGCCTGTCTGTTCAGTCAGCTCCTTCACCCACCTCCATCTGAGGCCACAACTGTTGGCTTGGGGGTTCAGGTCAGGGGTCTATGAATCCTTTCAGAAAATACAAAAGTGAAAGCAAGAGGGCCAGCTGAAGCCCCATCTCTTGCGTAGCTGAAGCCCCATCTCTTGCGTAGCTGATTTGTGGAAGCAAATGATAGTAACGTTCCCTGAGCAATCAACTCTGTGCTGCTAACATTTACTGGGTTGGAGCCTCCAGGTGCCAGGCGCCTGCCTCATGTCAACCCTTTATGATATAGGTAACATCACCTCCGCTTTACAGGTGAGGAAGCCGGAGCTGAGAGAGGGTGTTTCTGTGCCTAACGTCACACTGTTACTGAGTGACAGAACTGGAATTAGAATCCATGCAGTCAGAGACGGAAGCACCCGTATGTCCCCTTCTGTGCCCCCGTGTGTTGCAAACTCCAACACGCCTCCAAATACCTGGCTGTCACGTTAAAACGTATTTCCTGATTAAGAAGAGGTCTGAGACCTGCCTCTGCAAGGTGATGGCCACGCGCGACCCCAGGACCAGAGTTTGAGAAGCGGGGGTCAACACCCCGCGGGCTTTCTCAACCCATGCTCTCTGTGCCGTCGGGGCTGGCACTTCTCTGGCTCTCCAGTAGCTTTGCCACCAGAGCAGACCGAAAACCACCCGTGCAACCCGGCCAGCTACAGTGATGCACCTCGTTACTGATCGGCATTTCCTCCCCGCCATCACCAGGCTGAGTAGAAAAACCCCACCCGGCTTTAGGTAAGAGAGGCTGGCCGCCTGTGCTGGGTCCGTGAGGCCCAGAAGCGGATGTTGGGGCTGCCCTCCCCCCACCCCCCCGGGCTGGGATAAGACTTTGATATGATTCTGTATCTCGGGGGGAATCTATGTGATGAAATCTCCCCCAGTTGGCCTCTCCCATAAGCTGACAGGAATTTCCTGTTCAAACCAGCAGAGGAACTCGGGTTTGCTCCTCCAGGGCCAATCTTGGTGGGAAAAGGCACAAAACAGCAAGAAGGCAGAAGCTGCTTTTTTTTTTTCTGAGCCCAGACGACTTGGGGTCCTGGTTCTGCTCCATTGGTAGCTGGGGGAGGGGTCTTCTGTGGCTTCTTAGTTGCAGCCCTCAGGGCTGGCTCGAGGGCTCTGAGTACAGATCTATCAGGAAGGCTGGGGTGACCTGCATTCCACAGAAAGGAGGGGCTGGGAGAGGCTCTGGCTCAGGTTTGCTCAGGAGCACAAAGACAGGCTAGAAAGAAAACCCAGCCCCTGCAGCCAGCCCCCTGACAACGCTCCTTCTTTCCTGTCTTTCAACGGACACCACTGAGAGCCTCCTAGTGCAGGTGCCGGGATTCCCTGGCTGGGGCCCTGGGGAGCTCACAGCCAGAGGGAGCTGGTTCTTAAACGGATCTCTGAAGTTCCATGGAGTCTGTGCTGAGAAGTGGGAGTGTCTGCAGTTGGGGGTGGGGGGTGGGGGTTGCGGGGTCGAGGGATGGTTACAGGCTCTGGGTGCATATTCCCTCCCTGGTGGCACAATCACGCACTCGGGCTTTCCTTTCTCCAAGGGAAAACCCTCACCTCTTCTGGTTGGCGTGCCCACTCTCACTGCCTCACAGACATGGGTCTCCCCGTCTCCTCTGGCCAGCTTCCATCTCCCCTGACACCACCCTTTTAGGTTCCACTGGACACCTGGGTGAAAACCAAAGACCCAGACGGGCTTGTGCACCAGTGGGCATCTGGAAACTATCAGCGTGATGACTGGTGAGGTCGTTCCTTGGGAACTGTGCAAATGTTTGCCTTGGTCAAGAATAAAGGTGTGTATGGAGGGGAAAGGTTGGGTCAGCCCGGCAAACAGGAGGGGTTAGAATGGGATGCTGTTACGGTCTGGTTACCAGGGGCTTGTTACCACCCAAATTCCAACAGTCCTGGGCAAATGGCAGCCTTCGGAATGGGACTACGGTGGCTCTGTCCCTCCTCACCAGCCTTAGAGAGTTGGGATTGTAGCGTTTCTCCCCCTTAATGATCTCCTCTTCCCCAGGCTAGGAGGTGATGGGGTTGAGGGGTGGGGGTTTGGAGGAGGACTGATTGCAGCAGATTCACGATTAAAGGAAAAGCCTAACATGCTGCGGATGCCTTGCAGGGCGTGATGGGGTCTGCAGCGGATGAGCAGTTGCCCTGGTGACGCTAATGAAAAGCAGGCCTGGGAGAGGTCCAAGAACCCCCATGGGCTGAGTTATCTACCCCCTCTGCCGCTCCCCTCACCTCCCCACCACCAGCCTCAGATCAAACTCCCCGAATATTTATAAAATCTCAACCAGAAACAGAGAAAGTCAGCCGCCCAGCCAGGCGTCTGCCCACGTCCTTCCGGAGCTGCTCGGGTGACAGTCTCCAACGTGGCTCATTATTCTAGTTTTCTTCCCTGCAGTGAGCAGGGCAACCAGAGCAGGAGGGAGAAAAGAAAAATGTTTGCTCTGCCCTATTCTGGCTGATTTTTGAATCAGGGAATTTACTTGGAGTTTAGGGGCCTATTTTGGGCAGGTCACCCTGTCCTTAGCCCCTAGTGTCCCTGGGCCACTTCCTGCTCTTCTGTCCCCAGTCTGTTTTTTGCTTGCTCCCACCCTCTATTAAAGGGGCTCCAACCTAGACCCTGCACTTAGTTACTTCTTTACGCAGCCCCTTCCTGCTGTGGCCCACCAGCTTCTCGTCAGCCCCTGGGAAAGTCAGAAGGGACACTTACTAAGAGGGGAATCTGGGCTTCCAAAATGAAAATGCAAGGGATTATGGGGATTGGCTGGCCCTGTCATGGTGGAGCAGGAATTGGGCTTGTTCTCTCTGGAGAAAAGGGAATTGGGCCTGGCCTGAGAAAATCTGGGTGACCTCTGATAATCACTCCTCTCCGGGTAGTTATTAAAGTGGATAGCAAAGAACTTGAAAAACATAAGGTATACAGAAGTGAGCTGCAGCTCTGGATTCTGTCCTGCCGGTCACCAGGGAGGCACCATTTGCCATTCGATGAGTATATCGCGTGATTGTCTTTCATGACTGCCCCCTCCTTTGAGTGACAGAGACTTCTGTGTGGAGAGGCAGCGGGGATTTGTGGGCAAGTCCTAGATTGGGTCAAGAGGGCTGAATGTAATTCCAGCAGGTTCAGCCTGGCTATGTTATAAAACCTTTCTCTCTCGGTTTTACCTTTAAGACAACGAGGGTTGGACTGGGTGATCTTTAAGACCTCTTCCAGGCCTGTGATTTTTATATAACAAGCAAAGAATAACAATGTCATATGGTATAAAGGACTACCATGAACATAATTCATTTGACCAAGTGTGGGGTCCGGGTGATAAAAAAAATACAGGTGAGAAAGCTGGGGAAGGATTAATGGAAGGTATTGGGAACCTTTCATGGGGGTGGAGCCTCAAGCGTCTCTTGAAGAATGAAAGGGATTTGGACAGAAATAAGGAGCAAGTTGAGCCAGGGGTAGATGAACAAATATTGGGAGCAGGGGAGGAGCCCCGGGGGGAGCAGATGAAGTAGATGGAGTCAAGGTAGGTGTTGGGAAACACTGGAAGGTAAGGGTCAATAGAGAGGGCTGGCCCAGGCGATGCGGGAGGAGCGTGAGTGTAGGAGAGACCGAGGCTCTCCTGCTTCTCTGGAGATCAGTGGACCTGCTTTGAGTGACTCCCACCAACACGCAGCAGGGAGAGGTGAGAGGAAACCAGGTTGGTAAGTGGAGGTCAGGACCCTAGGCCACTGGCTCCTATGGCCTCAAAGAGGCTTCAGGGTCTGGCTGAGGGATTTGACTCCTCAGAGAGAGTCCTTTTGCCACCTTTCTGCCAAGGAGGCCAGCCAAGTGACACAGGCTGGTGGGGATTAAAGTCAGGGACTGTGAGAGGAGGAAAGCAAGCTCCCTACTGTGTCAGGACTGTGAGACCATGATACCTGAATGACCCCGAGGCACGAGGTGTCGGGCAGAGGCCCAGCCTGGGACAGGGAGGCACTGGGCATCCTGAGGACTCTTCTAGGAAACCTCTGGTGCTCCTCCTTCTAGTTTTCACTGGCCTCCCTCACTCCCACTAGGCACTGGCCTCAGCCTAGTGATGAGAGTGGCCCACGTATCAGGGGCCTGCTCCGGCCCTCCTCCAGCCACGGCCCAGTAGCCATGGGCCAGGTGTTCACTGGTGTTCACAGGTTAGAGGGCCATTTCCCCAAGAGCCACGCATGTCCTGCTGCTGGACCTTGCTTCAGGTACTGGGATCCTGGCATCCCCTCCCCAGTTCCCCGAGCTGAACCCCAATGCCAGGGCAGGACTCGAACCTAAGTCTGTTCTGCCAGCCAGAGTGGACTGCCACTGGTGTGCATACCTGTGGACCTCAGGGGGATGACCAAGGGGTGGCTTTTGGGGTGTGTGTGGATGTGGAGCTGGGATATGTGGGCTGGGTGTCACACATGTGTGCTCAAGGTGCTTCCTAGTGCCAGATGGAGCCAGGGTATGAAGCCAGCCCAGGGCTGGCACTCCTTAAGCCACTACGTTCCAGTGTGAAACTCCAAGGACTCCGCCAATTCTAAATTCAAATTTCACCTTCAGGATACCATGAAGGTATATTTGTCAACTTAAGAGAAGGCAACATATTCTATTTAATAGTTTGTTAACTTAATTTGCAACTTTCAAATATTTAGACATATAGAAGCTGGCCTCCATTGTACTCTTACCTGGACCCCCAAAGTCAGGGGAGGTCTACATTTCCTAACCCATTTTACGGCCTGTCCTCTGACTTACATGACACTAATGGTCACCTGGTCTCTGAAGAGCTCATGCCCTTCTGACAGGCCTACAGGTGCCCTAGGCAGCCCTGATGGGCAAACCCAATGGACCCAAGTCCTTGGCAAATCACCCCCACCCAGCAGCCAGTTCCAGCAGCACAGTGGCCCAGAGTCCAGGCCTGCAGAGGGCCCTACACTCTCCCAAATGTGTTTCTCTGGCCTTGATCACCGCATGAGGCTAGGGATCCTGTGTGGGTGGGCAGGGCCTGCTTCACAGGAAGGCAGAGTGGGCCCCTGTGTGATTTTGAGGGAACCTGCAGGATCTCCTTGGCTTGCCAAAATACCTGCTCCCCACCCACATCCTCTGCCTCCACCAGTGAGGCCTAATATTTCTTTACAGGTGCCAAAGCTTTTCAGTCACTTCCAGGTCTCAATTCCGTGCCTCTGCTCAGACTCTTATACTCTGAAAGTCTTCCCCACCCCATCTTCTAAAGGCAGACTGCTTGACAAAGAAGGGCCTGGTCAGAAGTCACCCATCCCTTCTCCTCAAAACCACATTGTCATTGCACTTACTATTATAGAAGTAATTCATACTCATGGGAAAGATCACACATCTTCCAGAAGGGTAGAAGTGAAAAGCAAAAGCTTCTGAGCCCCAGCTGCCCTTTTCCAGAGATGACCACGGAGACGTAGTTGCTTGCGTCCCTTGTAGAAATAATCTGAGCATCTCCAAGGCTAGATCCTCTTGGCATTCCCATCTGTGACCTGAGATCTCCAAGGGAAATGATAACAGAGATGAGAACAGAGCAATGCCTAGAAAGAACCTTAAGGAAATGGGCCTGGTTGGAAGGGACCGAGAGAGGCAAATGACCATGAGAAGGAAGCAGAGATGTTAAAGAGGGAGGGAAGAAACGTGGAAGAGCGCGGCATCCTGAAAACCGTGAGAGAAGACAAGGTCTCATGGACACCGTGAGAGAAGATGGTGGAAGGTGTGTGTCAGGGACAGCAGAAGGCTCAAGAGGATGAGAACTAAGAACCAAGTCACTGGAGTGGTTGAGGGAGCTGTTCAGTGGAGCTGCAGGGGCAGAAAACCACCCACATCTATAACAGTGTCTTCCCTATGCTGGTCACTGTTCTAAGTGCTTCCCACATATTCACTCATTTCAACCTGACAAGAATTCCCATTTGCAGATGAGGAAATTGAGGAGCAGAGTGCTAAGTATTTCAAGGTTACACAGCTAGGACAAGGCAGAGATGGGGTTGGAACCCTATGAGACCAGTGTAGTGTAGATCACTACACTCTAGCCAGACCATAGCTAGTCTGTGAGTAGGACGTGAAGATGTGGTGCCAAGTAGCGGGGCCTCCCCGATGTGGCTTCCGCCATGTCCAGAACTTCCCATAAGGTGTCCATGTCTACCATTTTCCAGAAGACTGAGACTAAGGAGGAAGAGGGGATAAATCAAAAGGGGAAATGAAATGAGAGGATCCTAGAGACCGGGTCCTTTCTGTCCTGGGATAGTGGCAGCCAGCAGAGGCCTCGGGAGGGGTAGCTCAAATGACTGCTCTGCAGGAGATCAGTGCCTCCTGAGATGGCACCTTTCAAAAGCCCCCTTCAAAGCTCCGTGCTTGCCCTGCTGGGCCTTTTCCCTCTCCCCAGTCTCCAGTCCCTGTTGCCACCCACTCCCAGTTCTCTTCCACCTCCTCTTCCTGGTAAGATGGTCTTGAAAAGGCCCTTTGCAGATTTCTGTGCTCTTGACTGTGGGGGGCATATGCCACCTTTAGCAGCCATGAGCATTTGCTCCCTTGCGTTTTCTTTCCTGGGTGCTTTGGCAGTGGGGTTGGCCAGCCCGATCAGAAAGGATACCTGTGGGGAACAGAAGTTGGGCTCAGAAGTTGTGCCCCACACAGCAAGCCCAGTTCTATCTAGGCTGATTTGGGACTTACTGGTGTGTTTAGAAATAATGCAAATAGAATGCCAGATAAAATACAGGAAACCCAATGCAAATGGGATTTCAGACAAACAAGGAATAATTTCTCAGTGTAAGTGTGTCCCAAATATTTTATGGACCATACTTATACTAATATATACATATATATATACATACATATATATATATATATTCACTGTTTATCTGAAATTCAAACTTAAATGGTGTTCTCTATCTTTATTTGCAAAATCTGGCAATGCTACCCTCAAACACAAAGCTACAGCCTGGCTCCCAGGACTCTGTCAGAAGGCGAGGCGGTGCTATGCCTTTGATCTAGTGGACCTGCTTAAGTCCTTGTACTCCAGGAATAAAAGAAATCTCTGAGCTGCCTTGGTTCATTGTCTGAGAAGCTCAAGTGCCAAGTGAAGAGGTCCCTCCCCCAACCCTCTCTGCCTACATCTCCGTGGGTGGTAACCACAGAGGGGCAAGGGGGGAGCTTGGTGATTTGGAAGCAGCTGGACAAAGGTCTTGAAACAGAAAGCCAGGGGCTAGTTCCTCACATGTGAGGCTCTGAAGTGACTTGCTTTTAGACCCTTGAATTCTCCAGGTTGAGTAAGGCCATGTGTGTAAAGGGAAATTGGTGGTGGTCTCGCTGGAGGGAAACCAAGCCTACAACCCAGATAGCTGAATACATCACTACTTCTAAGAGCTAGGTAGGGCAGAACAAAAACCTATTAGATATCCCTCAAGTGCACTCTCCTGTCCTCCTTTCTGTTGTCAGCCCCGGATCTGCCATGTGTTGGAAGGCACACGGGTTGGGACATGATGTGTAAATCCAGACCACTTTCCCTGAACACCTTTGTGAATTTTGGTCCTCGTGATCCTGTGACCTACTCCTTCCAACTTGGTCTTGGAGTCACTTCAAGGCCTTTTCCCTATGAATTAATATATTTTTTTTTGAGGAAAGAGATTATCAAAAGACATTAAGGACCTGGGACTGAGATATGAAGCTTTGTTTGTTTATTTTTAACGAATTGTGTAGCATATCTTGCATGAGGTGAGCTGGTAGATTGTGAAAATCTCTGTGAAGGCTGCCATGTCACACTATCTGTGGAGAGAAATTACTTTATTCATTTTTGCTTTCTTTGCTATCACCACGATTAACAATGAGTTCTATGAGAGCTATAGCCACATTCTGCCGTGTGGGCAGCAACGGGTTTGATGCCAAACACACACCACAGAATCAGGAAGGTCAGAGTGTTTTCAGGAGTTTGCCTGATGGAAATGAGCCAGCTTCAAGTCCTACAAGGCAGCAGGCACACCCGACATTCCCTCTGAGTTACAATAATCTAGGCGAGAGATGATGGTAACTTTGACCAATGAAGCAGCAATCGAGGTGGTAAGAGGTTGTTGGATTCTGGATTTGTTTAGAAGAATTTGCCAACAGGATTTGCTAATGGGTTAGATGTGGGGTGTGAAATCCCCAGAGAAGGCAAGGATGACTTTGAGACTTTTGGCCTGAAAAGCTGGAAGGATGGAATTACCCTTTACAGATAGGGGGAGGCTGAGAGAGGTGCATGTTGGGGGACGCGAATCAGGAGTTTGATTCTGGATCCGTTAATCTGAACATGCCCAGTAGATATCCCAGTGGAGGTGTCAAGTGGGCACTTAGCTCTGCAGTTCTGGAATTTAGCGGAGAGGTCCAGGCCAGAGATTCAATTTGGAAGCTGCCAGCAGATAGATGTCCTATCAAGCTGTGAGACAGCATGAAATCATGAAGAGCGAATGAAGATGGAGAGGAGAAGGGGTCTGAGGGTGGAGCCCTGAGGTCCTTCTCTGCCATTCACCAGCAATACTGAAGAGCTATGCTCAGCGTTCAGTGGCCAGTTGGGTCACCCACAGCAAGGCTGGTTCTTTTTGGGTGCAGGTTTTCTAACTCAAGAATAGGCTTGGGAGTGAGTGATGGCTGTAAGGTGAATTGCAGACTTGTTCTTTTGGACCTGGAAGAGGTATTCAGGGAGACAGGCAGAACTTGGTGCCCCAACCAAATTTCCACCTAGTGAAGCAGGCCATGAGACTAAAGGCGTGCACAGTGGGAACCCCTCTGAGAGCACGGAAGCTGGGCTACATAGATAGGAGATTTTGGTTGGAGACGGTCATGTGCTGGGGCTCTGTGAACCAAAGGTGTGGGCCAGACAATGTCTCATGAAGTGGGTTCCAAGAAGCTGGCTATGCTTAGGCAGGTGGGTGCTATGGAGAAGGGTCTAGGTAGATGAAATGGGAGAAGGCAGAGAAGAACTTTTCAGTGCAGTGCCTCAGAGAGTGGGCTCTGTAGTCTGGCTGATGTAGGCTCAACTCGGGCAAGCTACGAAGCCATGCTATCAATAAGGAGTTGAGCATGGTGCCTGCAAATGCCCAATGATCCATAAATGGTAGCTGTTAGTATTTTAACGATCACTCGTGATTTTAGGACCCTGTGTCTATATCCAGGCCTATTCAGACAGAGATTGGAGGATACGTTTCAGAAAAAGCAGAGACAGCACACTGACCCTCTAAGACATGAATCCAGTTTTTAGAAATAGCTATACTGAAGTTTTACTTTCCATGCAAGGAGGACATTTATTTTTATGCAGTGGGGAGCAGCTCCCTTACTGAGAGAAACACACCTTGGAAGAACACATTATTGTCTCCAAGTGTGACAAGAAAGGGAGGAAGGCAAAGCAGCAGAGTCCAAAGCTCAGCCCTGGGAAGGTGGGGCAGATGGACTGAGTTGGTCATTGTATTAGCAAATAGGCTGACCTCAGCTGCAAGACACTAGGGAGGTACTGTCCGACACATTGTTTTTAGGGGGAGGACTGGAAGTGCATCCTGGGACCAGCCTCACCTTTTCATTTTGAGAGGAAACAGAGGCTCAGAGCAGGGAAAGAATCACCGCAGGTCGAATGGCTGGCGGGTCGAAGGCTAAGACCAGGTCCGGGAAGGCAGAGGCTGCGGAGTGGGATCTGGGTGAGGTGTGAGGAAGGTGTGAAGGGTAAAAGGTAGGAACCTTGACTTATGGTCTGGGATGTAGAACCCTATGGCAATGACCAGCCCAGGATTGGATTTTTTTATTCTTTTTAAGTAAAAATCAGAGGAACAATGAGTAAAATCATTAGAATAATACTTTTACATTCCACTGTGGAAGCCTCTAGATGAAAGGAGTGAGGATTTGTCCTTGGTTATTCCTTTTTGAGGCTGGGCCTCCATTTTTAAAATGATTAAAATCATGGGTGTTGGGGATTAAGGAGGGCACTTGCTGTAATGAGCACTGGGTGTTGTGTATAAGTGATGAGTCACTAAATTCTACACCTGAAACTAACATTACACTGTATGTTAACTAACTGGAATGTAAATAAAACCTTGAAAAATAAAAAAATATATATAAATACAATGATTAAGATCATGGACAAGGCCATAGGATAAGAAAGGCCCAGTGGCTTTGCTCTAGTTATCCTGTGGAGGGGCTAGTTCCTTGTGTTCCCATGAGCCTAGACCACGCAAACCTGGCATTGCCCCCTCTCTCCTTGCCCCGTGGTGTCTCCTCTTGAGTTACAATCATCGTGGAGATCAGGTTGGCTCTCTGGCTTTTAGGCTAAAGGTCAAGGCCTGAAAAGACTTGGAACCGAACTGGAAAATCTGCTTCCCTCTCCAGAACTCCCTGTCAGCTTTTAAGCTCCTTCTGTTTATACAAGTCGTGGAGAGGGCATTGGTCTCTTGTGTTCTGACATAGGCGCTGGCCTCTTAAGCTTGCTTTCCAGTGAATCTCAGCAAACCACAAACAGAATGGCCCTGTTTATTCCTCCTTTATCCAGAACTTTTTTCTAAATAAAAGAAAATTAAATGCTTTCTCTTGCTTTTGAAATAGACACACGCCAAGATCTGTTGTACCAAGGCAGTGGTGAGCTTAGCAAGGAGCATGGATTCTGAGTCAAGAGTTGGCTCACCCAGCCCACGCCCACCTCTGACCCCTTACTGGCCTTACATCATGCCCATGTCCCAAATCAAGGTCCCAATCTCGCCTCCAGCACAACCAATCCAACAATAGAGTTCAGAGGAGTAATACTGATCTAATTGTGAAGAGGCAATGATGCCTCCTACCCAGGAGCTCTAAAGAAATGAGGCCCAATCCTTCTCTGAGAATGTTTCCCTGCATCTCTCAGCACTAATCATGCTCACTGCTTTAGTGTCTCTATCTAGAAAGTAAGACTCATTCCTCATCACCAGGCACCATGGAAATGATGCCAAGAGACTTGCTTTAGAACAACGGTTTTAAGTTTCACGCATCCTCAACTTTCCTGCAAAGGTCTTGATATCTCATTCTCCAAAGCCTGGAGATCCACAAAGGATGAAATTGGCTGCCTGGTGGGCAAACAGCGCGGTTGCAGGGGTGGCTGCTGGTTTCTAGAATGAGCAGGGCAGAGGGCCCTGGCAGTTGCCTAGCCTTCCTTTTTGGGACAATCCCAGCTCAACAAGGGTGTGCGTGTGTGTGGTAGCGGAGGTCATAGGAAAAGAGACATAATGTGTTCTGGAATCTAGTAGGCAAGGTTTTGCGATTCAGTGGTCAATTTCAACTTACCAAATGGGGTTCCAAACCCAAAGAAGCACCCACTGAGCTCATTTCACTCCAAATCAGCTGGACCCCAAACCTTTGTATGTTCTCAGTCTGGAGAAAAAATGCAGTCCAGGAACCTCCAGAGAGACATCAGAGGGGACTTGTTGTATAAGTTTTGGAGTCAGACCCAAGTTCAGATTCTGGCCCCACTCTTTAGAAGCTATATGAACTTGGGCAAGTCAAGTGACTTCTCAGAGTCTCAATTCCTCCATTTTCCAATTGGAGATAAAAAACACATCCTCATAGAATTCCTCATTCAGTAATTTTGACAGAATACCCCTGGCAAAGCAGTAAGGAGAGGCATCGAAAGGGTGTGCCCCAAAGTCTGGCACAAAGCAGATGCTATCACTTGTTATCTAAGCCCATTCCCATGGTCTTCCATTAAGGAAATAGTCATTCATGAGAAGCTTCTTGGAGGCTAAGGTCTTTTTAGTCAAAGACTTTTTTTTTTTTTTTAAGTAGGCTCCATGCCCAGTATGGAGCCCAACATGGGGTTTGAACTCACGACCCCGAGATTGAGACCTGAGCTGAAATCAAGAGTTAGACACTTAACCAACTGAGCCACCCAGGTGCCCCTAGTTAAAGACTTATTAAGGCAATTAGAAAACCAGTCAAAGACACATATTCCTTTTCTCTAACCTCAGAGGGGGTTTGGATGAGAAGACTTCCTTCACCCTCCTGCCCCTTTAGCCCCTTGGCCTATTTCCCCAGTTCCCCCCACACTCAGCAGCTTGAGACAAAAAGCCCTGGCTAAATTGGCAGGCTTTCACCCCACTTCGAGGACCTCTGGAATTGACTAATGAGGTCACCACTGGTGCCACCTTGCCACTAGCCATGAAAAATAAAAATAAACTATTGTCTGTTGGAGAACGGTAATAGGAGAAACATGCCCAGAACCTGGTACGATGGGGAATCTCAAACCACAGGGCTGTTTCAGTAACACATTTCTGTTTCACCAGCACAAGGTCCACTGACCATTAGGTAGGCCTGGTGGACTCAACGTGGGGGTCTGGGTGCTCTGGTCTCACTCTGGAAGTCCTCAGAGTGCTACCTCCACAGGCTGCTGAAGTACTGGATGGGAGGACAGGAGCCATCTTTTAGGAGAAATCAACAATGAGTTCTCAGGTCTATTATTTTAAATACTGTCCAGTGGGGGTGTGTGTGTGTGATTTTGAGGGCTAAGCATTCAACCCACGTGGCCAACAGTGTTGTTAGTGAAGATGTAGCTGCTTGCCATCCCTGGCTTGCTAGAGTCAGGGTGAGGGTAGAGGGAAAAGCTTTTGGATTCCCTTCAACAGGCAAGCGAGCATAGATAGATAGAGCAGTCAATGAGAATGGGAGATTGATCTTAGCCCAGAAATATGTGCTGCATGTTCTTGTTTGCCAGGATACGTGGAAGGAACAGGGCACCAGAGTGAAGCTCTGTTTTCATCTGTGAGCTGAATGCAAGGTCTTCCACCTGATGGCCCAGAAACAGGCATAGGTTGGGACCTGGGATCTGGACAGTGTCTGGAGGCTCCTTAGAACATCAGGTTTCTGGGGCACTTGGGTGGCTCAGTTGGTTAAGTGTCTGCCTTTGGCTCAGGTCATGATCTCAGGGTCCTGGGATCGAGTCCCACATTGGGCTCCTTGCTCAGCAGAGAGCCTGCTTCTCCCTCTCCCTCTGCTGCTTCCCCTGCTTGTGCTCTTTCTCTCTCTCCCTCTCTCTCTGTCAAATAAGGGAATAAAATCTTAAAAAAAAACCCATCAGGTTTCTGAGGGGAGTTTGGGGGATTTATTCAACAAGTACATGCCGCAGCTTTGTTCCCAGCGGGAATGACATAATAAAAACAGAGACATATCTCATGTGTTATTTGATGATAATTTTATGGAGAATAGTCAGTCAGGTAAGGGGGATAGCGAGACTTTAGGTATGAGTGCCAGCAAAGATTGTTTCTTTACGTAGAATGTCAGTAAAGACCTCCTTGAGAAGGGAACAAACCAAGATACAGGGTCGGGGAGGGCAATCAGGGAGAAGGACTAGTAAGTACATGGGCACTGAAGCAGGCAGGAACCTGGCTTCCTTGAGGAAGATCAAGGAGTCCAGTGTGGCTGGAGAGGAGGAGAGAAGGATGGGGAGACAGAGGAGGTGAGGGCTGAGAAGGGGCAGGGCTATGTCATGTGGGCCTCTAGGCCACTGTGAGCCTCTGGCTTTTACTAAATAAGATGGGAGCCACTGGAGGATTCTGAGCAGAGGGGGGGGACATGAGCCGATATACTCGGATTACCCTAGCTGCTGGTGCCCCACAGCTAGGTTTGAATCCTGACTCCACATATGACCTATAGTACCTTGAGTGAGTTATTTAATCTCTCTGTGCTTCTGTCTCATCACCTGTAGAATGGACGAGTACTCATTCTTCATAGGGCCCTTCCTAGGGTTGTTGTAAGGGTGAAATGAAGTAATGCATACGCAGTGCCTGGCATGCAGTAAGAGCTCAAACATTAGGCATTATTATGCTGCTGCTGATGCTGTTGGTGGAACACAGGCAGTATGGACATAGGAAGGCAAGTTCTACGGGGGCAAAGGGGTATTAAGATTGAAGTCACCAACAGGAAGATCAGTCATGGAAGCCAGGACTCACTGGGTCAGGAGAAGCAGCGATCAAGAGTGGGTGGACAGCCCAGCTCCAGAGGCCAGGTGATAGTCTGCAGGTGGGCAGTGGGGGGTACCCCAGGAGTTATCTGGATGGCTAACTGGACCTTGGCACCAGACCAAGAAACCAGGAAACAAGGAGGTGGGTCCCAGTCAGAGCATAAAGAAGGGGCTCTCCAAGAGAACTGAAGAACTGCCCAGCTGCAGGGAGAGCTCAAGAGCAAGTGACCAATGCCTACATTTTATTTCAAGAGTCCTGATGGACTTCATGAAGAGCAAGCTTTAGCTTCTAACAAGGTAGAAAGCGAGGCAGCGGCTGACAGTCCTACTTACAAGATGCGAAGCGGGGAGGTAGTTGGGCAGGGTCCATGAGGCAGGGTTGGGGCTGATGTGTGAGAGAGGGAATTAAACCCACTGTAGGGTTGAGAGACTCCAGGGGGCTACTAGACACTTAGTAGAACCCACTAGTGTATTTGAGTTAGAGATAATATCTCAAAAGGTTGACCAGACATTTAAAAATGTATTACAAACATCCCTGCTTCTAAGCTTAGACACAGGACATGGGACAAAAACCAAGGTCTTGAGGCCAAGTTTCTGTATGGAGTATGAACTAGCTATGAACCGGGGTCTGAGAGGGTATGTGGGCTAACAAACTACTCCAGAATGGCATGTTTTCTACTTCTTGGGATTGTGCTTTATAGGTTTATTCTGGTAGGCAGTGAGATAAAATCAATGTTCACTTCCTGTGTCTGCCTCCAGCAGGCTTTCAGGCTTACAAAGCCCCTTCTTCCCGTTAGAGACTGTTCACTCTTATTTTTCTCTTCTTCTAACAGTCTTGATTATCCGGCTCTTGAGTGAGGACCTGAGCTGGGGTGTCTTTCAAAAACAGTGAGCCAACAACCAACCAAAAAAACAATTAGTATCTGACCAACAACGAACCTACTAACTTAACCTGGTAGGCAGAACAATGGCCTCTTAAGGATGCCCATGTCCTAATTCCTGGAAACCACGCTATGTTACCTTACAAGGCAAAGAGGAATTGAAGTTACTCATTGGCTGGCTTTAAAAAAGTCATATTGTCCTGGATTATCTTCGAGGGCCCAATGTAATCACAAGGGTCCTTAAAAATAGAGGGAAGCAGAAGAGGAAATCAGGGTGATGAGATGTGCGAAGAACTCAACCCACCGCTCCTGGCTTTGCAGATGGAAGAAGCAGCCATGAGCCAAAGAATGTGGGTGGCCTCCAGAAGCAGGAAAAGGCAAGGGAAGCGGGTTCTCCCCTGGAGCCTCCGGAGAGGAACGCCATCCTGCCAATGCCCCGATCTCAGCCCAGTGACACCATGTCAGATTCCTGACCTCGGGCACTGTAAGAGACCGGATTTGTGTTGTTTAAGCCACTAAGTCTGTGGCAGTGTGTTCCAGCAGCAATAGGAAGGGAGCGCGGTGACCACCCAAACTCTCTGTCCCACTCAGTCCGCCCAGGGCTGCAGCACGTGGGGCCCTCAGCCTGGCTCGCTAGCCTTGGGGCCTGATGTCGCCTGTCTTGTCGCTTACCGTTCCTTGACCGTCCCTGCCTCTCACCTCTGCCAGTGTTCAAGACTCCTCCTTTTTTCTTAATTTTTTAAATTAAAAAAATTTTATTTTTTTATTTGAGAGAGTGAATGAGAGAGAGAGCACGAGTGGTGGGACGGGCAGAGGGAGAAGCAGGACTTGGGGCTCGATCCCAGGACTCCGGGATCATGACCTGAGCCGAAGGGAGACGCTTAACCGACTGAGCCACCCAGGTGCCCCCAAGGCTCCTCCTGAAAGGATTCTTATGTCTTATATTTGCACAGAGCTTTCAGGCTTACAAAGCACCTTCAGTGGCTGGTGTGAAGTTGAGAAGAAACAACATACATGTGAGTGCTTTGCAAACTGGAAAGCGAACACAAGCATGAAGTAGTGAGAGATTTTGTGTGGGTGACTCTCAGGCGTCCAGCCCAAGGCCTCTGACTGCCCACGGGGATTCTCCCCTCAGGGCGCTGGCCACAGTGTCTAAATGGTAGTTCCGTGTGTACAAAAGTTACCCTCTCACTAGGTCTGAAGCCTCTTTGAGGGCAGGGCTCTGGACTTAAGTATTGAGCCTGGCAACCCTCATAGGGAGAAGCTTAGCTGTAGTACAAGTGGGCATGGGGATGAAAACAAGAGTCAAAAGGTCACAAGAGTTGCCAAGGGCACTGGCTCACCTCCCTGCTTAGCCACAGCTAAGACTCCCAGACTCAGACTCCCTGATGACTGGGCCATGCTTTTCCCCCTTCAAAGTAGGGTGTTTGGTAAACAGTTGTTGGAAGCATATTTCTCTCAGTACCCTGCCCTAAGTTCTTTTAGGTCCTACCATGAATTCTTACAGATGCCTCTGGCCCTTGTTTGATTCCAGATCTTCTTCTTCTTCTTCTTTTTTTTAAGATTTATTATTTTTTTGAGAGAGAGAAAGCGCGTGTGCACAAGGTGGGGGCAGGGAGGGGCAGGGAGAGGGAGAGAATCTCAAGCAAACTCCACGCTGAGCGCAGAGCCCAACTCAGGGCTTGATCTCACAACCCTGAGATCGCAACCTGAGCTGAAAACAAGACTTGGACACTTAACCGACTGTGCCACCCAGGTGCCCCTGGTCCCAGATCTTCTTACCTACAGTCAAAGGGCCCCGTGAAGAGAGGCTTGATTCTGGGCCCTCTCCTAGTCTCTAGCTCCCTCACTGGTCCTGCCCTGGGCTCTGCTCCAGGCAGGACAGCCCTCTGGCTACTCCCTGTTTCCACCGGTTGGGAGAATGGATGCAAAACAAGGAGCCATAAGGCGGAGGGACCTGGGTATGGGGACCAAGGGGCCACCAGGGCAGGCTTGCTTTTCCCGCTTGCTGGCACAGCCTATCCTGTTACTCTGGACCACTTTAGGTAAACGGGAAAAAAACAATGTCTGTCAGCTACAAAATGAACCCATCAGGAAAGGAATGTTATTGCCAAGTGTTCTCAGAGGGCATGACAAACAAAGAAGGTGAAAACCTGTCTTTAACATCAGGCTCCAGTTCCTGACCGTGGCCCCTGGTGGCCTTCTGTGCACAGAGGTCTGGGGCCCTTTAAAAGAGAGATCTTGTCTACCTGCCCCTCTTCACTTTTCCAGGCTTCCCTGGCCTGTTGCCTCAGCTCCGGGGTGAGGAGCTCCCAAACGAACAGCCCATGGGGCACAGAGGCTGCTGGGATTCAGGCTGCTGTCGGGCCAGGCTCTGTGGCAAACCTGAGAGCCCACCGCAGTGTCGCAGTGTCGGCTGCTGGCTGTGCCCTTTCTATAGTGGCATTTCCATCTCCAAGGAGGCAGCCACGTCAATACAGGACGTTCAGCGTCTTGCCCTCTGGGCGGGCAGGGGTGTCCCCTAGCAACTGGAGCTGTGATCTGCATATGACAGCACATTGCATCTATTCAGGACTTTCTTTCCCTGCTTTCTTTGAAACAAGCTTGCCCTATACCCAAGTTCCCTGTGAACCCCATACAATGAAAACAGCAGTTGACAGGTTCCCTGTAACTCGTGAAATCTGAGTGCATCCAAGGGGAGAAAGAGAGTGCTCATTACTGAAACACAAAACGAGCCCCTTTCAAGGCATAGCGCGTCGGCCCCTCAGTTTGCTGCCACTGACCTCACTGCCCTTCCAAGCACAATAAGCAGAGGGAGGAGAGGGGGAGAGAGAGGTCTTTACTCCTTAAGTTGCCAATTGATCATCCTCCTAACCCCTATGGGGGCTTCTTCGTCCAAACAATTCAGGTGACAGAGGTCAGGGCTCCAGCCCATTCCTTGGGGAGATCTTAGCTCTCCCTGCAGGGACTTTCCCAGGTGAAACAAAGACAAGCTCGAGAAGCCTTAAACAAACTCCTGCTGATGACGCAGAGCAGAAACAGAGAAAGGGGAAATTAGAGGTGCCCAGAATCACAACACTGGGCCTCAGCCCTTTCATCCAGCCAGACCTCAACACCCTTTTCACACTCCAGGACTGGGCCATACATTGTGGAAGCCCAGTCATGTCCAAGCTCCAACATGGCAGCTAATGACAACCACCTGGTAACAGGGTTGGGGAGAGAAGCCATATACGGGGTGGAAATGGCTCTATTTTTGCCCACACTGGCTTTTAGCTGATTAACCAGACTTCTCATATGCAAAATATCAGAAGAGGAGAAAGAAGAGGCAGAGAAAGAAGAAGGAAGAAGGAGGAGGAGGAGGACTAGGATGAGGACGAGGAGGAGGAGAAAGAAGAAAGAAGAAAGAAGAAGAAATAATTTATGAGGTAGGTCTAAACAGTGCAAGCTTTCAAAGAAAGCCTGCGGAGAACTGCCGCCCATTCCTGAGGCTGTCCAGTGAGGGCTCTGGAGGATCCAGCTCCACTGCTTGAATGGTATACCCTATTGTGCACAAAGCAACACAAGCTAGTGTAAGTGAAAAAATACACTGGGCCTCTTGGGTTTATCCCATCCAGTCCTCAGAAAAGCAAGAGATGGCCAAGCAGGATAGGGCTTTGTTCTTTTATTCCTGATTCCAGAAGCAGTAACTGAGAGTGAGCATGCAGCCATGTTGTGCTAATGATCTCTATGGGTTTACTTGGGGACCACAGGCAGTCATCTAACCACTGGGCTTTTGAGTTTATCATCAAGAAATGCACTGTACCACTTGTAAGTCTCTAAATATGCCTTGTACTTTCATTTTTCCAATACGGTCCCTTCATGCTGAGTGCCCTTCTTGCATTCACCTACCTGGCAAATTCCTGCAGAGTCTTCAAACTACGTGTCAAGTGCTATGTTCTTTATATATATTCATATCTTAGCAGTGTTCACATTGTGATTTATTTACTTACTTTTCTGTCATAAGACCATCATTCTTTTGAACGCAAGATCACTGTTTGTGTGTTTTTTTCATTTTAGTATTGGTGGTTAGCGCATAGTAGCTACTCAATAATCACCTAAAGAACTGAACTAAACCATGATAAAGACCATTGTTTCTTTTTCAGGTCCTAGATTGGGTTTTATCCAATCACCAAGGACTTGTGAACAGGGCTCTGGCATTGCATAACTCCAGGGACCCCATTCACATAGAATATAGTGGGAATGGGGCCCCTAAGTCTACACAGTATGGTGGCTTTGCTTATGGAACTCCTGCCATAGGCCAGGCTAATGGGGGGAATCTAAGTAGCAACTTACTCTCTAGTTACAGAGACAGAGCTAATATGGAAAGACGCAATAAAGACATAGTCAAGAGTGGCCCTGCCTATGGGTGCAGCAGGAGGCCTGGAAAAGGAGAGATCAGTGTGGACTATAGTCACTGGGAAAGGCTTTGTGAAGAAATTGCACTATCCATGATGAATGGGGTAGAAAATAGAATGATAAAAAGAAAGCATGCAGAGCCCAGTGTATTTTTAGGTCGTTGAAACTATTCTCTATGATATTATAATGGTAGATACATGTCACCAAACATCTATCCAAACTCATAGAATGTACAACACCAAGACTGAACCCTAATGTGAACTGCGGACTTTGGGTGATAATGATGTGCCATGGTAGGTTCATTGACTGTAAGAAATGCACCACTTTGTCAGGGGATGTAGATAGTGGAGGAGATTATGCATGTGTAGGGACAGGAGGTGTATAGGAAATCTCTTTACTTTCTGTCAATTTTGATGTGAACATAAAACTTCTCTAAAAAATAAAGTCTATTCAATAATTTAAAAAGAATGAGTCTATTTGGGATATTAATAAGAACAAGTATATTGAAAAAGAAGCAAGCAAAGCACAGAGGAAGATAATAAACGATGTGGCCTGACCATAGATGGTGGGAGGGAGTATGGATTGAAGAGTAATGAGAAATTAGGTTGGAGAAGTAAGGTGGGGCAGACAATGAAGAATCTTGAAAGCCAAGCAGAGAAGTTGAGACTTGATTTTGGAGAACATTGGGAACCTTATAGGTTTTAGGGCTGAGAAGCAATACAACGAAAATAGTAGATGTAGAAGTGGAGTTTGAAGAGTGTTTAGAGCGAAGAGAGACTAGAACATTCTCCTAGTTATCAAGGCACCAGGAGTTTCTCCAAGCTCAGTAGGTGTATGCTATGATCTCATGACTGTTTATGGACAGAGCTGTGGAAGAGTGTGGTTGATCTGGCAGCCGTGGGCAAGATCCTACAGTGTTCCATGAGTATGTGGATCAAGGTCACATGATGAGTGGAGTCTGCATGACAGCATGTGAGACAAGGAGTTCTCAAGCTTGAGGGGCTGGCCTGGCTTTGCTGCTTACTTACTTTGCTACTGTTTGAAATTTGGCTTTGATGTTGTTTTCCTAATATCTAATAAGGATGATAAATAAGACAGTTATGTGGGCAATGGGACTTCTTGTTTATTGTTCATCTTCTTTTTTATTCTCTGGATTTTTAGTACAGAGTGTAAGAGATGAAAATGTGGTTTTCTGTATCTTGAAAACCAGACAGTCATTCAACAAAGAGTTATCGAATCTAAGGACAGAGCAGCAAAGAAAAGAGACAAAATCCCCTGCCTTTCCAGGGCTAAACATTCTAGTAAGAACCAATGTAAATTAGTTTCTCATCAGTTGGAGGGAAGGGGGAGTCCTGGAAATGTGCAGCCTGGAGCAGCTGGGAGAGAAGGTTGACAAAACCCAGGGAAATGTGGGGGGTTGGCACCAAGAATAGGGAGCAAGCTTACTTTGTTCTAGAAAAGCAGTCCTCAAATTTTCCAGCCAGCATACCCAAGGGATGCAAGTAGATATAGCCTCCCTCAGCAAGAGTGGCTTGTGGCCACAGTGGTACTAGGGAAGGATGGGAGTAGCAAACACCCTGAGAAAGAAGAGATCTGTGTTACACTCCTTAGCTGCATGGGGATAACCTGATGGAGGCATGCAGGGGAGCAGTTGCTTCTTTTGAGCACATTCTCCTAAAAACGCATCTTTTTAGCAATATCTTAAAAGATATTACTGATATGAAGATGTTAAGCCCATCATGAAAAAGCACTAGGGAAAAAACAAGAGTCAGTCTGTCCAGTATGTAGTCAAGATATTAATGATCAGGCATGAGATGTAGAGAGAAGCGGGGGCAGGTATGGGGGAAAGAGGTCAGCCTTCTTTATATGTCTGGATATCGGAACCTGGTGAAACTGCTGGTCAGCTCTGGAGAATTATTGTAAAACTGGGTCAATGGATCAAAGTCACAAAGTGGTGGATTCTATCTCAATATAAGAAAGAACTTCCTGAGGATGAAAACTTTCCAACAATGGCTCAGATGTCTTCCCAAAGTAGTGCGTATCCCATCCTGGAAGAATTCAAACCCCGTGATGGTCATCTGTCAGAGCATCCTGTGTTGGGATGACCAAGCAAAGCCTCTAATGCTTCAAATCTCAGATTCTGCTAATGGAAGGTAGAGGCCTGAAGAGTGGGATGAATCTGAGGACTATTCTTACCCAGAGCCCAGAGAAAAACCTTCCAGCAACAATCATAGGAGCCCAGAGACTGGTTCTTAAAACCGAATGGCAACAGAATCTATTCCCTCCCAGCTCTTCATCACCAAGGGCTTGGCAGTCATTCCTCCGTGTCATTATTTGAGGCTTGGAGGCATTTTCAAGATGGCTGAAATGGAGAAGTGAGAAGGTGAAGGGCCTAGTTCAAGGGGGAGACTTACCTAGGACTAGAACACAGTGAGGTTTGCTCTCAAGGGGTGCTGCAAAAACTCCAAAACAGAAAGACCTGGCTCTGACAGAGTCAGTTCTCAACTGCCCTGGGCCCTCCTTGGTCTCTTTTGAATGGGTGAACAAACGGCTCTAAATCACCTTTTGCGGGAGGAAGCCTGGTTCTCACCGGAGGGACTGAAATTGGCCCCTGATAAAGCAGCATGTCCTGTCTGGCTCCCCATCCACACCTTCCCAGCTGGGCCCCACTGTGGATGCTGTGGAGTTCAAAGACACTGCTTCCCTTGGACCCACATCAAGGACTGGAATGAGAAAAGGGTCCTCTGACCCTCCCATAGTGAAGGATGGGACCACCTTTGTGTTGCATGTGTTGAGAGGGGGAGTAGATTTTTCCTGTCACTATTGTGTTTTCATGCACTGGATGTAGACTATCTAAAAACAATCATCGGAAATAGTCTTTCACCTATGGCCCGGGGCTGGAGCCTGGCCCAGTGTGGGGACAGGCTGTGTCCACCCAGGGGGAACCTGGTGGCCCATGTTTAGGACACTCAGTAGGGGGCACGGCTGGGCTTTCCTAGCTCCTGCCTTAAACACTGGTGCTCTGTGACTCCCTTCTAGCTAGACCACGGGCTCTAATTGCAAGTGCCTTCTGCTTCCCAGTTTTCTCCACGGAGACAAACACCTGGAGGCCAAACCTTATCCTAAGTCCCACAATCCACCTCAATCTTAAAGTTTTCCACTTCCCTTTAATCCAATTTGATAGTCAAGACCATTCCAAGCCTGAAGTTCAGCCCTCTCCTGAGCTCTTGGGAAGGTGCCACGCGGTGGTGGCAAGCCGTGTGGGGAGACAGTCGGATTTCCACCCACCCTGAGGTTAAGGCTGCTGGGTGCTGGTGGTGGGAAGCTGATGAACTCTGTGGCTGGAAGTAAGGGAGGGGAAGGCTCCTCCAACCAGAGCTCCCCCACTCAGGCCTGGACCAGTCTCCTCTCTGGGAAAGAGGACCAGGCCACATTCTTTCTCACAGGCCTGTCCCACACTGGGAGAGATCGCCAAGCTCCAGAGGCCTCCTGTTATCGAAAGTGCCCCAGCAGTGCTAACAGGGGCGGTCCGGGCCTCTGCCGTGCGACCTCTCCTCAAAGGAGCAGCTGGACAAGCCATGAGCCAACACCCACAGGCTGAAAAGGAGATCGGGTACATTAAGGAGGGAAAAAATGAGAAGCATGAAGATTTGTACCAGACAGATCCTGGCCACAGCAAGCCTCTCTGCAGCCTTTTCCCACCATTCTCTGCCGGCCCTGAGGTTTCAAGGACCCAGTGGAGAAAAATGGACCCCCAAACTGATTATGACCCAACTTCCCCAAAAGACGTAGATCACCCCCTTTTTTTGCCCCTAACACCAGGTGGAGCAAATGCTATTAATAGCCCCGGCGCCTTCCCAGTCCACACTGGGTATGCAGGGCTGGAGGCTGCTTCTCGAACGCAGGTAGCTGTTCTGAAACAGGTTTGGGAAAGTGATCTTTGGCACATAATGAAAAGGGTGTGTATGTGTGTGGGGGGGGTACCCAAGAACTCTCTATCAGGGCCAATAATATTTTTAATTGCTGAGAATTGGCCTGTGGTTGTTGCTCAAGGCTACAGCGCGCAGGCTTGCCAAGCATCGGAAACTAATTTCAGAGGAGGTAAGAAAGCACGTCCCAAGGACTGTTCATTACGGAGCTGTCATTTCTTGTGGAAAGTCAGGTGGCTCCTCGGCGTTTATACAGTCCTCTCCCTACCACCTCTCCCTCTTTTGTTCCCATCTAGAAAGGGAGCAGTGAACTTGAGCAATCTGGGAATCTGGGTTTCTGCCCTCCTCCCGAAGCATGACCGATGGCCCATTTTTCAAGCCAAATCTCACCCCTTGCAGGCAGCTGTCAGGAAACCACAGAAGGCTCTTTGCAGGAGCACAAGAAATGGCTGGTTCTAATCTGGAGAAGAAAATGAATTAACAAGGCAGCTACTTAGGGAAGAATGTTTTCTTTCCTTCAGCCTCAGCCTGCATATTTTCACAACATGTGTACTCTGTTACCTTGTCACTTCCCTGTTTTCTTTGGGTAAATAACTGGGCTCTGGACTTAGGGGAAAGAAAGAAAGCAAGCCAGCCAGCCAGCTTGGGAGTATCACCGGGAAGGCTTGCCTGGCTGAGCTGGAAGGGAAGAAGGAGTATGCTCTGGGCATGAAAGGGGCGCATTGCAAACCCAGCCCGGCCCGTTCTGGATGGGGCTTTTCACTGACCTCTGCAAGTCACCGTGTGGGAGTCAGAGAAGGGAGGGGAAACCTGCTCCCGCAGCCTTGGGGCCTGCAGGCCCGGGGCTGGGGGAAATAAAGAACTTTTCTCCTTTGCCAAGTCAAATGGAAAGCCCTCTCTGAACTCGACAGAGTCAACAAGGCACACTGTGGCTCTGCTCCCAGCCTCTGCCTTCCCACTGGCCTGGGGGCCGCCAGGGTGAGGGAGGACGCCCTCCCGGCCCCCTCACCGTGCCCACGGTGAACCTTGGCAGGACCCGGGTCCTTCCGTGGAGCAACAGGCATAGGGTCTTTGTGGAGATCCATGGCCAGTGTTTGCATGTGTAGGCAACATTCTCCATCTAGAAAATGCCCGAAGGTTTTTGAGTCTCTGTCTTGCAGAGGTGTTGCTCCGTCCCTCTTCCCTTCTCTGGACTAGGAATGCTGGCCTTGTCTGTGCCATACACCAGAGGAGCACAAAACCACACTGGTTTTGTAGGATACCTTTTAGATACGCACTGTTGATGAGGGTGCAAGGGAATGACTAGTTTGTGGGGAACGATGAGTTAGTTACTCTGCTGAATTAGGGTCTTTTATTCATAAAGCTGTAGCGACACTTATTGTTTAGGTCCTCACAGTGAGTCATTAGAACAGAGAGCCAACGCTAATGTTGCTCCGAATATTGCACGGCATATAAAAGGAGTTCGTTTACCTCGCGCCACAACACGCCTGTGGGTGCTGGATCCATCCTGCAGGGGGAAACCGAGGCAGAGAGCACTCGATTTTGTGCTGAGACCAGCACAAAAGCCCCCACAGGCAACAGGACAAAGGCACAGGGGGATTCACTGGGTGCTATCTGGGCTTCTGCATATGTGCATTTCCTTTCCCCATCTGCTCAGGACCCTTTGATTCCAACCTTGAACTCCCTATCTCACTTTGTAGATCACACAGCCTTCATCAGGCAGAGGTTTGGCATTCAAAACCGGAGTTTTTGGTTGCAAAGGTCTGGCCCCCACCTGTGGAGCGGTTCCTTCAGTATGACTGGAAGGGGCGGCGGATGTCCCGCAAGGCAGGGCGGCTTGGAGAGGAAGGGGGCTGCCGCCGCCGCCTAGTCCACAAGAGCACTTGCAGGACAGCAAGGGCTTGCAGCGGGAGCAAGAGGGAGACCCCAAAGCTTGCTGGGAACAGAGAGACAAGGACCCTCAGGGGCTATCCAAATTATTCATGTGGTCTAATTCGACAAGAGGTAGCTGCTCCCGGCAGCTGCGAGAACAAAGACGGCAGCTCGCCTTCCTCCAGCCCTGGCCGCTCCCAGGCCTGCCGAGCGCTTGGCGCAGTGACCTCAGCTACTCCCCACGAACCCCCTGAGCTGAGCTGGAGGAGCTTCCTCCTCAGAATTAGGGCGTTCGGGAGCAGCTCCTCTGTCTGGCTTGATGATGCCTCCCACCCCCCCATTCCAGGAGAAGGTTCTACCAGCACCATCCCCAGTGGCAGAAGATTGACACGGCTCTTCAGTCACGGGGCCAGCAGTGTTTCCATGTGGAACCCCACAGCGCTGGTCCCTGAGCCGTCACACTGGGAACCTGCCTCCACCCAGCTCCCGGGTGCGGGCTCGCACCTCTCCGGTTTACACCGGCGCCTCGGTCGTGCTCTTGCTCTTCTGTCTTTACTGCGGCCTAGTCACCTCCACTAAGTGCCCTGGGCATGCTTTGCTGAGCTGAGGCCCCTGTGAGCATGCCTGGCCAAGCACTAAGCCACATTGCTCCCAGGGTGGCCCCTAGGCCACCAGCACCAGTCTTCTAGGTGCTTCAAGAATGCACATTCTCTGGCTCAGTAAGATTTTTGGCATTGGGACTGGAAATCTTCATTCTTAACAAGCTCCCCAAGGGACTCTGATGCTCCCTGCAGTTTGAGGCCCACCAGAGAGGCTCTCTCTGAACTAGGTTGTGTTGAACATAAGGCAGATGTGGCCCAGCAGAAACCGGGCACTCTGCCTCTTGTCCCCCCGGGGCTCTTGGGTGGGCACCGTGCGAAGGGCTCAGAGTGTGTTTGGGCACAGGCATGGGTGTTCTTACGTGGGGAGGCCGGGGTGAAAGGAATCGGGGGGTGGCAGAGAGGGTTTAGGAGGCTGTGCACCATTTCTGCCAGGCTATTGAGAAGCCCTAGATGGCAAAGGCCCTGGCAAAAAGTCTCCAGCGAAGGTTCCAAGCAGAATGCCTCCAAAACCCCATTAAAAAGGCATTCCTAAATCTGGCCCATTTCCTGCTGGAGGATCCCAGCAAGCAGGATGGAGTGAATCAGACCCTAGGGCTTTCAGAAGGGAAGTCAGGCAGCCTTGCGAAGAGGAGAAAGCAGGGTGAAGCCCCAGGTGGGCCACCTGGGGCAGAGGAGTATGTGAGGGTAAGAGCCATTTCAAGGCCTCTGAAGGTCACTTTCAGAGAGGCGTGGAGAGAGGGAGCTTTTGAGGGACCCTGAGCCCCTGGCTCATTAAAGGCATCCCAGGCAGGCCACTGTGTCCAGAAAATGAGATGGAGCTTTTAGTCAAGACAGTTTGGAGTTTGAAAAAAAAAAAGAAAGTTCTTTTAAAAATCCTTCATAAAATTGAAAAAGGAACGGGTTCCCCCCCCCCCCCCCCGCCACCTCACCAACAACCCCAGGACAACTGAACACAAAGGACTTTAAACTTGGCGTGTAGCAAGACCTCCATGAAAATAATTTCCCAGCTCATTTGCAGGGAAAACGGTGCTATTTTTGTGACCACCTATAACATCTGGGCATGCTCAGTGGAAGTAACTCAAGTGAAAAATCTATTAGTTGGGGAAGTGGGGCACAGAGGAGATACAGAAGGAAGTGGCGTGAGTCGGGGAGCCTCTGGGTGTGCGCAGACCCGACTTCTACGTGTCGCGACCTGTTTGTGCCCCCGTGGACCTGGACGAGCCATGTCATGTGTCCGGGTCTGGGTCTTCTCCTCTGAAACAAGGTAGGGGAGAATGTCGCTCGGCCAGCAGAGCTGCTGCCCTGTGGCCCGGGCCCCCCCGCCACCCCCCTGGGCGGCCACACATGCCTCTGTCTATCCCGCATGCTCCTGTCCTTGTCAGAGTCCACCCCCAGCCAAGACAGACCTTTCCCATCATCTCGTTAGTGGGAAAACCACAGGAAACAGATTAAGAGCAGCTCTGTGGTCTCTAGATTAATAAAATTAGGGCATTACTCAGAACTGCTCCTATGATTGGTATTTATATAGTGTCAAATATGTATTTATTAGTGTCATATATATTTATATGATGTCATACATCACATATACGAATCACATGTCCCTGCCGTTTGTATTTATATAGTGTCATTTGCAGTGTCATATGTATTTATATAGTATCATACATATTATGATATCATATATGATCATACATATATGATACAATATAAATACAAATCAGGGGTATTTGTATGCATATTACAAATAACCTATTATATCATAGTTATATATAGGTAAATGCATATTGTAGGTATTTTTATATACATATATACACACATATGTGTGTGTAGGTATTTGTGTGGATATATATATATATATGACATTATATAAATACTAATCACAGATACACACACACACATACACAAACACACAGTCACTAGTTGAGTAACCTAAGGCTTCCCAGTGAGACCATGGACAATAAACATTTGACTCCTATTGTGGGTTGAATTGCATCCCAAGAAAATATATTGAAATCCTTATCTGTAAATATGACCTTATTTGGAAATAGGGTCTTTGCAGATGTTAACTAAGCTGGAAGTTAAGAGAAGGTCATGCCAGGGGAGGGTGGGCCCTTGTTCCAAAATGACTGGTGTCCTTATAAGAAGAGACAGACTTAGACATCCACAGGGAGATGACACAGACCCACAGGGAAAACAGCCACAGGAAGATGGAGGCAGAGATGGGTGTGATGCATCTACAAGCCAAGGATCAACATGGTTGCCGGCAACCACCAGGAGCTGGAAGAGGCAAGGAAGGAGACTCCCCTAGAGCTTTCTGGTGGTGGGGCCCTTCTGACACTGTGATTCAAACTTCCAGCCCCCTGAACTGTGAAAGAATACACGGCTGCCATTTTAAGCCACCCAGTTAAGCACCAGTGTGTGGCACCTTGTTAGGACATCCCCAGGAAACTAACAGGACTCCTGCTACAGAGTGGTAGGGAAGCACTGACCAGGCCTTTGCATCTGCTGAGCCCCCTGTTCTTGGCTGCTTTCCCTGGCTCGCTCTCTCCTGGGGAAGGGGTGGGGTGGAGATATTTAAGTGTTTCCAACTGAAGCCAACACTTGAAAGGTTATGAAGGCCCCCACACCCCCTGTTCCTCTGTGGTGATGGCTGATGGCTCAGGCCACCCCTCTACCACCCTCAGCCCAAGCTGGATCATCTGGAACTGGGGAGAGAGGACGATACTTCATAGCCTTACTCTCCCGCACCAGCACCAGTGGCTTTGAGCCCTCAAAGGGTGCTGGGAATTTATGGGTAGTCTGCCTCTGGATCAGAGTTCCTGCTGTGAGAGGTTCTCTTTTTTCACTTTAATGGTACACAGGAATTCTTCCCATGCCCCCTCAAAACAGCTACACATCTTTTTAAAATTTGCACCTTTTTTTTCAGGCTGGTTTCCTATGGTGAAGGAGAGGCTAGGAAATGCCCAATAAATCATCTGTCTGTCCTCACTCAATTGAAAGGCAGGAAATGCAGAGAACAGTCCCTTACCTTTTCCACTTTGCATATAACAAGAGCTATTGGGACCTTTCCGAGGGCAGCCCCTCTGACAGTAATACTAATTCTTCAAGGCACTGGAGTTGTTCCCAGGGACTAGACCCAAGGGGGCAGGCACATTTGGGATGTTGATTGCCTTCACTACCAGCACTTTCCATGGGCAAACTTTCCAGGACTTGCCCTGGGAATTTGGGTCAAGGAATTTGCAATCTAGATGGTACAACAGCTAAATCGTGTCCAAGAAGATAATGACCACCTACAAGGGAGTTTATGGAGAATGTCCAAGGAGAGGTTGAGGGTGTGTGGGGAGGAACAGAGGATGCTTCCTGGTAGCCAGCAAAGACTTCTTGGAAGAGGTGAAGAAAGCTCTGGGCGGAGGTGTGAAGACTCGCAAGGTTTGGGAACATAAGAAGAAGGGATGAGACTGCTGGAGAGGCTGGGGACTCCTGAGAACAGCCTGGAATGGGGGGTGAGAGAGGCAGAAAAGCATATGGCTAAGCCAGGGAACCGTGGAACCCCATGGTGTGTGGAAAAGTTCAGGTGGGGTGGCAGGGAACGAGGCTGGCAAGGTAAGCGGAGGCACTTCTCCAAGAGGCCTCGAGAGCCTGGCTGAGGATTGAGGACCTGGAGAGAGGGGGACTGGAATTGTGCTTGTGACCTGTGCAAAGGGCTGGCCGTCCCTGCAACACGGCTTCCACTTGGACTCTCAGTCAGAGAAACACGGCAACTCCTAACACTTTGGGGCCTAATGTGATCGTTACTGCAGGTTTTCTCCAGAAGCCATGCAGGGGGTTCCCACAGTGCATTCACACCATACCCTCCCCAAACATTTCCCCTCTGGTTTCCCACACTCAGATTACCCCTCAATCTCTCCTTTACTCTCGTTCTCTTTCTAGCCACCTCCCCTTTGCCTGCCCCACCTCCACCCTGTGGGTCCCCCCACTGCTGTGGGCTCCTCCTCTTCTGACCTGCTTTACTCCCCCCTCAACCCTGGCACCTGCCATTCAGGACAGGTGAGCCTCTCCTTAGGGAATTAGAGGCGTCTTCTGCTGTGCCCACTTTTCTCCCCATGACTTAGCCCTCCAGCTAGCCTGGGGCCACAATCCTCCATCTGGCTCTGGCTTCTGGAACAATCTCAGGGAGGGGGAGATGCGGGCCTGCACTGCAAGGAGGGAGGGCACAGACAGGAGAGCTGGGAGGAGGCCACTGGTTCCTGGGCCTGGCCTGAGCAAGGCTCTAGGAAGAAAAGACCCCAAAGGGAGATAGGAAAGTCAGACCAAAAGGTGGCCCTGGGTCTGGACAGACTTTCAAGTTTGAGGTCTGTCCCGTTTACAGACTGGGAGCCATAAGCCTGAGTCTGTTCTGTTTACTCAGCTTCTCTAGGCCCTAGCACGGCGCTGAACATTCGGTGAACATTCAGTACATATCTACTGAATTAATGAATGTGGGGACGAAGGGTGGAGTGTGTAAGTGAGTAACTGAGCAGTGCTCCAACTGAAGAGAAGGGACCCTCTGCAATCCCATGGCAGGTGATGGGATTCAGAACATGCTACCCCAAAACACGGCACCTTGGCATATTGGGTATTTTTAGCTGAAGGAGTAGGAGGAGATGGCAGAAGCAGGCGTGTCACTCTGGGCCCCTCCCTCCCCACCCTGCTGCTCACCAACACTGCTCCCCTGAAACAGGTCATAAAGCCCTCATGTGAGGGGTGCCCTTCCCATACCCATAGGCATCTCTTATCCCCAAAGAAAAAGGGACAAGGAGAGGAATCCTCGCAGACAGGCTTTCCTAAGCTTCCCCACAGTTTACTACACTTGCCCCCTGTTCCTTAACCTATCCCATTCCTCCACGACTGCCCACCCCTCGGCAAACCTAGCATCACAATACTCAGATCCAGCTGTTTCTTCAGGCCTCCATTTCCTTGTGGAGGCTCCCGTGTCACATACGACTTACATCACCCAAAATGGGTGCTTTTTCTCCTGCTACACTGTCTTTGTCAGTTTAATTTTCAGATCCAGCCAGGGACCCCAAGAGGGGTGAGGAAAACCTTTTCCTTCTGTATACAGGTCAATGAACAGATGTCCCAGGATTCCCCTGCCCAGCTGCCCACAAAGGTGGCAATTCCAACAGGTGAGCGGGAGGGAGCCTCCCTCCACCAAGGTGTCCCCTGCCTGTCTCCCATCTGCCCTGCACTGATTCACACCTGGCTGGAGTCACGGATGGTGTGGGACATGCCCGAGGAGACCCTGAGTCCCCCTCCCACCAGATGGACCAGGAGACCCTGGCTGGTCCAGGGTGTGACTCACCCACTTCCCTTGATGTGGGTTTTCCCTGCAATATCTGTTTCATGGATTGATGTCAAGGCTTAATGCATTATCCCTTCCAGAAATACTGCAATTGTAAAAGATGACCGTGCCGAGCAGATAACACTTAGCATGGGAGAAGGGAAAGAGAGAAAGGGAACAAACGTGTAATAATTCCCTATCATGAGCTAGTCACTGTGCTGATGTTCTTAAGGGTTTTTTATGTATTCTAATACCTCTACTGTTAGTCATTCAACAATTACTCTTTGAGCGCCTGATATGTTCCAGGCTTGTTTAAGGCATGGGAAAAAGCAGGGAACAAAACAGACAGAAATCCTGTCCTCATCACGCATTCTAGCAGAGAAACAAGAAAATGAATAGAACGCATAGCCTATTAGAAAGTGATCAGTGCTGTGGAGAAAAATAAAGCAGGGAAGGAAGACAAGGAAGTGCCGGCAGTGGGTGAGGGTGGCCGGAGGAGTGCAATTTAAAACAAGGTGGTCCGGGAAGGCACCACTGAGAAGGTGACAATTTAAGCAAAGACTCGAAGAGGGTAGGGCATGAGTCGTGGCCACATCTGGAGGAGAAGATTCTAGGTATAAGAACCACCTGCGTAGGGAATGGTCCCGCAGCAGGAATGTGCATGGTCTGTTCCAGGCACAGCAAGACCAGTCTGGCAGGTAAAACACTAAGCCCTCTCTCTAAACATGGGAAGAACTGGCTCTTCCTGGTAGCTCAGCAGGTTAATTCATCTTGCTAAGGAGGTCAAGGTCGCAGGCAGAGGATATATTTGTTTTCCAACAAAAGTCATCTTGCAAGGACAAAGAACTTGGTCACAAAAGAATGTATTCATTATTCCAACTCTGTCCTTCATGCTGGTCTGGAGCCCAATTCCACTGCTGTTTGCACTGAGACAAATCATGCTATCTGAGCCTCAGTTTTCTCTTCTGCAAAATGGGGAATAAAGTTTAATAACACCTATCCCAAGAGATTAGGCTAATACATCGCATAAAGCACTTTGTAAACGGTGACACGTTATAGAAACCGTTCATTGCTGTTATTATTATACCGTAAGAGCAACTCAGGGTCTACATCCAACTCAGGTTGGGTCTGTAAATCCATTTTCATAGGCAAAGAGAACCTCTTAGCTCTCTTTGCTAGGTTGCAAAACTATTTTTACTTAGGTGTTACCGTAATCTTCCTATTTGGGGTGGAAAAAGATTTCACGAGGCTCTCACCAGCCCCTCTGAACTTTGGCTGGATCTGTCAGACCATTTCCCAAACCTGAGTCAATTCTATCCCCACCCTTACCCTCACCCCACCTTGGCTTCTGTCTCCCAGCTTTGTGGAGAGACTTGGGAGTCTGTGTCAATGGTCTCTATCGCTAAATCCCACGGGGTGACCACAACTGGGCTCTCAGTGGTGCCAAACAATTTTCATCCTTTGGTTAAGTCCTTGTTTGCTTCCTGCGGTGAGAGCTCGGCAGCCTAGTCCCCAGCCCCTCCGCCCCTCCCCTCACTCTGGGCACATGGCTGGGCTGCAGCTGCACTGGGAGGTACAAGTTCAAACACACGGGCTCCTCCCCGCCTGGACATTCCTTACCAGACCTCAGTCTCCCCTTTACTCCACCCTTGTTCTCTAGATCCAGAGCCAACACCATCTCCCTGCGGAGGGGATGATCTCTTCCTGTGCCCATGGCCGATAGCATGCTTTCTATAGAAATAATCAGAGTGACCCCAAAGAACTTAGGAATAAGGAAGCTAATTGCTGTATTGTTTATTTTAAAAACTGAGAAGCGACTCTATGTCCAACCAAAGGGGATTGATTAAACTGATGATGGGCGCAGCCATGAGACGGCCAGGAAAACTTGATATCAACAGTATGTCCCAATCTTGCCAAAAGCCAAATAAAATCGGCAACAACAAACACAAACATTGCGTATGGGGGCGGGGGGGGAAGACTGGAAGGAAATATACAAAAATATAAACAATGATTATCTTCAGGCGATGAAATTATGAGGGATTTTTTACTTTTAGTATTTTGCTACATTCTGAAATGTCTCCTGTAAGCAGACAGTATTTTTTATAATTAGAACAAACAGCAAAAATATGATTAACACTTCTCTGTAAAAGCTACATGTGCTTCAGTTCTTCTTGTCCCTTTAAAAGCAGCCTTTCCCCGGTGGGGTCTGGTTGGCAGCTTGTCAGTAACTCTCATGACAAGGAAGGCCTAGAAGAAAACCATAACCAATTAACATTACCGCGGGAGCTGAGGCATGCAGAATGGAAATGCCTCAATGGGAACATGTTATTACTAATTTTTTTTTCCATCGTGGGACAGGTGTTTAGAGGAATGTGCTAAATTTGCTTCAGATAATTTATTTTTTAAGTACTATGGTTACTTCATTTTTCTGCCTCTGTTTACATGAGAACCTTTACTGTGGGGAAGCATTTAGGGCAGATACTTCGTTCTAAGCCTGTTTAACCTTTTTACCTGAGGCCCTATTGTGTGCCCACCGTGGTGATACAAGGGGTTGCCTGTCGGTGTTTCTTACCAGGGGTTTGGAAATGTTTGGGGGGTGATTGTGATTGTCCAAATGATTGAAGGAAAGTGCTATTGACTTAGAGGCTGAGGGCCAGGCTTGCTGAATATTCAATACTATCTGGGACAGTCCCATGTAACCAAGAATTGAGGTCCCTCTCAGGCCACACCCTGGGGGAGAAGCCATGAACGGGACAGTGGAGGCAGACAATGTCTGGAAGGGCCAGAGAGAAAGGAGGGCCTGGCTGCTTCTCAGCCTTATGCTAGGATTCAGGGTCACCGGATCTCCCCAGTTTGTCAGTGTAGCCAGAAGTGTAGATGATGATGTAAAATTTCCCGATTTTTTAAAAACACTGCCTGGGCCAAACAAAACACATCTGTAGGCCAGATTTGGCCCTCAGGTTGCCAATCGGCAGCCTGTCTTAGGGAAAGACACAGTCCCTGTCTCCATGAGAGGAGTATGACGGAGCCCGTAGGAGTTCGAGTTCAAGTTCTAGAGTGGAACAAGCTGGGTTCAAATCCCAGCTCTGTCATTCACTACCTACAATTGCAAGCAAGTGAACATCCTCTGACCCTCACTTTCCTCCTCCCTAAAATGGAACCAATGGGAACACTCACTGGTTCATTACAGAGGTGAATCCAGGAAGGGGAAGTCCCCAGTGGGTGCACATGGGAAATGCTTCATGCAGTAGGATCGCAGTCTAGAATCAGTACTTTCTGTGAAGAGTCCACTGTGCTAGGTGCTGAGGGCTTATACATAAGTGTGAGAGAAAGCCCTGACCCAGAGGTGTTTTCATTCTGGGAAAAGAGATGAACCCGGGTCATAAATATTGTAAGCCGGTCAGATGTAGGAATGTGACCGACATCAGACAGTTTTAGGAGATCAGAGGCTGGTACCTCTCATGAAGGTGGTGGGGGGTCGGGGAGAGGGAGTCTAGCCAGGGAGAGAGGGAGGGAAGGAGTGGCCTAAGCCAAGGACTGATTATAAAATCATAGTAAGAACTAAATGCTTCCCACATGCTGGCCGTTCTCTGGGCACTCCATGGGGTGGCAGATCTGCTCCTTTGGCCTCATACACAGGAGGGATAAAGCATGATACTGGAAAGTTCCCCTGGAGCCGGGGCATGGGGGTGCTGACTGCCAGGCCAGAGCATGGTGGAGTATTCAATTTGTGGGCAGAGGAGTGGAAGCAAGGAAGTGACCTGCAGGAGCAGTACTCTGGGGTGGCACACAGGACGGAATGGACGTGGAGACGAGGCAGCAGACTTGTGGGGAGGCCATGCGTGAGGCCAGGGGATGGGTGGGGTGGGGTGGGGAGCCCCGTGGAGAGTTTTCATTACCACGTCTTTGTACGGACCCAATTTGGGGGGTGGTGGGGGATGCGGTCCAAACTGATTGCCTAGGGGACAAGGGGAATTTTATAGAGGGAAAACAGTTTTAAACTCCTGTCTTGTACCATCTCCACGCCCTCCTTCCTCTCCCTCCACTAACATGTCCCTGTTCTCCATTGACCAGGCCTCGTGGTTATAAATACCTTCTCCTTAACTATTTTTGAAAAAATTGGAAGCAATGCCCCTCTCTCACTCATGTGCTGTTATTTTCAAATCTCTCCAGAAGGCCTGTACCTACCCTCCCCGCCCCCCGCCCCCCAACCTCTCTAGAACACAGATGACTGCAAGGATGGACAGCTTGAGCTTCTAGACTTCTGGCCCATCGGGGCTGGCTGATATAAAATCCCATACTGCGAATGAAGAAAGAGTGTGCTTAGTGAATTCTATGAAACGCTTTGTTTTTGTTTTTTTTTTAGGGGGAAGTTGTTAATCCACTAGAATTAACTGTTTCCAAGTACTCCGATCTATTTGCATGTCAACAGGCAAAATGCTGTTTACACAGGAGGCCCATCTTTTTCTCAAAGTAGACCAGGCCACACCTCTTCTAGGGAACACTGTGTTAGCTGTGATTCTGATTTACTCTATAGGACTATAGGACGGAGAGCAATAAGACCATTTTGCTGGGGATGTTTGATGCCTGAGCTTCTCTAGACCCTAATCTGAACTAGTCCAGATCAGTGCAGCTTCGCTGCAAGGCAGCTTCAGCATGAACAGCTCGCAGCAGTAAGGAACTGCTACGAGAGTCCGAGCGGACCAGGGTTTTCTTAGGGCAAGTTTCCTATCACGGGAGGAGACCAGCCGTCATATACTAGCACTAGGATCCTGCCGTGGCTTCCCCCAGGAATCAGTAACAAAGAAACACCTATCAGACCTTTTTTCTTTCTTCTAGAGGTTTCTATAAAATGTATCCAGGGCAGGAACTAAGCACCAGATGTGGGCTAACAATCCTGTGGTTACCTGGCTCTGTGATTTGGCGCAAGTGACTTCTCATCGGGTTAGACTCAAAGAAATCTGAGCAGGCTCCCGGGCTCAAGCATTCTATGACTTATAGACAGAGACTCAAAAATGAGACCTTCCAGGTCCGACTCAGAGCCTTGGAATTAGGATTGTCCTGCTGAGGAGGTGGGACAGACAGCTGGAAGTCTATCTGGTGGATTTTGAAGGACCTGACGGGGCCCTGGCCTCAAAAGTCTCAGCTCCTACTCTGATTCCCCTTGCCTGAAAAGGCCTTGAAGTCTCTCCCTGGGGGATTTGAATCTCCGACCCTGTTTGGGGTCCTGTAATCAAATGCAAATTACGCCTCTAAGCACCAAAAGGGTGGGAGGGGGGATTAGCTGACAACCCTGGGAGCGCTGCCTAAGGCCCTTGGGAGTGACGGCCCCCCACAGGGGGAGGTCAGGAGGGAAAGAACAGAAAAGGGAGAGAGCTCAGGAGGGGTCAGGGGCCTCCGGCAGCCCCCACTTCATCCCCAGTGTGCCCCGAACACGGCCCTGGGTGGGGGTCTAATCCCAGGGCAGCCTGCCCTCGGCATTGTCTCGCCCAGGTCAGGACCCCCACCCCATGTGGCACTGGATGCATTCTGGCCCCTCAGCGTCGGTGCTCTCCGTGCTAACCCGCAATTCTCCAGGCCAAGGGCCCAGACACATTTGATCTGTCCTTCTCACTCCTCCCCAGGCTCAGAGAAGTCAGGCCTGAACACAAAAAGGGGGGGGGGGCTGATGGGGCCACAGCTTGGTGAAGAGGGGCGCACAGAGGGTGGCAGAGCCAGCTGGGAACCAGCTCCCAAAGAGTAAACCAAACTGCTCTCCTCCCCTCCCCGCAACTCTTTCCAATCAGGGAGTCTAAAATTACCATATTTACAGCATCTGCAGCCAAGCCGAGCACTAAACAAGATGAATAGCGGTGACGCACAAGCTGAGTAGAAGTATGTGGCAGGGCTGGGCTGGGCGGGGGCCCAGCGTGTGTGCCCCACGCGGGAGAGCGGGCAGTCCCTGGCAGGGGGACTGACAGGATTCACCCAGCACCAAGCCCAAAGGGAGGTGGGAGACAGACAGACAAAATGTGAAGACATGATGCCGACTTTACAAAGCGTCTCCCTGCTCAAGAGGAAACTGTTGAGGTCCCGAAGACAGGATCACTGGGGTCTTGCTTACAGTGGGACACCCATGTCTGTAAGTCCTCTTCCCAGGCAGCCTTTTCCGGGGAAGCTGTGGTCAACCCACATGGACTAAATGACTCCATTCATAGAGAAGGCCCAAGAGCCTGAGCTAGGCAGCTCTGGTAGAGACCAAGGCTGGGGGGTGGGGGGAATGTTCTGGGTCGTGGTGCTCCACCACTCTGCACCAGCCTGGACTCTTCTTTCTCTGGGAGGGAAAAGGCCAGGAAAAGAGTGACTCACGACCAGCAGATGCTCTCTCAGAAGTTCAGAGCCAGGGGGGACCTCAGTCCGACAGAGACCAGGGAAGAGATGAGGCTAAGGAATCTAGGCCCCCAGACTCTAAGACCAGTGCTGATTCTCCTGCCTCAGAGGCTCACAGCAGATCCCCTGGAGCGCTAGGACTCTGAGGGATGGGATTGCTAGACCCCTCCATTCCTCCCTTTAGCTAGAACATCTTCTCTTTGGTCCGTTTTGTGTCCTGGGCTTCCCTTTAAGTTCTCATTTCATTTCTGCAACATTTTTAGTGCCTGAAATAAGCACTGGCTTGTGGTAGCAGGCAGGAAATAGAAGGTAGTAAGTAGTACATGGGTGGCAAGAAGAAAGGCAGAAGGAGGTGTTTGTAGAAACAGGGTTGGATGGGGCAGGGAATGCTGAGAAAAAGAGGTTAATATGGAGGGAAGAACACTAACTTGTGAACCAGCTTCCAGAGGAAAACCTCTTCCTTGAGAGAACTGGAACCAGCCACCATTTGCAAAAACCCTGCTGGAACCTGAAACCAGATCCCAAAGTGGGGGCCATTGGTCAAGCAACTGCTTAATCCACATGAGCCATTTTTGGTAGGAGGTGATAAGAGGCAGGATTTGCTGGTGTTTGAGTTGTAGCTGTCCACTCAAAAAATGTTTCTAAGTTGAGAACACCATTGAATAGGCACACCATTCAGCTCATGACTAAATCTGGCCCCACCCCCAGGGTCTGTTAGAAGGAGAAACTACACAGATGTGTTTCTGTTCTTCCCAGTGACCCAGAATTGCTAAGAGCCTCCCTTTACCACTAACATGGTAAGAAATGGGCAGTATTAGTCAGCCAAGATGGCAGCTCCTATTCTCACTGCTCTGTCCTGGGTGGGGCTCTGATTTCTCAATGGTGGCCAGGAGTCCCCATCTCTTCTCCTCCTACTTCTTGGACCTCCCCTGTCTTTCCATTGCTCCTCTTTCCTACTCTCTCATTAAATTGTGTTTCCTCTAGGTTTGGGCTTCTGTTGTCTCTTCGAACTCTATTCTCCTTGAGCAACCTTGCTCTCTGCTGGCTTCATTTATCACCGAAAACCTGTGACCTCAGCCCCAGCCATCTCCTGGATTGTCCACACATATTTCCGACTGTCTGCTGAACATCTCCAGTCAGGCATTCTACAGATGTCTCAAATCACACATGTCCAAAACTGATCTCATTATCTACGCTCTCCTGCTTCCCATGACAAGTCCCTCCTTGGGTTCCTCCCCTCTCCTTTCTCTCTCAATGGTATCACCAGCCACTCAGACATCCCAATGGAAACCTTAGAGTCACCCTCTGACCCCTCCTTCTCCCTCATCAAGGTCTGTCAGCGTTAACTCCAATGAGTCCTTTAAGTCTATCCCCCTCCATCTCTGCCACCATTGCCCCAGATTAGGCTCGCAGCATCTCTCTACTACTATCGTCCTTCTTATGGGATTACCCACCCTCACCCCTCAGATCCCCTCCACTCTACAAACAGGAGACAATTCTCTGAACACAGATCTGATTTGGTAAATATTGCTGAGGGCCCACTTTGTGCCCAGAACTGGGCATACAACAGTGAGTAGGACCAGGTAGGGTCCCTGTCCTCATGGGGCTCACATCCCCACTGGGGAGTCAGACAGGAACCAAGCACAGACCAGACAAGTGAATAAAATACTTCCAAGTTGTAGTAAGTGCTAGGAGAGAAATGGATCAGGGGCTGAGGTCGGAAATAATGGGGTAGGGTGGAAATCTGTGCCACCACCCACATAAAGACCTTCAAAGGCTCCTCGTTATGCACAGAACAAGGTTCAGACTCAGCTTGGCATGCAAGGCCCTTGCCAATCTGGCCCGATCTGTTTTTCAGCTCCTTTTCCACCCCCTCCTCCCTCCCCCCTCCCCTCTAAACCTATGCTCCATGTCCTATTCATCTTTGAATTCCCAGACCCGTGTTTCCTGGCAAATAACAAGCAGGTAATAAATATGTGGAAGAATGAGTGATGGACAGAGTCCCCTATATAGTCAGGCCCTTTTCCCTTTTTCACGTCTGCTTTCTGGTGAAGCTGCTTTACAACAGCTCCTTCTCCTGAGTCTCCATAGTGTTTCTCACACTATTTCTGCCCCAGCTTCTTAGAACACTTGACTGTCTCCCGTGGTAGACTGCTAGGGCAAGGGCAGTCTTGTTCCACTCTGAAGAAAATGCCTGGCACACAGCAGGTGCCTGGAACATGCCAGTTGAGCTGATGGGAAGAGCATGAAGCAAACGGAAGTGATTGGTGTTCTTTTTAGACTACTTGCTGCTAAAACAACTCCAGTGGCCAGAATAGTTGGGTGGAAAGAAGCAGTGTGAAGTCCTCATGCCAAGTGGACAGCCAGAGGCACACACCTCCTCTCACTCAAGGAACAGCCTCGAAGAGCCCAACTTTATCACTATGCCTTTACTTTGAAAATACTTTTGCACAACCAAAGCAGGGAACAATGAAGCAAATATGTACCCCTGGACTCAAAGATCTGCCTGTATCCATGAGAACAGAAACTCCCCTGGGTTGGGAGTTGGTTCTAGGGCTCAGCTTATCCTTTCACAGGATCTATGAAGAACCAGCTCCATTTCCATCTGAGCAACCTAGGGTACTTGCTTCTTTCCAAGGACCTTAAGTGAAACCTAACTTCTCTGCTTTTCCCACATCCCATTCTTGGAACTCCTTAATCATTATTCTCTGAGGCCAGAATAATTGAACACAGGGGTCTGTTGGTCTTTGGCAAATACATTTGTCAGGGTGGGGGGGAAATGGACAGGGAACCAACCATAAAAATTTTCAATAAAAATCTGATTAAAGGTAAGAATAAAAATGAGAGGTAGATTTTGTGAATTATTTTAGGCTTAGTGCCTGCTCTCAGAAAGGTACTGGGCAGGTGCCAATCTGCCTGGCTTTCTCAAATCACTGTTGATTCGTTTGAGTTTCACACATGGTCACCTTGTCCTCCTTTCTTTTTTGAATCTTTCCAGAAAGCACCCCACTCCTGACCTGAGCATTTCATTAGTCCTATCTCCTTGGAGACCATTTCAGATTTTTCTTGACAGCCTTATTTTATTCACTCTGGCTCGATGTCACCAACCCAACTGTCCTTAGCCAAGCCTCCAAAGGAAATATGATCCTCTTGCTGCGTCAGATCATTTGGAAATAGACACGATTGGCTTGGAGTCACTCCATGCAGGGCTATAAAACTGCTCTCTCTCCTTCTGAGTGGGTTGGGTCAAGCCCAAACTGAGGCAAGAGGTTTCCAAGGAATACAGAGAAGAGGACTAAAGTAAGTGGTGGTGATTCAGCCAGTGGTCCTCTTGCTTCTGAGTCAGTGTTAACCTTTCACTGGTGGCAAGTATGCATAGGCTGCCTTCACAGTCAAACAAAATGGTAAGGTCTTCAGCACTGGGGTTCATGAAACATTTGACAAGACTAGCAGGGTTGCAGGCTTGGTGCGAATCTCTTCATTCAAGCCAATTTCTAGTCTAAATTTTTATGTTTCCAAGAGAAAGGAAAGTTAGGTAAATTGATTGTGAGATTTATGTATCTTGTGCAAAGTTGGCAAGGAGTTTATATTTCTATTGGGCCAACTCGACAAACTACCATTGAAATTCTCACATACGTTGTCTCAAGTTCTCTTTGGAATCTCACATAGGATCAGTTTCTTCTTTGAACTAATTTTGCACTGTGTCCTTTTGTTCTAACTGCTTGAGAGCCTCCGTGGTCTAGTGAAAGAGGCTAAGTTGGAATCAGAACACCAGGGTCAAAGTCCCAGCTCTATCATTCTTTGGAAAAGTTATTTAGCATTGCCTCATCTACAAAATGGGAATTGTGCTACTTGTTTTGCAAACCATAAAGCAACATATAAACATAGGGAGGTTTTAACCTTAGCAGTGGCTGTGTGGTTGAAAATGAAGTGATTCTCCATATGCTGTTGAAGCCGTGGACAAAAGCAATGTGATGAGAACATGAATGTGGATGATCAGGTGAGCAGGACACTGACTGCCCTGATAGAAAGCCTAGTTTTAACTCAAGCCAATTCTTTTAATCTCATTAATTAGGATTTTATACAATCTTTTACTTAAGATAAGTCTTAGAAGTAAACCATTCAATCTTGTACCCAATGGAAGAATTTTCCTCCATTTTTCCACCAAGAATATCTTGATAATGCTTGATAATCAATAATACGCCTTTACTGAATGGCTTCTAGGTCCCAGACCTCTAGCTTCTAAGGAATAGGAATAAGTCTTTGACTTCAAGGGATTTAGTCCTTCGAGGAAGATATGCTTTTAGAACAGACAGTCATGGAGACAAAGCTAGAAGGGCAACAAACTGTCTAGGGCAGGGGTTGGCAAACTATAGCCCTAGGGCCAAATCTGGCCCACCACCTATTTTTATAAAGACAGTTTGGTTGGAACACAGTCACGCTCATTTGTTTCCATACGTATTATCCATGGCTGCTTTGGTGATACAATAGCAGAATTGAGGAGTGGTGACAGAAACAGCACAGCCTGCACAACTCGAAATATTTACTATCTGGCCCTTTATAGAAAACGTTTGCTGACCTCTGGTCTAAGGGAATCAGGTCTTTGAAAGACTTAACTTGGGTCCTCAAAGTTGAGGAAGAGTTAGTCAAGTGGAGAACAGGAGAAAGGCATTCCAGTTTGGTCCAATAGGAAGTACAAAGGAATAGAGTTATTAAAAGGTATTTCATATTTAAGAAGCAGTGAGAAATCTCAATGGTACATGACAGAGAATGATGGGAGATGAGGCTGGCAAGATGGACTGGGGTTAGACAGAGAAGGCCTTTACCTCAATGTTAATGTGTTTGAAATTAATCCTGTAGACCTTTGGTTTCCAAATGGGATGGACACCCCAGAGTTCCACAAGATGATCCATCAGGATTCAGGCAGAAATTATTAGAATTTTAACTTCATTTTTATCTAAGAAATAAGAAATTTGGCTTTATAATGTTTAATATACACATTGACACTCCATTCATGGCTGGGGCCATGGGTCATGGATGGTAAAGCATCCTGTGGCAAGATTTGGCACTGCACAGTGCAGAGGGCTCAGTAGTGGTGTCCTCAGTCCTCACTCTTCTCCGGGCTTTGAACAAAAGATAAGTGACTACAGTTTACGTGTTTTTGGTTCATTGCATTATGGATGTTATCTAGTTCAACCTCACATATACAAAATGGGCAAGGGGACTAAAAATACTCCTGCATAGAAACAACAGATCAAAGACAGTGTTAGTAGTATAAGCACGGGTAAATAAGAAGACGAGCATTTATACTTCTCTTAGAATGAGTTCTCTTCAGTCATATTCTAGCTGAAAAGAAGTATCAAATTTTCAGATGCAACAAGAAGGAGAACCAACCACAATTAGAAAATTCTAAGAGAACTATCAGACGTATGGATTTGCATCCTCTCTCAATTATGGTGAACTCTGCCTGACACATTTATTGAGTTTTGAGATAGCAGGTAATGACAATACGACGAAGCCATCATGATTAGCAAGATATTTTAAGCTGTTGCTTATGTCAACTTTACTTCAGCTTTCTAAAAAATGTAATCTTGTGTATGTTTTCTAATGTACATACATAGTATGTTAGTAAAGAAATACACACGTATAATGTAAAAATAAATATATATATATAATGGGAGTATATGTTCAAAAATTGTTTAATTTTAGAGGGTTCAATAAAAAAGGGTGCTTGATGGTGTCAAACAAAAGGTGTAAATACTAAGAGCTGTTATTACAAATTCCACTCTGCCAACTCTCTCTTCTTTCCAAAATAAACGGTGTTAGGCCCAAGCAAGGCCGCAAAGGTTGGTGCTGACAATATAGCTCTGTGACGAGCTAAGTGAGTTGGGTGACATAAAAGCCCAAGAGTAGGTTCCAGAGATGGGAAAACATACCCTAAGAATATGGCATGCCACCCAGACTCAACTTTGCCCTCTGACCTACATGGGTTTCCAAGGCAAAGGATTCTTCAATCCTGAGGGATGTAGCCACTGTTTCAGCCAGAGAGGCCATTCCTGGTGCTGACAGGCATGATGAATTGAATCTGACGGGCAGATACATTCGATCAAGACTGTGCATAGAGGATGTGGCTTCTGGGAAGGACTATGGCATTTCTCCTGGGAAATGGGCCAGGTAGGCCATTAACCTATTCCAGCCAGTTCTCCTTAGCCATCTATTCCTTGCTACAAGGAATCTAGTTGCCAGATTTGAAGAACTTAACTTATATCCTTTCAAAGTCCTCAAGAACAGAAGAAGCTAAATGGAGCATACAGCCAGGGCAGTCCTTGAGAAGGAACCAGCACGGGTCTTGAACCTAAACCAAAAGCCCCGAAACATCAAAGGGAGTGTCCTTCTCTGTGCTCCATGAAGGAGGGCATGCCCTCTTCCTTGCTTTCTCTTTAAAGTGCTGGGATGGTGGGTAGGGATAAAAATAAAAACGAAATGAAAGCAACAGCAACCACTTTTTATGGACAAAGGTGGACTTAGGAAGGAAAAAAAAGAGCACACTCCGGCTTTCACGACTCTACATCATCTGGCCCTACTCTTCACGTGGATTCTTCATTCCAGTAACATCTGTTTCCTTCTCTCAAAAACACCATCCAATTCCACGCTTTGCTTCTGGTTGAAATTCTACTCAAATTTGGAGCCCTTGCAAGCCTCCATCAGCTTCATTTGGAGGGTGCTCCAAAACCCACCCTCTCTTTCTTCTCCTGGTAGGCAGTTCCAAATTCAATTAGGGCCCCCTTGTGTGTTTCTCCAATCGTTTCAGGTCTCCCCAGATGACTTTCTTGGGGGGGGGGGGCTGTGTCATTTTGTGTTTCCACAACACCTAGATCTCAAGCCTCAAAACGAATGCTAGGAACTCAGAATTCTTTGCCCATGTTTGACCTGAGCAGATTGTTTTAATTCACTAGATCTTGTATTGAAAACAAAACAAAAGAAGGAACAAGATGGGATTCACTCATGACCTGGAAGCACTTGGAAGGGGCCGAGAACAGACAGATCTGTCCAGTGGATTTTCTCTGTCCTTGTTAGTTCAGCACAGCTGCTGGGGATGGATGCCAACACAGCCATGCTCTTCGGAGGACACAGCCTGCCAGGATTACAGGGACTAAAGGAAACACCGCCACAGAACACAAGCCTCACACCCTTTCTTATTGCATCCGTAAAAAATAGCAGACGCAGGAGGGCTTAGCCGACAGCAGCCTAGAGGATGTGGGGCCCTGCTGGAGGCCACAGTTTAGCATCCTTTCACCCAGATGAGGGAAAAAGTCCCTTCTTTTCTCACCCCTTCCCCAAAATTAAAACAACGAAAATCAGTTCTCATTATCCCAATAATTAAGTCCCATTCAGCCAGCCGACAGCAGCCAAAGAATGATTTTTCTGTGCTGCGCTGTGTGGTTGCCCTCCATGGCCCCATTCATGGGCCACTGTGTGCATTTAATCACCCCGAGCGGGCTGAGCTAATGAAATGCTGGGGCCTTGCCCTGCCCTGACCCTGCTGCTATTTCTATCTGAGCTCAGCACGTCTTTTGCTTGACAGTTGCAACCGAACAAGCAGATTTTTCTCTCCCATCTATGGAGTGTAAAGAGCCTATTTGGGCAGCCTGTGGGGCTGGGGACCCCGCTGGAAAACCAGGGAATGCCCCTGGAGGTTAACTTGCAAAGCTGTTTTCCAGACCGAGAGGCGGGGTGGAGGAGAGGCTGAGCACCGGAGACCTAAAGGTTGGGAGGCCCGTGGCCCGTGTGCCTGGGAGAGAAAGGGCACGGGCTCCTCAGCGGCAGAAAAGGAAGATGAGCCTGGAAAAAGTAAGGGGCCACGCCATGGAGCTAGCTGATTTATCCGATGCAAACCTGAACAAAAGCTCTTTGTCAGTTATCAAAAAATCTCCCTCCCTCGCCAGGGTCAAAGTGAGAAAATCCATTCCGTTTGGTTTCCAGTTAGGAGGGCGCCGTGAAAGGGGGGGATCCCTGCCGAGAGATTGCTCTCTTGACATTCCTAGCTGTTGTTTTAATGACTCTCTAAGATTCAGAAGTTAGGGAATAGGATGCCAAAATTATATGCATTTATCCGTATGGAAATATAGGGGATTACACTTCGCTAATGAAAAAAATAAAACCAACCCAGTTTTCTCTGAGGGAAGTTGGAGAGAAGAGACAAAAAATGTGTTCAGTGGGTCAGCATGGCGGCTTTATATAGAAAAGACATATCTGATGAAGGACTTAAATCAGAGGTGACAAACTCAAATGCCCCCAGGGGCCAGAGAGGTCACCAGGATGACTGAAGGGAGGCGGGTGCGGACTGGGGCAAGCAGGACAGCCTGCCTCATCTAGAGCACGCCGTTGTTACACGGCCCCGGCTCCTTTCTGCCATATAGGTAGGCAGGCCTGGAATGACATGATTGTCTGTGTTTTGTTCAAAAGAGAAACCAAACATCTCTATTTTTATATGAAATCTCCCAATTGTTAATGTTGGAAACTAATTCAAGATGTTAAAAAAAAACCAAACCAAAACAACCCAGCATGCTAGCCAAACTAAATACGTTGGCATACGGCAAGCCCACCGCTCACATTTGCAGGGCCTGGGGCAAGAGGAGAAATGGAGGCCACATCTCATATGTCTAAATATTGAAAAGGTATAAATCAAGCTCACTGACTGTTAAACAAAATGTGCTCTGTCTGCCTACAGTGAAAAAAAATATGCTTTTCTAGCAACCTGGTAGCCAGGTGTGAATTCAGCATTCTGGGACACCACGGAGTCCCTCCCAGAAGTGAGGCGGCAGGGGGGAGAGCTGGCTCCTGGCCCCCAGTCCGTCCTTTCCCACCCCCCCACTCCACCCTGCATTACCAGGGGTCTTGTACACTCGTGTGGACACTCCAGCCCACAAGTCCGAGCTCCGGCTACCCCCTATACCTCAAATGGCTGCCCCTTGGCGGCCATTCTGGCTTAGTGGTGCCCCCATCAAGGGTGCAGTCTGGCCTTGGGAAGGCAGACTCAAACGAGCTTGGAGACATTCGACAGTGAACTCCAGGGTTCTGGGATCCAGGATGTGGTCCAGGATGCGGTCGTCTCTGAGTGGTCACACCACTTTGGCCCATGAGATAAGACAAGGGCCAGAGCGAGGCCCTTTAAATAAAGAGCGGCATCTAAGGCCCAAAGTAAAGTACCGGCGTCAAGTTTAGATCCCTGACTTCAATAATCATATGCCCAGAAGTGAAGACATTCGATTTGGGGCTTGATTTTATGACTAACTAGCTATGTGACCTTGGATAGATCACAATCTTTTGATGAATCAGTTTCTACATGAATCAAATGGGGACAAAATACCTCTTGTAACCAACTCACTTGAGAAATAAAATGAGATTATTTATTAAAAAACTTTAAAGGTAGTAACTAAATAGAGAAATTTTTTAAAAGATTAAGGAAATAATAACTGCCACAGACACAGATTTTTTCAAAGAGAACATATATCTGAAGGTCTCACTCAAACGATCTCATTAAAAATCTATTTTATTCTGGGCGCCTGGGTGGCTCAGTTGGTTAAGCGACTGCCTTCGGCTCAGGTCGTGATCCTGGAGTCCCAGGATCGAGTCCTGCATCGGGCTCCCTGCTCAGCAGGGAGTCTGCTTCTCCCTCTGACCCTCTCACCTCTCTTGCTCTCTCTATCTCATTCTCTCTCTCAAATAAATAAATAAAATCTTTAAAAAAAATCTATTTTATTCCAAGATATGGGCTAAGTCTACAAGAATTGAAATGATAATACTTTTCATCGAGAGTCTTTTCTCTTTTCCAACAATCCCTCAGAATGGGTCTCCTATCACACTGATCTTAAAGGATGTTGCAGAGGTAAACAAAACAAAACAAAAACAAAATAGATTTGTAGTGATTCATGATTCCTTTCCAAAAACAGAGCAACGCCTTTTAATCCACATTAGAACAGGATCTCTCTTTAGGGATCACATATGCTGTTATTGTGATAGCCATTCTAGAAATGTCGGGTCCCAGTTTTTAATGAAAGAAAACCAATGGGAAAAGTGGCAAAGGGAAAAGAGGAAAAAAGTATGAAAAATCTCCATAACAATCTAAATCGGTAACAAGTTAAGAATTTTATTTTTAAAGCCAAGAAAAAATAACTTCACAGAGGGAGACAAATTGTACAAAAGGTAACTTGGTATACCCGAAAACATTCATGTGACAGTAAATTGAAGAGTTCCTTCCAAAGAAATATTGTTTGATATCAATAATCATGTCAAAACATGGCTGGTTTGGTACTAAAAGAGATCTTTCTCTTCAGACCAGGTTAGGACTGACCCCGAAAGTGCAGCCAGAGAGGAGCTAAGGTTTTGTGACTTCTTAAATATCCATGGAGGAGCTGGGAATTGTGAGCATTTGTTGTGTTAGAATGCCTAGCACTCATTTCTTCTTCTTAACACCACCCCGTTTTCCTTTTGGGAGATAATCTCTTCCGCTTAGGATGAGTCTGTGGATAGAGCTGGATAGGAGGTTTGGGACCCAAGTTAGGCTAGTCAGATGCTCCCCCGTGGAATGTGAGTTTGGAGCAAAGGGACAAAGAGAATGGAAACATTAGGAGGGTCATCGCATCCAGGTTGGGTATCCTGACCAGACTTTTGGGACCCTTATTGAGGTTCTTACTTCTGGGTTCTGGAGCTTGATTGCCTCTTGCCCATTTCTGAGGCTGGTTCTCCAGTCTTCCAGGGAGCATAGGCCTCAGTGCAGGACATGAGGCAGAGGCCTAACACACAAACAAATTTCCTCTACCCAGTTACACATACCCATTTTCTTTCTTGGTTTTCCGGAAACGTTGGAAGGTTCATTTAGTTTTTTACTTCATAGTGTGAGCTGTTCATAAAATGGCCAGCAGAATCTCAGCACTTCAAAGGGCGCTTCCAGAATGAGTATATAGTTGGAATCAGTATGACAGTGAGTCAGCCTGGTGATCCTCAGGCCTGCAGTAAGATTGATGTGTCAATATCACATGCTCAGAGCCTAGGTTCCAATGTGCCTGACTGTCCTTGAAAAAAGTTAGTGGAAAAGGCTGAGGGTTTGCCAGGTGAAACTAAAAATAAGCAAGGAAGGGAGATACGTGGCGGGTAAAGATATGGAGGAAAGAACTGGAAACTTACAGCAGAAAGTGGCTGGTTCATAGTGAGAGATAAACAAGAGTGTATGACATTCAGGGCAGCAAATGCCCTACTCTAGCTTTGAGACTAGCTTTTGAAATCTGTAGTAATATTTATTGTTTAATTTTTAACCTCATTGCTCTTTGGTCATTTACCATCATCTGGGCTCTTAGATTGATATTGCACTGTATGTCCCCCAACCATAGGGAGGTGGGGTAATTTGGAGGTTCCGGATATAGGGGCCCCAGAGCCAAACTCCAACTAGAGTGTGTTTGGACTTCAGCTTTACCACTTGCTAGCTCCACAAATTAAGGCGAGCTATTTAGCTTCTCTGTGCCTCAATGTTCCTATCTATAAAATGGGGTGATAATAATAATACATATAAAACACTTAGCTATACCCTGGCACATTAGTGTTCAGTAAATAGTAGCTACCCTTATTTATTCAACAAATATTTACTGAGCATCTAGGATCTCCAGGCACTCTTCTAGTCTTTGAGATACATCAGTCAACAAAATAGACAAAGATCCCTACCCTCACAAATTTGATATGCTAGTGGGGGTAAGGAGAGGGGAAGAGACAATAAACAATGTTGGTACTGTTATTAATATCTGACCCAATTATTATTATCTGACTCAATATCCACCTTCTCCCCCAAACTTTCTGGAACTCCTTTAAGTCCTTATCCTCTTCTTTAAACATTCTGTTCATCTTGGGGCCATCACTGAAACCTAGTTGGCCCAAGTATATATGGTTTTCCCCATTGCACTCAAAAGTGGGGTCTGCTTTTTCTCTCATTGTCCATGTATCCCAGAGACTGACAATAGGAAAGTTGTCTTCCTTGCTTCCAACTTCTTCCATGCCTTTTCTCCAACTTATCCTATAAAAACCACAGCTCTTTGGATGCTCATTTCTTCAGACCATGAAACCTTTCTCCATTTTGTTGCTGTCATCAACCATGTCTCCATTACTCATTTATTTATTCAATACAGGAGAACCCAGCTCATCCTCCTCCCATTCACCCCTATTTCTGTCATCATTCTTGGTGACTTGAACATGCCTGGTCTCTGAGTTCCTTGACCTCCTCACTTCCACTGACTGTTCTTCCACCTTCCTCAGCTACTTTTAAATGGCCATAGCCTAGACCTTGTCAGCACCCCTTTCAAGTCTAGATTTTAATTGTCATATGAACCAACCACCAGTTTCATCTTTCCAGCCAGCTTTCTCTAGTGTTCCTTAACCAATCATGTAAGCTCACCTGTTTATTTATTTGTATTTTTGTTTTGTTTTGTTGTTTTGTTCTATCTAGGCCAAACTTGCCTAGAACACCCCCATGCTGGTTAAACCCAACTATTGGCTTAGCTGCAATGGCTCTGAGGCAGTTTAAGATGAATGGGGAAAATGACACCCTGAGTTGAATGATCCCACTTTAAGTCCAGGACTACTGTGGTTCTCAAATGAGTACTCAATATTGCCCAGAAATCCTGCATTATTTCTCCAGCAAGTTCATTCTGATTTTTGCAAGATCACTATTTGTGTCTCTTCTCCCCCTCAAACCTCTAATCATGACCCACTCTCGGCTGATGATCTGAACCCATGTCTCATTAAGAAACAGAAATGATCAGACTGAAACTCTCATTTCCCCATCAAGACATCTGCTAAAGTACTGGCGTAGTATCTGTGTCCCTCTTCCTGTTAAAGCCAAACCCCTCTAGTGTTTTGGGTCCCATCTTCTCTGATGTCTCAAGGACTTTGTTTCTGATGTCAGCCCCATCTCCCTTCTGCACAATCAGCCTCTTCTACTCTACTGAATTACTCTATCAGCATCAGCAACAGAATGCCCAGCTATCTCTCATCTTTAAAAACCCTCCCTTCATACCATGTTCTCCTCCAACTACCATCCTATTCTCTGTCTCCCTTCAAATTAGTTTTATGTAGAGGGAATGCCTTGACTATTTTTAAAAAGACTTTATTTTTTAGAGCAGTTTTAGGTTCACAGCAGAATTGATCAGAAGGTACAGAGACAGTCCCCTGCCCCCCCCACAGCCTCTCCCATTATCAACAGCCCCCACCAGAATGATTCATTGTTATAATTGATGAACCCACATTGACACATTATCAAAGTCCATAGTATGCACTGCAGTTTGCTCTTAGTGTTGTGCATTCTATGGGTTTGGACAAATGTATAATGACACGTATCCATCATATGGATATCCTCTGTGCTCTACCTATTCATCCTTCTCCCCCCACAACCCCCATCCTTTGGCAATTACAATATTGATGTTATCTTCAGCAAACTGCCTAACTCCCTTTTTATTTATAATACTTTTCCTATAGTATGGATTTTCTGTGTAAACAATCTTATTATCTTTAAAGGAAGCTCACTTGTCTTTTCTCTTTCCAATTCTTTTTTTTTTTTTTTTTTTTATTTTTTTCATTTATTTGACAGAGAGAGACACAGCGAGAGAAGGAACACAAGCAGGGGGAGTGGGAGAGGGAGAAGCAGGCTTTCTGCCGAGCAGAGAGCCCGATGCGGGGCTCGATCCCAGGACCCTGGGATAATGACCTGAGCCGAAGGCAGACGCTTAACGGCTGAGCCACCCAGGCGCCCCTCTCTTTCCAATTCTTATATCTGATTTCACTTTCTTCCCTCATTGCCTTGATAGGGCTGATAATAGGTATCATCATCTTTTTTCCCCTAATTTTAACAAGAATACAGCTAAGGTTTTACCATTGAGTGATGTTTACAAAGGTATTTGTTATATACTCTTTACCAATTAAAGAAGTTCCCTCCTATTTTTAGTTTGCTGAGTTTTTATAATGGAGAAACTTTGGATTCCATCAAATGACTTTTCTGCGTCTATAAGATGATCATGAACCTTGTCTCTTTTAATCTGTTACAAGTGGCCTCTTATGTTAGCAGCTTCTGATGTTGGGTCATCCTTGCATTTCTTAGATAAATTCCACTAGAAGATTTTTTAAAAATACATGCACACATCTTATCATCATCATCTCTGGTAATATTTTATTTAGGAATTTTTCATCTATGCTTGTAACAACCAGTCTACAATTGTATAGTCTTGGGTTTCATATCAAGTTTATACCAGCCTCATAAATTGGGAAATTGTCCTTTTTCTATACTCTAAGACAGCTCATATAACATAGAGTTTAGCTGTTCTTGATGGGTTGGTAAAAGATTCCTGCAAAACGACCTAGGTTCAATGTCATTTGAATGGACGATTTTGAATAGTGATTCAGTTCCTTCATGGGTTATTGGTTGATTTAAAGTTTCTAATTCATTATCCTTGATTCAATTTTGAAAATTAATTTTTCTAAAACTTATCAATTTCATCCATTGGCATTAAGTTGTTCATAGAATTGTTCATAAAGTTGCTCATCCTATTTTATTATGATTTTTTAAATCTCAGCCTTATCTGTAGTTTGAGCCATGGTCTCTTTTTTATTCTTAATATTATTTATTGGTTTTTTTTTCTTTGTTTCTTGAGCAGTCTTTAGAGCTTTATGTATTTTACCAGTCATTTCAATAATAACTTTTGGATTTGTTGATTCCATATTTTGTTGTTGTTGTTTCTTTTTCTTTTCCATTAAGTTCTGATCTTTATTATTTTGTTATCTGCTCTCTTTGGGAGTAATCTGTTGTTTTCCTTGCTTCTAGATTAAAACATTTAACTTCTTATATTTATTTTTTTTATTAATGAATTTCAAGATTGTGAGTTTCTCTCTTAAGTACTTTGGCTTTATCGTCAAGCTTTGATGTATAACTACATTTTTTTCTTTTTTAAGATGAGTTACTTATGAGATTAGCTTTTATTTAATTTCACTGTGGTCAGAGAACATGTATGTATAACATCAATTCTTAAAAATTTGTTGAGACCCCTTTTGTGGCCTGTTATGTCAATTTATGTAAATGTTCAATGTGTTCTTAGGAAAGAATATGTGTCCTTAATTGTTGGATTGTGAGTAAAGTGTATAGCAGTTTGTGGTTATATCTTTTAAGTTCTTAAAAAGTGTCTTTGAAAAAATGAGTTTCAATCTCCTACCATGATTGTACATTTGTAATTCCCTCAGTTTTTATTTTATATATTTTGAAGTTTCAAGATTGTGTTTTTAGAGGCATACAGATTCATGATTGTTATGTCTTATGGATGGAGAGTTCCTTCTATCATTACATGATTCTCTTTATCCCTATTAATATAAATTGCTCTAAATTCTATTTGTCTGCTATTTATACTCTGACACCACCTTTCTTTGGGTGTTTCCTGGTATGGCTTACATCTCTTTATTTTTAAGGTTCTGTATAGGTTGGCCTAGGTATGTGTTTCAAAAACAGCCTATAGCTGGATACTTAAAAAAATTCTAATCTGATAATCTCTGGCTTTTAGTAGGTATATTTGGTCCGCTTATACCTATTGTGGTTATTATATTTGACTTACTTCTTCCATTTTACTTAGAGTTTTCTATTTATCTTCCTTCTTTGTTTCTTCATTTTTTCCTTCTTTCTTGCCTACTATTAAATTGATAAGGTGTTCTGTGTTCTATATTTTTCTCTTTGTTGGTTTGGAAGCTACAGATTGAAGTTCTTCTCAGCTCATGATTACAATTATAATTGTAAATGTTTCAAGGTATAAAGATTTTTAGTATCTTATCCTCTTGACCAGAAAGGAGTCTTAGCACATTTTAACTATCAAATTAACTCTCCCTCTCCCATCAGATTGTCTCAATTAATATTTTGATTTAACCTTTATTTTAAACTCCATATTTACTTATTTTTATAATCAGTTGAAGTGCATTTTAATCAGTTTATTTCTGTGCCCACTATAGTTTTGTGATTCAGACACTTTACTAAAGACTTAGTCTTTTTCTTATTATAATATATCCTTTAAGGGTACTTACAGTGATGATCCAAGACTGACAAACTCCATTCCTTTTTATTTCTAAAAATTCCTTTATTTTTAACTCTCTTTTAAGTGCTAGTTTAGCTAGATATAAAACTTCAGATTAACAGATTTTTCCCCTCAGATCTTTGAAGATACCACTCCATTGTCTTCTGGAATCTCTTGTTGCTATTGACATGTCTATTATCAATGCCATTATTATTCCTATATAAGTAACCTCTCTTGCCTTTCTGGTAATTTTCAATATTGTCTTTTTTTTTTTTTTAATCCTTGAGGGTCTATAGTTTCACTATAAAATATTTAAATGTGGATTTACTTTTATTTATCCTGCTCAGTATTCAAAGTGCTTTTTCAGTTAATAGCTTTTCAAATGTGGTTTCTTCAATATCTCCTCAATGTTTTTCTTTCAGAACTGTTACTAGACATAAATTGGAACTTTTCAATCTACCTTCCATGCTCTTAACTTTGACTCTGGGCTGCATTTTGAGTGACTTCTTTCTGACTACATTCCCATTCCCTGATCCCCTGTTCATCAGTGTCTTGTCTAAAGTTTATCCTATCTACAGATTTTACCTTTTTAATTGGTTCTTTTTCATATTTACCAATTCTTATTTCACTTATTCCTGCATTGTTTCACAATTTAAGAATAGGTGTTATTCCTCTTTATTTAAACACACTTAATTTAAAGTCTCTGCCAGATTATTCTCTTAATTTCTTTTGGATGAAATTCATCTAACAAACGTTAATTTTGTTGATGGTTTCTCTTAGTGTTGGATATCTTTGTTTGGATGCTAGTTGGAGTGTGTGTGTTGAGAGGAGGGTCGTCCTCTTTCTTTCTCTTGACCTATTCTATCCTAGAGATTTTACAGAGGTTTCTGGTTCAGAACCAAGTGATAGTTAGAAGCCTTGCATAGCCATGATAGTAGTGATGATTCCCCTAGTAGTTGAAGCATCCTGGTTTCTGTTGCTGGACTATGACTACTTTCTCCTGCCTCCAAAGGCCTACAGTTTCATAGAAGCAGTTCCAGGTAGTGTCATCAGCATCTTTTTTCAGCCTCCTTTCCCTAGTGAGAAAGTTCCACCTCAGTGTTTCATTTCTAGCAGTGAGCCTAACTCCAGTCATCTACCATGTTTGGAGCAACTTAGTCCCTGTTACTCCATGGGGCCCTCTTGTCCAGCTCCTGGATTTGGAACTCAGCCAATTCACCGTCTCCACATTAATCCACCTAGAAAAAGAACATCAACTGCATTTCTTGAAGCAGAATGGGTTGGAAATTATTTAGAGTGAACAGACCAGGGTGTCAACCACAGACTCATCATTTACTGGCTGGGAGGTTGGGGGAAATTTATCTAACTTGTTTGAGCCTCAGTTTGCTCACCGGTCAATTAGAAATGATAAAACCTTCACCACAAGATTGATGGGATAAAGTTTAAAACAGTGTCTGGCACCCAGTAGGTGCTCACAGCACATATTAGAATGATTATTAAACAATCATTTTAAAAGGTAAATATTTTGTTTCAAGCAAATCCATATTTGAAGTCAGAATTTTTTTTTCACTAAATATGGGACCTTGACTCAGAGACTTTCTCCTTCATTCTCTTCATACCTCCTTCCTGGAACTTACTGGTCAAGATGTTTAGAAATATGAATTTTAATGGGCTGATCATGGGTTATTACAAGAGAATAGGTAAAATTTCATTTATTTTTTTGTACTTTATGATTTATATCTAACTTTCAAAGTATTCTTAAGATAGTTACAAGAAAAAAAATGTGTACAATAAGTTGGATGAATAAGACAAAGAGAAATTTAAACCATAGAGGTGGAAGAGAAAATAATTATGCCAAAAACCTGAGTTAACCATTACTGTAATTGAGCATTAAATTTGTTCAAGGCTTCTTGGCAGCTAAAGGCAAAAAAGAGGAAATGTGATGGGTGACATAATTCTCAGTGGCTAAAGTTTTTCTCTTAAGTAGTTTAGCAAGGTTATGGTGGGGTAGAAACCATTTGGGGGTTAAGCTCCATTGGGGCTGCCTGATGTGGAGAAGAAAGTATTCTTTACAAGGGATGGTAGAGTCTATCCCCATGGTTTTAGCAACAGATTAGATGACTTTAGCTTTGGATGGCTTAGTGCAAATTTGACTGGAGCCAGGAAACTGAGATTGATGACTTTTTAAACAATAATATTTTTTAAATTTGAGATAATAAAAATACATATTTATTATCAAAGATTTGAAAAATACAAGAGTATAAAGAAAAAAAGTATCTTCATAATCCCATCACTTAGAAACAATCATTATTAAAACTTTAATGAATTTCCTTCCAAACTTTTTTCTATGTGTACTTATATTATCTGACTTCTTACAGTTTTCTTCTAGTTAGATGACTCTAAATTAGGTGGCCTTTGGTCCAAGCGGTTGTTATATTTAATAATAAAAATATCTACTGCTTTCCTATTGAATGTCTAATGTGCTCCAGACCCCTGTATTGGTATTTCCAGTCCTTCTAATACCAACAGGTACAGGGCAGTTTTTCTGATTTGCAGAGAGGTTATGTAACTTGTCTACATCATGCAGTGAAAGGAGAGCAAAAACACAGATTCAGGTGTATCTGACTGTGCAGCTGAGTCTCCTTCTACTACCAGGTGCTGCTTCCCTGAGACACAGGCCTCTTCCTGGCACCTGTGGTTCACCTGGGACTCCTGGGAGTGGGGGTGTCTGGATCTGACATCATCTTGGCTGACTCATGGGGCCCAAATGGCCAACACAAAAAGCAGAAGGAGCTCATTCTTTCCCTACTCTCTCTCCTCTTTCCTCCCCTTCCCCTACATGCTAGAAGTCAAGAAGCTAAATTGCTTAGGTTCCCAGGTTAGTCCAGGCAGCTGTTGTGATGGTTTTGGCTTAGATAAAATTTTCTAATTCAAACCTCTTTTATAGAAATAAAGTTAAGAGAAAGTTGAGAATCTCAGTTCCGTTGTTTTCAGTCCCAACGATACTAAAGAGCATGGAGAATTTTTGTTTGTCATTGTTATTACTACGGTTTGTAATTGAAGCTTTGTGCAGATATGACTTTCTTCTCTCCTGAGCCCCTGTATCTGCCCAGAAACTTCTTTCATGAGTGAGTCACAGATCGAAGTGTCCTGCAGCAGCCCCCAAGTAGCCAGGAAGAGCCTGCTCCCTCAGCACAGACCGGGCCACGTGGTTGCCACGGTAGGCTGGCTGCCACACCCAGAAAGGCAGCCTATTGTGAGTGGCCTCTGGCCAACACAAGCAGTGTCCTGGGCTGTAGGGGTGCTTCCTGCCTGAAAACTGGCCAATCTTCCCCCCTCTCTGTCACCACTTCTGGGGACCTATGAGCTAAGTCTCGAAGAACCGAGAGGCCTAAATGTCAGGGCTCCTGGTTGGCCACACAGTGAGCTGAGCTAACTGAGAACAGAGCTCTGAACACTCTGGGTGCAGCCTAGGCTGCCAGTGGGCATGAGTCAGCAACTGCGATGCCCTCTCTCCACTACACTTGCATGGCTCTAAGCACAGGGCTTGGTCTTTCCCTACAATCACTCATCTGACCCTGGCACAGCAGGGCCTGTTTCCCGAAGAAGGTGTTTGGGGGGAAAAAAGCTTTAAAAGAGGATGTTACACACCTGAGCTTCAACACTGTGTGGTGGTAGTTCCTGTCAGTTGCTGGAAGTATAATACATGGCAAACCATGAAGAAGCTGGTTTTCCTGATGTGCCAAGTGACTTGCCCCTGAGAAATAGGACCAATGTAATTATAACAACATCAGAATGCTAGCAATACTAACAACTAACACTTACATAGCACTGAACACATGCCAAGCAGTTCTTGAAGTCCTTTGTGTTTATTAACTCGTGTATTTCCCCCAGTTTACAGATAAGAAAACTGAAACACAACGAATTTAAGTAACTTGCCTGGTGTCACACAACTAGGAAGAGACCAAACCTGAACCCCAGCAACGTTAGCTTCTTAACCCAGCTCAAGAGTTTGGCTTGGGTGTTCATGTGAGAGAAATGGCAGAAGATTGGGATAAATCACAAACTTTCCAATAGCTTCTTAAACCCAAGGGTGGCTCAGGTTGTCCCCCTGCACATGGTTCTATCATGCTAATTCCATATTCAGAGATCATAGATGTTGTGGCTATCTATCTGGAAGAGGAGAAAAATCCCCCAAACTTTGTGCTGGTCAGAAGTATTTGGCCTTTTTGATGGGTGTGAAGAGCAGCTCAGGTAAAGCCATAAGATGTCTGGACCACACTGGAGAGAGGCCCTGGCAACAGTGCCCAGAAGTGGAACATCCCTAGCTGAGAAGAGGCCCCATCCAGGGAGAGCTCTGATGGCTGGAGTGTGTACATGTAGATGGTGCTTGGCCGGGAGGGCAGTGAGGGTTTTCAGATGGTCATCGGGAAAAAGCTAAGGTGACCATTGTGATTTTCAATCCCCAGATCATGGGATGGGGGGATGTTGTTGTCTTTTGCATTGCAGCTGTCTACCAGGCCCTGGATTTGTTTTCTATTGCTGCTGTAACAAATTACCATAAGTACAGTGGCTTAAAGCAATCCAAGTGTATTATCTTATAGTTTGGGAGGTCAAAAGTCTCACTGTGCTAAAATCAAGGTGTTGAAAGTGCTGTGTTCCTTTCCAGAGACTCTAGGGGGAAAGTACACTTTCTTGCTTTTCCAGTTTCTGGAGGCTGCCCACATTTCTTGGCTCCTGGCCCCCTTCCATCTTCAAAGCCAGCAATGGGTCACATTGCATCACTCTGGTGCTGACTCTATGCCTCCCTCTGCCACATCCAAAGACCCCGTGACTGCATTGGGCCTACTTATGCAATCCAGGATAATATTCCTATTTTCAAGTCAACTGATTAGCAACCTTAATTCCATCTATTACCTTACTGCTCCCTTTTCATAAAATATAACACATTCACAGGTTCCAGAGATTAGGACATAGACATCTTTGGGAAGCCATTATTCTGCCGATCACAGGCCCCAAATGGAAAAGCTGAGCATCCCTATCATGGATTTTCATAGCCCAGCTGAGAGCCTACTTAGGAACTGGCAGTCTATGCTGCGTGCTAGAGAAGAATCACTGGGGACCTGCTTCAGAGAGAAGGTTGGGCAATCCATATACGGTGTTCAAAAAGCTACAGATGCACCCACCTTCTTGAGAAGACCCAAAACACAAAAAGTCTCGAGTTTCAATGCTTTTGCTCCCCATCAGAACCTAGATAAAGAACCCATCCCTTGGGGTCAGATCAATGACACAGGCAGCTGGGAATCCTCCTTCATAATGACCGCAAGGGACAGTTTATAGGAGAGTGTGAGCATTCTCCCACAGTTAACGCAGCCTTAAAATCTCAAAAGCATGTCTCCAGAACATTTTAAAATCATGTGTTCTAGATCCGCCAGGCACACTTTATGTAAAGCCAGCTTGAGCCTGTGGACATACTTAGCCTATCTATCTACTAGGGAAATTAAGTGTAGTACTTGTAATGTGCTTATATTTCTTGGTCTTGAAATACCTCTTTCAGAAGTGTTTCTAATTCCAACAGTCTAGTGGGTTATCCACTCAGAGTATCCATATACTATCTATATCCATTCACTTTTAGTCTATCCAGACTGAAAAGGTCGGATTTTTACATTTTAAGCATCTTGTTATATATGTTTCAAACTTCTCAGTGCTTCTAAGCCACTCTGGGATCATGATGGGAGCTTTCTCTGTTGGTCCATTATGAGCAGTGCTGATTCTGTGTATGTTCTTGGGCAGGTCATGTGACCTCTCCCTCTCTCACTTTCCTCATATGCAACATGAGGATAATAATAGTACCTACCCTATAGAGCTGGAGTCAGGAGTAAATGAGTGAACCATGCAAAGCCTTTAGAACAGTGCACAGTACTTGGTAAAGCTGTGATACATCTTGGCTCCTATAATTATTAAAAGAGCTAATAACACATGAACCTTTTCTCTTACAGTCACAGAACCAGCCATTTTGTTGTCTCCGGACATTGATATTCACCCCGTCTTGAGTGCAGCAGACACATTCCTAATCAAAGTGCCTTTTTTGCTTTGCTCTGTAGGCATACTATTCCCACAAAGGCTGCTGCTTATAGTTAAGGCAAGACATTAAGATCCACTGTCAAGGCAGTGGAGACAGGCAGATAGAGAGCTGAGTACTTACGCCATGGCCAAGAGAAAGCTCCTCTTCTCAGCTTGGGGTAGGGGCCTGAATCTAGCAGAGTGGGTTCTCTTGGGGCTCTTTGGTGCCACATTTTATCCTAATCCAAACTCAAAAGGGAGCCTCCTCAGACAGTGTCATGTTGCCCTAATAGTCAATCCAGTCCTATTAATTCAAAAGGCCACCTGGACAGTCACTGTCATGAAGAGTTCTTGGCCAAGACAATTCTAGTGTGGCTTCAACCTCCATACCCCAGCTCCACTTCCATCTCTGCACTTTGGGGCACAGTGCTGAGTGTCACAGAACTGCCCTGTAAAGAAGCACGAGCCCTAAAGCTTCCACCCCACCCCGGGGCTGCTCACTGACCTTTGACCTCTTGCCCTGTATTCTGTTTTTTGCTCTCATACCATTGGCTGCCCAGCCTGACTCCAAATGGCCGGATTCCACCACTAAGCCCAGAGGACTTTCGGGGCCAGAGAACTTTAACTCCAAATAGCACACAGGCCCCATAAATTCCTCAAATATGCACCCCAAAACAAGAGTCCCCAGGGATTCAGTTTATCTCACCAAGTTTCAGCTGAGGGAAAAACATTCTAATGGCATGTAAGGAAAGCTGTCAGAGAACTGTTTTTGCTCAACATCAAATGCATTCCAGCCCTTATCTAATCAGGGAGTCTTCTTCACAGCTGATGCAGAGGCTGTTCCCGGGCCAGGAGAGAGGCCTTGATTTTAAATACAAAATCATGGTTCTTTTGGCACAGGCAAAATTGGTCGGCAGCTGGAGGTTTGGAGTGACCCCTGACCCTCTCCCACAGCTCCTCCTGAGTCCCGCTGCACAAAACTAAGCCATGCTCAAATCCCAGGCTCTAATTGGCTCTGGTTTGTTTTGTTTTTCTATTCTACCCAGAGCTTCAAAAGGCGTTTCCATAATTGTTTGAGGCATGAAAAAGGCAGGTTTCAGCTTTCCTAACTGGAATTGGAGGTAATTACTGTCTTGCACACACGAGCTGGGACATGCTTCAAATCAGATGGCTCTGGGTTGTTTTATAAAGTGTAGCTGGGCCTCTGAGCCAGGACAGGGAGGATTATGGAACCTTCCAAAGGCGCTGTTCCGGAGAAAGAAAAATTCGGACACCTCAGAAACAGTGAGGGAAGCATCCATATTCTTCTGTGGTTACTTTAAGCGCTGCCCAAGGGGTTTGGCCTGAAAAGATTGTGCCCTCAACCTCATCTTTTCTAGGATGAGGAGGCATTTTGGTTTTTTTGGGGGGGGGGTTTTTTTTTTTTTCGTCCTCTCTTTCAAGAGACAAAAGCTGACACCCCACATGACTCCCATCTTGCTTGTAATCAGCAACTGTGGGCTTGGCCTGGGCTGTCCACCTGTGAAACCTCAGAATGGGGCAAACTGAGTCAGGCATTGTAAGAGCCACCTCAGAGAACGAGATTGGGGATTCACTTCTGGATTCTCAGGACAGCAAACAAACATGGGCAGTCTCTGGCTTCTATCCCACCCACACCACCTGAGTGTGGACTGCGGAGCAAGACGCTGTTTCAAATCTAAGTCTTCTAGCGGTGTGTCCATAGGCACCTGACTCACCTCACTAATCCTCCATGGCCTTACCTCCAGAACGAGAATGGTGACTGGCTCAACCTCACAGGGTTGCTCTGACATCTCAATGAGGTCAACCTGTGTCACATGCTTGGCCTAGTATCTGCACATGGCAAGTGCCCCATAATAGCTATTGTTAATAATTGTCAGGGGCATATGGCCATGAGGGCCAAAGGGACCACTCTGAGAATGGTGGAGGTTTTCAAGACTCTAGAGATTCAGAAGTAGTGGAAGAAAAGCAGCTGCAGTACAGTAGAAGGAAAGGGGAGGAGAAGCAGCCTGACAGCCCCCACCTCAAAGTGTCTTCCCTCCCAAGGGCATCATCTTAAACATACGAGGTGGCCTGAAATTCCACAGATGAGAGGTTTAGCTCTGCCTTTTTTCAACAATATATCTCAGTGAGAACTAGTTGGTTAAACAGCATTCACACATCAGTGTAAACTGGTTTATTTGCTTTCTTTCTAATCCCTATGCACTCAGCAGCTTGGGGTTAAGGAGCTTGGGACTGAGGAAGGAAGAGATAGTAATACTGTCTGGGACAAGGCCAGTCTGAATTCCGAGAGCTCCAGTTCAAGTCACTCACTGGTCCACAGACGACAGCCTGCCCGGCTCATGGGACAAGAGGAGCTGGGGGTCAGATGTGTGCTGAGGGCCCTGAATGCTACTTGAATGTGGACACTCCGAAAACAGCCGCTTCCAATGGCTTCCAGGACTGTCTCCTCTCTGGGAGCACCTCCTTCCCTGCCAGAGAGAGGTCACACACGGCAGCCCAGGGCACCGGGCTCAGACCTTGCTTCTCCTTTTGCACATCACCCCTAAATTATTATCTCAGGAGGGCTTGAGTCTGCCTCTGTGTTGCTCACTCCCAAACCAACCTCTCTCTTGATTTGGATATTTAGCTGCCTACTTGACATCTCCCTTTCAAGTGTCCCAAATTCTCAACAATCCCTTATACCACTGAAAATGATAAAAACAGAAAACCCCATTAACCAGGTCTCATATAAATGTTCTCATTGCAGATGATCTTTCAGAACTGTTGCCCTTTCTCTTTGTACCATGTGTGTATCTTTCACAGCACACAAGACAATGTATAATCACATATTTATTTTTGTATTTATTTGTATAATATCTGTCTCCCAGGAGACCATAAGCTTCATGAGGACAAGATGAGGTCAATCCGCCTCCTGTTCTTCCCGACACCAGCCCAGTGTCTGACATAGATTAAGTCCTCACTATACATTTGCTGAATGAATGAATGATTTCAAAGTGGACATGGGTCCCTGGATCAGGAAGAGAGTTTCTAGGTACAAAAAAGGGCTATGAAACCTGGCAAAAAATACTTGAGATCACATCTTGTTTTCCCAAAGTGGGCCATTTGGCCACTTCCCCCTCCCATTTGATGCAGTTTCATGTTTAATAAAAGCTCTGAACAGTTAGAGCAAGCATATAGGACTTGATGATGAATTTGATGAACCACTGCAAGCCTAAATGTCCGGTATGGGGAATGCCTAAATTATATTCATAAACATGACCGGCTCTCAATTATTCATTCCGGTGGATAATCTAATAGCCAATAATCTAATAGTTTGTAATTCAATAGTTTATAATCTTGAAAGTTTTACATGTGGCTTTTGTGAATTTGCATCAGTGCATAAGGAGCTCTGATGGTTTAGGAATTCACAACACTTTGAGCTCAGATGTTCAATGTTACCATCCCCAGTTGCCTATTAAGGACTTCTCTGGGCTCCAACCACATGCGGAGAAAATACTGCATTGTGTTTGGGAGGAAAGCACATTAGTTTTTTTTGTTTTTCTTTTTGTTTTTGGTCATAAGAATTGGGGTCTGGCACTTACCTGCTCTGTTTTCGTGTTACCTGGCCCCGTTGTTTTCTCATCAATACCTACCTCCCAGGACTGTGATGAAATTTTTCAGGAAAAATCAATGGGAACCACTCACTTGGGTAGATGCAAAACAAATCAAAAGTAGGGTTGGGTCATCTATAAACTCTGTTTCACAGCTGAGGAAAGAAAGATTCCTCTTTTTATCTTTTCTTTCTTTTTCTTTGTGCCTTAAGGGAGCTTCTCATCCAGGCTCAGTAGGCTAAAGTAAACAGGGTCCTTGCTTCACAAATCACATTTGGTTGTGAAAGCTTCTGCTAATGCCTGTACAACTCTGAAAGAAAAATGCTGTCTTGAGCAATCTAACATGAAAAACTGACCGTGGGCCCTCCCTGGGCTCCACCAGCCCTCTCAACAATACAAAGGATGGTGCATATGTCTGGGCATTTGCCCATGTCATCTTGGGTCCAAGTGTCAGGGTTAGAAAGTAGAGACATCCTAAGATCCAAGGCAGAACCAATTGTCTGTTGGGGGAGGGGGCTAGAACCCCAGAGTTCCCACCTCCTTTTCCTGTCATGAAGTTTCTATCTCGAGGGAAAACAGCTGTCCATTCTCAGGCCAACTGGGACTGAAGCCAACTGTTGCTTCCAGATGCCAAGAGCCAGATGTACACCCACTCTTCTCTCCCACTCCTTAAGCCTGAAGTCTTTAACTTCACTGAATTTATTAATAACCTTCGCAACGTGCTAAAAAGGCATTTCCTCAGGCTCCCCCTCCAAAGAATCTGATCCTGTTAGTTCAGGTCGGCCAAGAAATCTACATTTTAAATAGCAACACTACCAGCCTCATCTTCTCTTTTCCCTAGGAAATGTTGATATATATATTATATATATATATATGATATTTAATATAACTGATCTGAGAATCAGACTTCGAACGATCATCTCTATAGTGGAGGCAGCAGCTGGTAAATGTGTAAGGTTGGGAGTGGAGAAAGCCTGGTTTGCAGCTTGCCGATTTCTGGGATGTAAATATTCCCACCATGGTCAGTTTGAGTGACCAACATGACATCGTGATTTTGAAGTCGGGAAAAGGAGCATGCAATCAATCCTCACAACTCATAGGAACTGGTTCCAGCACATCACTGGGTAGAAGTCTCTGGATGCCTCCAAATGGTGTTTCCTGGGCTTTGGCATAGAAGGGCCACTGTTCAGCCCATGATGTCACATCCCTGAGTATTTTTTCCCCTCAGTCCTTAGCTCTTTGAAGGGTTTGTTTTGGTGACTGGTTCCCAGAGACCTCTAGGGGTTCCAAACCAGAAAGAGAGGAAAGAGAGAAAGAGTTCCAGGAAAGAAAACGCAATTAGCGTGGGATGTTGGCCTCAGCCACACTGTCAACCTTGTTCGACCCAGCTTTCAACAGGGAGGAGCTTTGCAAACACCTGCTTCTGCCTTCATTTGATAAGCTTTCTGGTCAACTCCCATGAACCTGATCCTGCTGACCTGGAGAATGATGAAAAGGCTGAGTGTTGGGGACCTGAGGGGATGAAAGGGGACGGGGGAGGACCACGGGGTGGTCATATGACCCGGGGTCACCAGCGGCTTAAGGCTTCCCCTTTGTCTCCCTGCTCTGGCCCCATGTTGGAAGGTTCTGGTGATTTCCTCCCGCCCCCGACCAGGCCAACAGATGTGGAAAGGTCTCCAGTTCCCAGGGATCCGGACACAACCGCTTGTTGTTTCCCGCCTGCAGACGGGGCCTGTGATCACAGACAGAACAGCTACACAATCACTCACCGAAGAGCTGAGCCCAGTCAGGTGCGGGGTTCCAACCTACTCTGCATTTCTGCAGCAAGAAAAATGTGTGAGGGAAACTGAACGAGAGTGAAAAAGAACCATGTCTCTCCCTGTGTTCTCTGTCAGCTTCATAGAAATGCTGAGGGCTCCAGGAGAGGCTGTGTTTTTAGCTCTTCCACAGTGACAAAATCCTCACGGATGCCGTGACCGTTTGAGTATATGCCACCTTTTGGGCCTGCTGCTTATCTCATGGATGCAAGTAAGACCTCTGCCCACGTTAAGCTTGAGCTTGAAGGACCCTGCTCCCCTGAACGGGATGTCTTCCTCAGTCCACTGAGCTTTCACTGTGTATTGGATGAAAAGGAGAGAAGAAAATGTTACAAAGGAAGGGATGCAGGTGTCAGCCTCCTCGTTTACCTTAATTATTCAATGTAGATAGTCTGAGAAATTTCTCGGTGCCTAGCTTCCTCCTGCCATGCACATACCTTTTACGAGTGGGGCAAACAGAAACATGAAAACACTCTAACTTCCCTTAAAGAACCTGTCTCACATCAAGTCCATCCACAAGAATAAGCTGATGCCTAATGATATATTTTCTAGTTTATGCAACAAAGGATGGCCATTACAATTGGACACAAAGACCTGGTACATGTATGTCTCAGCATGTAGTATGTTCACCCATAAATGCTTCCAGTGATAGAATGGCACCCTTTTCTCTAAAGCAGTGGTTCTCAAAATAAGATCTATGGAACCCTGGGGTCCCTGAGATCCTATGAGTGTGTCTGCAAGGTCAAAATCATTTTCATTATGATACCAAGTTGTCATTTGCCTTCTTCACTGTGTTGACATTTGGGTAAGATGCTGGCCTCAGACATTGTACTGGCGGTCATGATATTCTTCACTGCCAAAATGTCACAGGACAAAAAAAAAAAAGGAAACCAGTTTTGACTTAAGAATGTCTTAGACGAAGCAGTCAAAATTATTAATGCTATGAAATCTCGCCCCAAGTGCACGTCTTTTTACTATTCTGTGTGGCGAACGGGAAAGTAAGCATCCTGAAGCATGAAGGTGGTTTGGAAGAAAGGCATTCGTGAGAGGAGGAAGTTATGAGCTGAACTAGCCCTTCCATGAAACACCGTGTTTGCACAAAAGGACCAAATAACCTTGGTATTCAGACTTGGTTCTTGGACAGACACTTTCTCCCAAATGAACAAACAGAGCTTGTCACTTCAAGAAAGATAACTGACAGTATTTGTTGCCAAAATAAAAGCTTTTGAGCAAAAATTAGAATTTTTGAAAACTTGGATCTGCCACAGTGAGCTTAACACCTTCCCAGTACTTAAGGAAGTTTCTGAGGAGACCAGTGCTATTATCAAATGTGAATTTTTAGTTTTCATCATGAAATATATCCAATTCAGAAGATCTGCAAAACTTAGTAAAGCAGTATTTTCCAAATGACCCATGCATAGCATTATACGACCGCGCATGGGCAGAAGAGCCATGCAAAGCGCGAGGCGGACCAAATGGATTTTAATGTAACTGAGCATGAAAAGTTCATGGATATCATTTCAGATGCTACATTGCAACTAACATTTAATGAACTACCATTTGTTGAGTTTTGGTAGAGTGTCAAAGAAGAATACAGGCCAACCTCACTATCCAAAAGTAGAGTGTTCCTATGAAATCTTTTGTAAGCTGAAAAGGTGTAAAGAAGCAATCACCTTTAATTTCTATGGAAAAATTGTTTGAGGGTTCTCAGACTCCAAAATACTTCTCTTAGGCTTTTCTCATACCTTAGGACACATCTTGCTAACCGATGCACCTCAGAGACGCAGTTCAAAGCTCTCATGGCTGGATGCTCAGATGCTGAGTATAGTTCCCGGGGAAGGAGCGGGGCGGCGCCACTCTCAGCGGTTGGGGTGCACGCTGCCTCCATAAGGGTTCCCTGCAAAACAAATGCTGAATGAACAGTATTTTCACTTTTTGCCTTTTCTCATAAAAGCGAAAATCCTCTCAGGATTTCTTTTGGTTAATGAAAATAGGCACTAATGTGGGTCTTTCACAGAAGCAAAATGGTGTAAAACAGACTTTCGGAAAAGTGGGGGTACCTGTAGCCACAATTATCTGAAAAGGCTGTTAAAATAGCCCTCCCTTTTCCAGCTACATATCTATGTGAGGCTGGGTTTCCTTCATATACTTCAATCAAAACAACATTATTACAGCTGATTGAATGCAGAAGTAGATATGAGAATCCAGCTGTCTTCTATTAAGCTAGACATTAAAGAGATTTGCAAAAATGTAAAACACTGTCACTCTTCTCACTAAATTTTGTTCTGTTTTGTTGTGGAAAGCATAGTTATTTTTACAAGAAGCTTAAGTTATTTTTAACTTTTTACAAATAAAAAATGTATGAAACTTAATGAAGTAATAGATATGACTATTCCTATAAATGAATATTAGATGGATTAACAATATTAAATATTCTTCTTTTTTAATTTTTAATATGGTAGAGGATTTAATTATCTGTTACTGCATAGCAAAATACTCCAAAACCAAGTGGCTTAAAACAACTATCATCATTTGTTACCCTCATGGTTGCTGTGGATTAGGAATTCAGAAGTGGCTTGGGGTCTCTCATGACGTTATAGTCATCTAAAGGCTTGACTGGGGCTGGAGGATCTGCTCTAAAAGTGGCTCACTCACAAGTCTGGCCAGTTGTTGCTGGCTGTTGAGAGGGGGCCTTAGTTCCTCCTCATGTAGGTCTCCCCCAGTTACTCAAAACGTGGTGGTCGGCTTTTTCCAGAGCGAACAACAGAAGAGACCAGGCAGAAACGTTGAGTCCCTCTTATGATCTAGCCTCTGAAGTCACACACCCTGTCTTCTGCCATTCTCTACCGGTCACCTAGACCAGACCTGATTCACCATGGGAGGAGAATACACCGGGCATGAATGCTAGGAGATATGGATCATTGCGGATACCCCAGGATTCATCAATAGATACTACCCACAGAAACAAAGGCTTTTTGGGGTCTTCAACAAATTTAGAGTGCAAAGGAGTCCTTAAGACCAAAACATTTGAGAGCTGCTATCCTAAAGGAATTGATCCATATCTTAAAAGGGTCTTCGCCTCTCCTCCTCCTCCTCCTTCTTCTCTTCCTCCTTCTTTTTCTCCTTGTTTTTTTGTCTTGTTGCTTTTGGTTATACCAGCACTTAAGCAGCTTCTTGCTCCACGAGCTCGGGGACACTGCTTTCTGGCTTTGTTTCTTCTGAACTGCAATTTATTGGGGACTCCCTCATGAGTTTAATACCCCCCGTAACCCTGGTTTGTTGGGTCTTTTGCTTGGCAATGCTTGGGACCTGCTTCAGTTCTATTCATTCTCTGATCAGGCTCCCTGAACAGCCCACGCCTCCAAGAGGGGGTCACCAGCAGGCAAACTCAGGTCACTAGTGGGCAAAGACGAGCAGCTCTGAGCCAAGGGCCTAAAGGCAGTGGAGAGAGCTGTGAGCTAAACAGAACAGGGTGTCTGCCCTCATCCGGTATTCCTGGAGTTTTCTGTAAACCCCCATTGCATTCATGCCCCCGGGGGTGTCGGGCAAGCCTCCTTAGGAGCAGAGGTTCCAATGCCTTGTACAGACCTTCTACTACCTGTGTTGTAGAAGACAGTAAAGAGAATCAAGCACTGTGTGCAATTTTATTTAAAGAGTGCCAGAATGTTCTTTTTTTTTTTTTTTTTTTTCTTTTTCTTTCTTATCGGAAATGAAAGAAAACAGCCAGGGGAGATAGGATCTCAGGTCAAGAAATCCTAGCAGGTAATTTGGGAGTTGAAAACAAATCTCCCTTGAAATGAATTAAGCAGGTGAAGGGGATTCCAGCTTCACCTCTTAAACCACACCTTATCCTGGCCTGGCAAATGACTTCCTTCCAGTCCCAGGCAAATCCCAACTTCCACCCACTAAATGCCTGTAGTTAATAAATGTTAAAACAACAACAAAACCCCGAAGTGGAAAAAGGAAGACTGATGGGAGGCCAAGATACCAGAAGGACTGCTTGAGAACCTTCCCTGGGAGCTGCATCTACAGAAGAAACATTTAAGCAAAGAGGCAGGGCCTGGCCTGGGGGACCCAAGACATGACTGTTTTCAGAACATCAGAGCTAGGTAAATATCTGACTTGAGTTAAAATGACTGTTTTTCTTGATCAGACCTGCCCACTTGTTTCATTAGAACTTCATACCATGAACCACGTTCAAACCCTTCAAGTTGGCTAAAATCTCCAGAATCTATTGCTGAGCCACAATACGAGTCATGCCTCCTGCTAAGTAAGCCAGGACTAGAAAATCCCAAACTCAGGTCTAGATACGTCAGCTGAGGGTTGGCGAGGAGGTTCTTATAGGTCCAGGGAGAAGTGAGAAAAATAAGCATCAAGTTATACTCTGAGGAATTCATTCAAGATTACTTTTTATTCCCATTTTACAAAACAGAAGACTGAGGCTTGGAGAGGTCGAGTGGCCCCACAGCTAGCCAGCAGCAGAGATTCATGTGATAAATCATAATGTCTATCATTTGCCGAGCACATTTGATGAGACTGGCAAAGGACCTTGTGCTCTGTGCATGTTAACTTTTTCATTTCTCGTGGGTTACTTCCTTTCTAAAGAAGTGAAACTGTCCAATAGAACGTCCTGCCATGTGGGAAATGCTCTCTATCTGCACTGTCCAATCCCATGAGAGTCACCAGCCCCACGTGGCTATTGAGCACTTGAAGTGTGCCAAGTGAGACTAAGGAACTGGATATTTTTATTTTATTTCAGTTTAATGGATTTAAATTTAAATAGCCACACATGGCTGGTGGCTACTGCATTGGACAATGTAGTTCTGTGAGGTTTGGTAGCTTTTTAGAAAAAGCTTTCAAAAAGGGGGCACCTGTGTGGCTCAGTGGGTTAAGCGTCTGCCTTCGGCTCAGGTCATAATCCCAGGGTCCCAGGATTGAGCCCCACATAGGGCTCCCTGCTCAGCAGGCAGTCTGTTTCTCCCTCTGCCTCTCCCCTCATTTCCATGCTCACTCTCTCTTTCTCTCTCTCAAATAAATAAAATCTTTAAAAAAAAAGAAAAAAGCTTTCAAAAACTTAAGTGGAAAGGCAAAGGTTGCATCCTAGGCTGACTGAACCCAGAGCCCATGCCTTTCCCTTCTCCCCTCCTCAGTGAGGTAGTCTGCATTTTGCAAAATGAGAGGCCCTGGGAAGGAAACTGACGAGACAGTATACAGTCAGCCAAAAATACAGCCAGACCCCCTAAAGACCAGGTCTGTACTTGAGTCTGATTTTTCTGAGTGTATCTAGAGGCCCCCACAGAGGTGCCAACAAGTGGCCAAACACCCCAGCTAGAAGCTCGAGACCCTGCACCAGCCACTTCCCAGAGTGTACCAATAGTGGCCCGGTTGATTGAGGGTTCTATGACTCATGGGTCCCAACCCTGCTATTTGAACATCAGCATTTCCTTTTTTTGGGCTTAAGACTAATTGGTATAGAGGTAGTGAGCTCCCAGGCCCAGCCCCACCCTGCTGAAACATGTAGCCCTCAAAGGTTTCCACTTGAGGCACCACCCATGAGGTAGAGCTACCATCTGCCACGTGTCTGAGCGCAAACATTTAACCCCAGCTGGGCCGTCATGCTGTCGTCAGCTTCTCTCCAGCCTTCCAGTGTGCATCCCTGCCGCATCACTCCCCTGCTCCAAAGCCTCCAGAGACACCTCATGATGCTCAGAACAAACGCCAAAGTCTTCCTTCCCTGAGCCGGCCCCACCCACTTCTCTGACCTCTGTCCCAGGTCATGCCTACCATTCACTCTGCTCCAGTCCCTGATCTCCTAGCTGTTCTCCCACACTTGTCACACTTGTCCGTGTCCCAGGCCTGGAATGCTCTTTCTTGGGCTTGAGTGTGGCTCACTCTCTCTTCATTCAACCTCTGCTCAAATGTCACCTCTTCAGATAGGTCTTCCTGACTCCACTGTGTGTAAAATAGTGCACCCCTCAACCCCCTCTCTACGTGGCTGTACTTTTTTTCACAGGCACCTATCACTAGTTGATACATGTGGATATCTACATATACACATGTGTATTTGTTGTCGGTGCTGGTTGGTTGGTTTGCCTATTGTCTGCCACCCCCACTAAGATGCAAACAGGGTAAGGAAGGACATTGTCTTTTTTCACTCCATATCTTCAGTGTCTAGAATAGAGTCTGGCACATAGGTGCTTACTGAATATTTGTTGAATGAATCAATGAATGAATGCATGCATGCATGACTTCTTACTCTGAGTGCAAGGGGGTGGGGAGGGGTGGGGAGGCTCAGGCTTGGCTCACTCTACACAGATCAGTGCTTCCATGGCTTGGATACTGAACCATGAGAAACAAAGAGATTTGTGGGTTTAATTTCTTTTGCCCTGGGAAAGTTAAAGATCACAGATAATCCAAAACTCAGTGCCAAGTTCTCTATTTATAATCACGGAATTATTCATACAGAGGTAAACAAGAGCAAAGGACTGACAAGTGAACTGTGGGTGGAGAATGATGGGAAACAGATTGAGGGCCCCGTACATCTGTGTGCCTTCAACAGGCCTGGGTTCCCACCAGCATTCACTCAACCTTGGATCCAGAGAACCCTTGACAATTTTCAGTCCCAGAGTCATTTGGGCCAGGCCACCCAGGTGGCTGTTGGGAGTGAGGTGGGGATTGTAAGCAGACACCGCCAGGTGAGTCCCATCCCTATGCCACAGTGATATCATTCGGCCATCTGAGAGGCACACCCAGAACAGCAGGTGTTTCTCTAGAATGTCCAGGCTCACAAAGTTTTCCTAAGACCTGGATTTTGGGGGGAAATTTTTTCCTTTCCTTCTTTCACGTATTCCACAGAATTATATCTCTTTCATTTCATCTCAAAACTTCAAAAAAACAAAATTAGCAGTGTCTAGAAGTGTCTGACACACAGGAGATAATCAGTGAGTACTGAATGAATGAATGAAAATGTCAAGGCAAAGTGAAGAATGGTATAGTTGAGCAAACTCGGATCGCTGGGAACCATGGGCTGGACCCTCTACTCCAGCTCTAAGGCCTCGGTTCCCTATCTGTAACACTGGCTTGGATGAGCGGGACTTGAATTTCCCTTCCAGTTCTGACACTCTCTAATCCTCTGAAAAATTGTGTTAGAGATTTATTGTGGATCAGGTCTACCTAGCTGGTGTCCTACTGAAAGGAAGGCTTGCTGCTCTGGAGACCGTCCATTGTTTTTAAGCACCAGAGATTATTAAATAGCAACTCTCCCAAAATATTTTTTATGTCCTTAATGAAAGAAGATTCTGGAAGGTAGCCATAATCAAAATAGGAAGTAAAGCCAGGCTGGTGTTCCATTTAGCAGATAACGCAGACTCAGAGTTCCTGTCACCCCATATGGTGATTCTGGGAGCTTGACCAGATTTCAGAGGTTTTATATTCAGAGTGGTAAGAAATCATCTCTGTGGCTTGTGGGATTTAGTACCTATTTCCCTCCTTTCCTCAGCTCGGGGTTCTGGGTGCCAAGATAGGCTCCAGTGACTCTTCTCTGAGGGCCTCGGTGAAGCCGGTCTAGTGTCTGAGGAGAGCTCGCCCGATTGGCACCTCCAGGTCTCCCAGCGCTGGCTCAGGGGGCTCCCCTGTCCATGTAGCATTTTATTTTAAGCTACATGTGAGCGTGCCATTTCCCTCTACTCTTAGAAGTGTCCTAAAGCCCCAGTCCAGTAGAATTCAGACTCCTTCTCTACCTTTCCGACTCTGTTCACTGCCTCAATGCACCAGGAGGATAAAGAACACCCCCGGTCAAGAGTCTGAGAGAAGAGATGGGATGGCTTCTGCCTGGGGAATCTCCCTAGGCCTCAGTTTCCTCAGATGTGAGGTCAGAACAGAGTGCTGGTGGGTCACCCTGTCTCTTCCAGCCTCATGATCCACCCTGCCCCCAGCCCCCCCAACCCCCGCCCCGCACCAGCCCAGAGGCAGCACCAGCCCCTTCCTATGAGGGAGTCACAGTTTGCACTATATGTAACTTCCATCAAGGCAGGGGCTCCTCTTTTTCTTTTCTTTTTAATGTTTTTAGGTACCCTAAGAAGAGAGAAACATTTTTATGATCCCGGTAACCAAACAACATAATGAAAATCATGGCAACCATCAGCCTAATAAAACCCATGGCAAAAGCCTCCCCATTCGCAAATAAGACCCTGGGAATTCCATGCTTTCTGAAGCCCTAAGTGGCCAGAGCCTTGCTGAAGGCCTTGGGACGCCGGCTGATGGTTGATGAAAGGATTTTAACGCGCCACTGAAATTCTCTTTTCCAAAATAACCACTTTGAAACCTGTTAATTACAGACACACAACCAGCCCCAGCCCCCCCAACAGGACCCGGGGCTTTCACCAGAGAGAGCCTAGCTCCAAGGCTGGTTGCTTCCATGACGCTACACATGCTTTGTGTTGGGTGAATTAGCTTCAGGAAGAGAATCCAAATTAATTAAAACCACATGGCCACTCCCCTCACCCCCAGCCTCCTAACCCACCTCCCTCCCCTGGAGACAGAGGCCGGTTCAGTCTAATTTGGTCCAGTGTTTTTGTTTCCTAAAATCTGTCTTGGGCTCTGGGCCATTAATAGGTTGCAGCTGATTTTAATCTACATGAATCAGAGACCTCACTTCTTTGGTTTTAAGGAGATTACAAATTGTGTGTCCCACAAACGGGATGGAGGGGAAAGGTCCTGGGTAGGGTGGGGGGAAGGGGACAGATCCTGGAAGTCACAAAAACTCTGCTCTCCATTAAGTGGGTGGGTTTGAATGAGCCTGTGATCTCTCAAAGCCGGAGGAGGGGGGGTGAGGTGGAGGTGAGGGTCTTGCCGAGGTGACCCCATGGTAGGAACACAGAACCTGAGCCTCTGTGAATAGAATTGAAATCAAGGATCTGGAGTTGCAGAGAGGTCTCTACTCACCTATCTTCAACACATCCATTTCCCAAGTTTTTCCTGAGCACCTATCCCGAGCTAGAACGGGGCTCTGCAAACCATGGCCCATGGGCCAAATCTGGCGCACAGCCTGATGGTTGCTACACAGCCACGCCCATTTGTTTATGGCTCATCTATGGCTGCTTTAGTAGTGTGGCGAGTCCCAGTGGCCCACAGAGCTGAAAATATTTACTACGTGCCCCTTGTTGGTAACAGTTTGCTAACCCCTCAGCGGGAGAAGTACCGGAGAACTGTTGCACTTACGTGACAACAAAGGACAGACGTAGGATCCACTCAGTCCCCACATCACAGTGAGATCTAGTTCCTTCTAAACATCACTCTTCAGGAAGTGTCTTCATGTCATTTAACCGATGGACAGCGCTAATAATCGTGCCACTCAATTAAGGGCTTAAAGCACTCACCCGACAACCCTACCCTTCCACTTCACAGATGAAGGACAAGAGTCACTGAGATAAAGCAACTCGCTGAAGGTCACGTGGGAAACAGCCAGTTAGGAAGAACCAGGCCTCTGTCCACCAGATGATGGTAATGAAGGGAGTTGGGGGACTTCAACATAACACTACTCCTTATGTGTGTTGTACTGGCCATTTTATGAAGTTTTTTCATGTATGGGTCTACAAATAATCCAGTGAGACGCTCAGGGAAATATCCCTCCATTTTTTAGGTAAAGGTGTGTAGCACTGAGTATCAGTGGATGGGGATGAGAATCAGGCCAGACCCCTTGAAAAGCACCTTTATCCAAGGCCCAGTGGCTAGTGAATGTTGAGGGTGACCTAGATGACCTTCACCCAGTCAGGACCCCAGGCTGCCCCACACCCTCCAGGGTGCCTATAAGATAGCCCCTGGCCTTTGGGGACTTCCAGGCAAGCAGGGAAGACACAAGAAGGGGCAGATTATGATTCCATGACAGGCACAGTGATGGAGGGGTACATGGGGTTCCTGGGGAGGACAGAAGAGGGGAACCCCACCCTTCCCTAAAGGTAAACCCCTCTGTAAGGAAACCTGAGTGAAGAACCTCTGATGCCAAAGCTACTGGCTGGACATGCAATCAGGCCCCCTTCCAAGGCTGTTGGGGGCAAAGTAATTGCTGGGGTTATTGTGGGGCTGGGCAGGGAAGCCTGAAAAATCAGCATCCTCCCAGGGCCTCGTCTTGGCAGGCAGATGGATGGTGCCCAGGAATCTGCTGCCTTGAAGCAGGAGGGGCAAGTGCAAGTCTCTTCCCACAGGAGCCCATTTCCTCCAGGGCTAGGCCCAGCTCCAGGTAGAGACCCTTTCAGCCAAGGAAGGACATGTCTCAGGCTGCGATCATAGTTGTCTAGAGCACTCCGGAAGGTGGCTCTGTTGGGCCTTGCCCAGAGTCACAGATCAACAGAGTACTACCCTGGCTTGCATAGAAGGTTAACTCTATGTAAGGGTCCCCAGCAAACAGGAGCTGAGCAGGCCTCTGAAGAATGATGATCTGTACCTCGTTGTCTCCATCTCCACTGCTGCCTCAAGGTCTTTTTTCCTGGGCAAGCTTCTCCCTGAACTTTAGGCATTGCTTCAAAGGAGTTTCAGAATTCACTGAGGAGTCATAGGTCCCAATCTTTCGAGTCCTGCCATTGTTCAGAGGTCTCCCAGTGATGGAATTTTATGAATTGCTTGAGGGTGATGGAGGGATGCCAACTGAGCAGGGATGGAATATAAAGCAAACTCCTATCACCATAAACAACTGAAGTCCTGCATTGGACCAGGGCAAACCCTGGGAAGTGACCCCATCGGCATCTTTGGGTCCCACCGCCATAGGAGCGCTGGGATCAGAAACAGCCTTAAGCAGGTCTTAGACCTTGGCCTGATAGAGGACAAGGTATGGCTCTTCTCACTTCTACCTCCCAGTGAGCCTCCTAACACACTCCCTGATTGGTACTCGTTCCTTCCACCACCACCAAAGGTTGTGGGTGTGATCTTCAGAGCTGTTTTGTCTAGACTTGGTTTCCAGATAGCTTTGGGCTCTCTGCTTCATGGAACCCAGTAGCCAGGAGATTGTGCTTCTCCTTCCTTGAGTCTAGACTACAGGAAGAACAGAGGCTCGTGACTCTCACACAGGTGCATCGGGAACCCGTGTGTGTTCAGGGCACCTGATCCAGCTACGTACCGTGCTCTGCCGAAGAACAATGGTGGCTCCGTTGACTCTGGTAATGGCTTCATGTCCCTTGATTGGAATAGAATGCACCAAGGTTAATTAGCAGTCGCTGAGCATTTATTATGATCTGGGTGTCGCATGGATGGATAGACTCTGAGGAGTTCGCGTGCCAGAGAGTTTGTTTATAGAGTGCGGTTTCCCCCCATACTGAAGTGTTCAGCAACGTGTGCTCGTGTGCATGCCATGGTGGCGCTGGGTCGAACTCCCCAACTTCACTGGCGCTGCCGGTCCGAGGACCCTGTATGACCTGGGGCCCTCATACCAAGCACAGAGCACTTAAGTCAAGCTCTCCCCTTCCATGCCACCACACAAAAGCAAGTCAGAAGAAAGCAGAGTGAAAAAGCTCATAAACACTTCCCGGGGCCGGGCTCACAAACGAAAGCTCCGAGCAGAACAAGCCAGACAAGTTTAAAAACACACACACACACACACACACACGCGCGGGAAGTTCCAGCTGCTATTGGAGGAGCGGATCGAGCACTAACACAGCTTCGGAACGACAAAGGACAGAATTTTAAAATCAGATCTCTACCTTCTCTCTCTCCCAAGCATACGAGGGTGGGAATTATGGATTAATATTGAAAATTGATTTCACTGGTCCTTGAAAAGACACAGCACAGTGACTCCCCTGCACTCTGCTTCCACACCCTCTCAAAATACCCTGGCCCTCCACTCACCTCTGATACCTGGAGGTTTTGCTTAAATCATATTTTGTGTCCTGCATAAACAAGGGCTGGTAACTAGTACAGGAAACGAACTTCACAAGCATTGAATGTGTACCAACCTGTGGCATGGGGAGTTGCCAAGATACTCTTCTGAGGATTTTCGTAGACTTTTGAAACTTTCTTTCAGCTTCCCCTCTGCACACTTGCATGCATGCACACACGCCATACGTGTGCACCTACCCGAACACTAAATTTCCCCTGAAATGAACAGAGGTCTGTGCTCCTACACAGACACACTCCCGCTCTCAAAACTTCCCCTTGGGTCCCCACCACCTCCATCTGTAAGTTCGAGCACCCAGGCGTGTGGGTGCTCCCGGAAGCCCCCTGATACACACACAGCTTTTGGCCCCCTCAGCCTATGCCCAGCACACAGGAGCCCAGAGCCATAGTTACAGCCCGAAGGGTGCCCACGCGCATGTGCGAGAACACACACACACACGGGGCCACATTCCAACCGGTTCAGTCACAGCCATGACAGGCCTGGGTCTGCTTCTATTGTTTCTCGTTTGCCTCTAACGGGGCGTTCATGTCAAAGAGAGTTCTGCCATCCCCTCTTTAGCATTTGCCCCGAGTCAGAGTGTTGGGAAGGTGGCTTTTAAAGGTATGTGTGGATGGCAGAGGGAAAAGCAGGGACAAAGGCGTCCCTTTGGGTCTCCTGCCTTCGCCTCACAGGCTAATGAGCACTGTTCTGGGTTGTTCGGGGCATTTCTTTATTTGCTGTTGTGTCAGAACCCAGGCTGGGAGGATGGAGGCTCAGCTGAAGACCTTCCGCAAGTCCTCTCTCAAGGTCCTGCTTTGCCACCTCCTTTTGCTCCCAGTATTCTAGGCCCCCCCAAGCTACCTAAGGGCAAAGTCTGGGTGGGAGGCATCAGCCACATGAGCAAAGACTAATCTGGGTAGAAATTCAAGGAGACGAAAATAGGCCCCGAGTGACCACTACCCCTGTGGGAACTTTGGTGCACAAGAAGAGCTGGTGCTCTGGAGGGCTCCCGTCCCCTCCCCGGACAGCAGGACAGCACTGCATGGGCAAAGGGGACACTGTCTGCATCACTAATAGGACTGGCTACTGTACAACTTCATTTATGTGTCCAAGAGCCAGACGGACTTCATGCATCTGAGAAACTAACCAGCTCGGGTGCTGCGTCCGCGGGTCTGGACAGGGGAGCGCCTGCCCTCGCGTCATTTACACACCGTCCTTTACTCATGGTACGCACGCACGGGGCTGCGACCGATTTCTCACTGCTCCACTGAACAGTGGCGAGCGGCTGTCTAGAAGTCTGTGTACTTTGTCCTCGGCCACTGCCTGTAAACTCCACCCCACTCCCTTCCCCAGCAGAGTCTGTTTTTCAAATAAAATCTTACTAAAAAGCCCGGTGTGCAAAAGTGATAAAAGTAGAGATGCTGTGGTTGCAGGGGGAGGGGATGAGTTAGCTGTGTGTGTGCGTGTGTGTGTGCATGATGGTGGCGGGGGCGGAGGGTGGTCCCATCTGCTCTGGCTCCATCCTGATCCGTGCCCCAGCTCTACTTCAGGTACTCTCTGGGGGGTTCCATGGAACCCAGTTTAAAAACCATTACCATAATGCACACCCTTTCTTGTGATAGCTGTTGAACTTTAGTACCCAAGAACACACACAATGACAAAGAGCTGTTAGGAATTTGACAACCCTTTCAAATAGCCTTTTACATACTATTGATTAGGGCTGTAGCCCACATTTGGTGTGGTGTACAGAGTTACAGACCCCTTGCTAAAACTCTACACCCCTGACCACAGGTCTGCAGCTCACAAATTGGGAATCACTGCACAGGAGTGAGAAGAAGAACAAGAAATAAGACTGGGGTCCCAGATGGAGTCATACCACGAAAGGGCTTCAGGGTCTAGTGAAGCAATCTGTTGCCTAACGCTATTCCTACTCGGCAGTGGAGAACCACTAGAAAGCCATGTGCAATTATTATTATTATTATATTATTAAAGCCAAGAAATGACATGATTGGGCATGAACCAGCAAAAAAAAAAAAAAAAAAGGATTACTCCTTTGCAGTTAAGTCCCCTTACCCACCTCCAGATGTCTGAGCCTCAACATCCACTGTATCCACCAGGAGCACTTTCCCCCCAGAGCTTCCCGGGTGGGTGTCAGCCCAGACACCATCTTCCTGTCTCCATCATCAGAGGGGCTAACTGTCTGGCATATTAGCACCCACTGATGTACACGATGAACACGCACCTAAATTAAAGAACGTGCATATGGGTAAACAGGGGGATTTATACTGCATGCAGGCCAAAATGAGATCTAATGCCTCAGCTTTGCCCCCCTCATTCCTAAACCTTCTCACTTCCACCCCCATCCCCTGAACCTCTCAGAAAACTTGGTATTATTTGCCGAGCCAGAAAACACAGCTGGGGGTAGCATCCAACACAGGTTTGGGGAATGAGGTCATGTTCCCTTCACCTTGGGGAGAATTGCAAAAGCTTTTGGTACCCAAACCCATCCATGCCTAAAATGAGGGGTTCTGTTAGCATGCGCTTACCAACTTCAGAAAGGGCCTTGGGGATGAAGATGTAATTAGAGCCTGTGAATGCTTTGTGCTTCCTGGATGAAAGACAACACTCTGAAGTTTTATTATCTACCTACTCTGCTTTTTTATTGTTCCAGTTCCCTTCTGTTTTTCCTTTTGGGGGTCTGTGTAAACTTTATTAGGTATTAATTTCAAAAAGGGCCTCCTTGCACCTCAGAGAAGGATTTTATTTGGTGCCTCAGAAAATTTCTTTCCATAACCCGGACCCTCAAAGGATTCCTCTTAGGGTGAAAGAGGCCTGCGTGTGTTCAGCTGCTCAGTTCAGTTCAATTTAACAAATATTTACGAAGCATCTACTAATACATGCCTAGCCCTGAGAGGCAGGGCAGGCCTGGGAAGAGGGGGGAAGGTTATGAACTTCGGAGCCAGGCCTCCTGAGGATTGAGCTCCAGCCTGGCAGCTCCATGTGGTCCTCGGAGAGCCTTGGTCACTTCTTGGAATCTCTGTTTCATCACCTGTAAAATGGAAATAATCCCGTCCATCTCTCTGGGCAAAGTAATAAAAAGATATAAATCTCACCGGGAGTAGTGGGTGGCAGGTCAATAATTCCCAGCTGCCCACCCCCTTTTTAGGATCTGGCCTCTGGAGAAGGGGGAGAGGAAATGCCTCTACCTTCATTTCTGTCTAGTCTACCCTGAGGCCCTCTGTCTAGTCCCTGTTCCTCCATTTTGGAAAGAATGCCAACTGGTTAAACCAGCAGTTCTGGAACATTCTTGGCTCAGTTTCCCCCAGCGCTGCTGGGCAACCCATTTCCTCTACACATTCCCCCTCTACCCAAATACCTCCCAGGCCTCCACATTAATATCCCCCTCCACCCTCCCTTCAAACCCATTCCCAGGAAGGAGAAGAAAAGAACTTTCTCATCCCTTTGAGAAGGAGAGCACAGGGGAAATGGCTTTGCTTTGTTGCACCCAAATGCACGGGCTCCTGGGAAGGTGAGCTGCAGGCAGGAGGGAAGGGGCACGAGGCCAGCAGGGTGGGCTGAGGATGTCCAGTCCGGGCAGCACCAACACAGCACTCAAGACAGAGCCTTTTCCCACGTTCCCTTGCCCCCTGGATGCAGTGTAGAGGATGACCCTAGAATGTTCCCTGCCAGATACCGCTGTCCAGTCTGAGAGAAGCGCACTAAAGGCACCCACACAGGACTCTGTTGGGTCCTGAGTGAGGCTTCTTGCTGTTTCTCAGGTTGCCAGGGAGGAGAGTGGATGCAAGGAAGCTCCGAATAGGCACTGAGAGGCCAACACACATTGAATTCAGCTGCCGAGGGGCCAGGCATCCCACAGATCCCCGGGAGCGTGGCGCTTGGAGGCGGCCTGTTCAGTCTGTTTGTTCTTTCAGAAGTGCACCAGGGAAGCCAGGAGCTATTGTTTCCGGAAAGGTAGGCACTCATCAGGTGGGTGGTCCTAGCATTTGCCGTGTGCTTTGATTCCCTCCCTCTTCTTTTCAGGACCACTGAGGGGGTTATTTCCCCTGGGCCAGCCGCGCTGGGGGGGGCTAGCCACACTGTGCCTCTGTGCTGGGTTTTCCCACAGGCCCCGGCAAGGGCAGCCTGCTTGCCTTCAGAATGCTCTGGGCGGCCCCGTGGGGGGAGCAGGGCTGCAGCTGTGGGCCCCTCCCTCTGCAGCAGGCTTTGATCAGTTCTTGTGGGGGCTGTGTGCAGCCTGACCTCCCATCTCCAGCGCCTCTCAGGTGGAAAGTTCTGTTCAGCCTGTCTGTGGCTTCAAAGGCTCTCCCTCCTTCAGGCTGGGACGAGACTGATAATGGTTCTCATTTTGTTGTCGTGTGATCTCCCAGCAGCCCCCATCCTTCCATTGACAGGCTTCTGCTTGTTTGCTTGGGCTGCTTTGGCCGAACTCAAACCACCTTTCTGGTTGAGGAAGCACATTGATATCCTCCCCCATTGAGGCGCCTTTGATGGCTCAGACGTGGCCTCCAGCCCAGACAAAGGTGACCGGGCCACCGCAGCTGGGCACCTGGTGAATCAGACTCTGGGCGTTGGGCAGGGCAGCCGTTGGAGAGAGGCAGAGGACTCCCCAAGCCTGCAGCCTTCAGGAGGAACCCGCAGCTCCGCTCTTCCCGCCTCGAGGACGCCGATGCTTTCTGCTCCAGCTCCCCGCAGGAATCCAGATGTGGGGGCTGCGACGTGCACCACCTGTGCCCACGTCTGGGCCTGGCTCTGTGCTGGGGAGGCCTCGAGGCCTGCACACACCAGCTTCCCAAGAACCCACCTGAGCTATTTGCTGTCTTGAGCCTCAGGCACCAGGCCAGCCAAATTCGGGAAGTTCCTTTTAGGGCTGATTATTTCCAATGGCTGTGGCCTTCTGGCCTCAGTTCTCAGCCCAAGTGGTAAACAACAGCGGAGCGGCCACTCCAGGGCCCACTTCCAGCGCTCTCCCCGCTCAGCTGCTGACCCTGAGCCTGGGCCTCCCAGCCCCCTGCCCAGGGTGAAAGGACAAGGCCAGGGTGACCCAGGTGGCTGTCAGCGAGTCTGGCCAGGATCGCCGCCTCCCCAGAGGTCCAGGGGGCCTCGGAGCGGTGCGCTGAGCCTCTCTGCGGATGGGGTTAGACTGCACACTGCCCTTCGGTTTCCTCATATTTAAAATGAGGGTGGCCAAGGGCAACAGGAGCGGTCAGGAGAGCATCCTTCTTCCCCAGCCTGATAGCACAGTGCTCTTCCTTCCTTTTGATCGTACTCAAAACAACTGCTGCCCTAGAACAATGAGCCCGGGAGGAGGCCGGAGGGGATTTATTACGCTGTTGTCCCGTGGCACAGCCTCGCCCGACTTTATCTTGCACTGAGGCCTGCGTAGGAGGAAATCTGGCAGGCCCTCGGGTCGCCTCCCTGCTCCTGCACTCCCTCCAACTCAGATGCTGGAAGGACAGGGAAGAAGCTGCTGCGATGCACGCCCCGCCCCCCCCCCCCCCCCCACCACCCCGCCGAAGCAGCAGCCGGAGGGAGATCAGTCCAGATCTCTCCCAAACTCTGTGACTCTGGGAAAGGCACAGGGACTCCAGGTGTCGGGCCCGCCTGAGTCCGTCCTGCAGAAGAGAGGGCCCCAAACAGTGTGCGTCTGCCCAGGACGGGGCTTGAGCAGAGCCTTGCTCTCCAGCCAGCTTCCTCTCTCTTCTCCTGGCGGGGCAGAGAGTTATGCTGGGTGGTTCTGTTTGTGGACTGTCCAGCGTCTTGATTAGGGGTTTCATCCCCCGCCCCCCGCCCCCGGCGTGGCTGAGGGGGGAGAAAGGCTCGGAGCCTGGGGGCTGAGAAGATCTTGATCAGTATCAGTTGGGACTAGATTTTCCTGGAATGTGGATGTTTTGCTGTCCATCTGCTATTAGCACGGTCTAACCAGATGCTCACCCGAACTGTAGTGTCAATGGTGCTAATATTTCGAAAATAAACAAACCTTTCTCATCAGCCAGCCGGGCACTGAGGGATGCTGTAGGATGCCCGAACAACTGTCTTTTGTAAGGCTTGAATCTTCCGTAATGCTGTGGATTCAGCACAGGTCTGGCACCACCGTCATTCCCTGGATGACCTTGAGCAGGCTACATGACCTCTCAGAGCCTCTGTTTACTCATCTGTAAGGTGGGGATGAGAATACTAACCTCATAGAATTGTTTTGAGGATCAAATGAGATAATGTATGTAAATTACATAGCGTGTGTTAAACGTTCTGCAGAACATGGTCACTATTATTAGCACCATTTCAAATGGTCTGACCTGACCTCCTCAGATCCTGAGTAGCATCCTAGAGTGAGCTGTGGGCCCCGCTCTCAGCCGTGAGGGGCGAATACGCGAGGATCTCAGGAAGAAACAGACCTGCAGCACAGAGTTGATAAACTTCGCCTCAGACTCCAGCAGCAAATCCAGGCACTGGACTTGGTTTTCTAGATTCTCTCTCTCTCCTGTCACATCATCTCTCTGTGCAACCCCATTGTATTAGTTTCCTAAGGTGGCTGCAACAAATTATCACAAACCCGGTATCTGAAAACAACAGAAATTTATTCCACCACAGCTGTGGAAGCCAGAAGTCCAAAATCAAGATGTCGGAAGGGCCATGCTCTCCCTGAAGGCTGTCCAGGAGAACATGTCCCTGCTTCTCCCAGCTTCTGGTGGCTCCAGCCATTCCTTGGCTTGGGGCTGCATGACTCCAGTCTCCGCCTCTGTGCTCAAAGGGCCTCCTCTTTTTCCTGTGTCTCTCCTTTGCGTGTCTCTTACAAGGACACTTGTCATTGGATTTAGAGGCCACCTGGGTAATCAGGATGATCTTGTCTCAAGATCTTTAACTTAATTACGTCTGCAAAGACCCTATTCCAAAGAAAGTCACATTCATAGATTCCAGGGGTTGGGATGTGGACATATCTTCTGGAGGCTGCCATTTAGCCCACCACATCCATCCACCCTGCAAAATGTCCCGTTGGATTATGACTAAAGAGTCAAGACGAAAGCTCTCACTTACGGCTGGTGAGGAGGATCATTCATTTCCGTGTTGACATCACTGGTTCTCCACTCGGTCCCAAGAAAGGGGCGTGGTCCATCTTCAAAAGGTAATCTGGCTGTTCGTTCTTTGTTTCCTGAAGGGTAGTGAAGACAAGTTCCTCCTGCCCTGTGAAAAATTGAGATGTCCCTGTGTTCAAGGGCAGCGCTCAAATCAGAACTGTGTCCCAGGGCTTTTTATTCTTAGCCAGATACACTGGGGTTTCAGAGCCCATTGTGCCCCTGAAGCCTTATGAGGGAGCTGCGAAGACCTACTTCCAAATGGTGTGTTGAGTCTCCTTCCTGCCAAGCCCACTGGAAGCATTAATTCTCCCAGGGCTCACACCCTTCCCCTTCTTCTCCTTGCCATCCTCCTGAGGACTTATACTCACAGAAAATGCCCAGGAGACCCTACCTTTCGTAAAAGCCTCCTCTGGCCGTCCTCCTTTCTCAGGGCCATGCTCTGAGAGCTGCCCCCTGCTCTATTTCCTCCTTTCACTCATGTTTGGCCATAAAGATCCATGTTTAACAGAAAGGACATTGTCCCTGGGCTTCCCAGCCTCTCTCTCAGGAAGGCCTTCCTGCCAAATTGCTGATGCTTCAGCTAACCAGACTGTGAGAGAAGAAAGATTATCTTACAGCAGTATTTTTTATTCGTCCAATCAAATGATACTTATATATAGATTTAACATAGGCCTTGACTCCTTCCAAATGGTTTCAAGAAAGAAACCAGCTCTATGCCCCTTTCTTCTGACCAGTCCAGTTCAGTGGGGCTCTGCTGATGGTCTGGCCTTTCTCCTCCACGGTTACTATATAACTTTGCTTTTGTCACTTTCTCTTTAAAGGTGTTCCTCCTCTTTCTGGCCCACAGATGGTAATGGGTGGCATAGGTAGAGTTCAGCTTTCACAAATATGGAAGCTCTAAACATTGGACCACATACTAACAGAATCCCACATGTTTACTGGAATCTAGCTAAAGGTGGAAAGTCATTATGACCCTACAGTCTTGATAACGAGGTAGTTGTGACTCCCATCAGGATAAAATCTGACCTGTGGTTTTACATTGCTGGTGGATTGTAAAATAGTTCAGCCATTGAGGAAAACAGTATGGAAGCTCCTCAAAAAGTTAAACATAGATTTACTCTATGACCCAGCAATTCTACTCTTGCATAAGTACCCCAAAGAATTGAAAACAGTTACTCAAATAGATACATGTGCATGCAAGTTCATAGCGGCACTATTCACAATAGCCAAAAGGTACCAACAGCTCAAATATCCACTGGTGGATGAATGAGATAAGCAAAATTCAGTATATCCATACAATGGAATATTACTCAGCCAGGAAAGGAATGAAGTCTTAAACTATGCTGCAAGATGGACGAACCTCAGAAATATGCTAGTGAAAGAAGCCAGACACAAAAGGTCACGTACTGTATGTTTTTATTTACCTGAAACATCCAGAATATGTAAATCCATAGTGACAGAGTGCAGATTGGTAGTTTCTAGGAGCTGAGAGGAGGGGGGGATTTGGGAGCACTGACTAATGCGTGTGGGGTTTCCTTTTGGGGTGAAAAACGTTAGATATTGGTGATAGTTGCATAGCATTGGGAATGTACTTCTTGCCTCTAAATTGTTTACTTTAACATGTTTTGTGTTAGGTGAATTTCACCTTGATAAAAATTTCAAATGTAAAAAAAAAAAAAAGAAAAACGAGTAAAAGAAAATCTGACCTTTGTGCTCCATGCACACATGCCCTGGGTCTCACGCTCATTTCACACGTCCTTCCTTCCTGGGCACACCTGTGGGCCCGTTCTCAGCGCCGGAGCACCAAATCGGCTTAGAGTGCAGATTACTGTCAAGCTTGCTCTTGATCCCACTTCTGAGGCACATCCTCTAAAATTCCATGACTAAAGCTGAGTCTACACAGCAGCAACCAAATGTTTGAGCAGAGAACAATGGGTGTGGGTGAGAACACCTTAATAGCCAGACTGTTGTTTCCCAATATTTTGTTTCTGTGGCGGTAAAGTGGATTTTCTAAGCAAGATTAATAGGCTTGTATTTTTCCCCGTCTTTAAGAATTTCTACAGGCTAGGAGAAGACAAAGGACACAAGTGACAAGATACCTAGAAAAAGAGGTTCAAGGCCAGCATGAAGCCCACCCGGGGTTCTCTTTGAAACTATTGTTTGTTGAAGTTAAGGGGGAAGAAAGTTCATGCTCCCATTGCACCTGTTCCAACTTCATTTGAGGAATAGGAAGAGATCTTTTCATTTTGTGCTTCCAGAACAGAGAAGATTTGGGACTTCGAGGTGAAAAACGCCTATCAAAGGAATTGGGGCCATGGGGACTTCCCCATGTTAAGTGGGATAGAATGTTGGAAGTCTGATAACTGAGCTGTCATTCATCCAGGCACTCGCTCCCTCACTCACTCCACGGGGCCCACCGTAAGCCAGCAGGCAATGGGCCAGGCCACTGGCTGGAGTAGTCAGAGGGGCCCAGCGCCTGTCCGGACAGCATTTGCAGCCCCGTGGGGAAGTGGGGTGCACACGCTGCGGGCATCATGGCCATAGTGCGCCTGCTCAGTCCGAGGGCCGTGGAGCACCCAGAATCAGTATCCGAGGTGATAGGGAGAGCCCCTCCCTCCAGGGTTGGTGACATCTGAGCCCAGAGGCAGGGGACCAGCATCACAGGCAAGTAAGCACGGCAGCCGCATTGGCAGATCTGGGGAAGATGGCATGTGATTCCCACAAAGAGGGCCGTACACATCTCTGGAACATGTAGGAAAGGCCTGGAGTGACTGAGAGGTTGTCGCTGGAGAGGTGGGGAAGAGGATGGGTTCGGGGAGGACCCCGGAGGCTTTAACTGCTTTGGTGACCTTTCATTTCTTAAGCTGGGTGTTGGTGCAGGGAAGCTCTATGCCTTTTTGTACGTGTGAAATGGCCTCAACGACTTTTCAGTCTCTGCGGGAAAGCCCAGGGTATGCGGAGGCTGAGGAGCCCTTGCAAGCCTGGGAGCTTCTGAGCTTCCCACTGCGGGGGCATGTAAGCTGCTATTTTGTTATTCCCTTTGCCAAGGTCTCCGAGGCAACACCTCCACAGAAAAAGCAGGACCGTGAGCTTGACCCTCCCAGCCCTGGGGCGTGCGGTTACTGGAACTGAATGTTTCCCATCTAGGGAAGTGCGAGGAGAGAGGAGCGAGTCTAAGCCCCATTTTGTGTCCTCTGGGACAGCTTATACGGCCCTTGATGGACACTGCCGCAAGTTCTTTTTCAAGTGAATTTCCCTTCAGCTACACTGTTTGCTTTTCCTGCCAGAGCATCCTGCCCCCTCCAGTGCAGTCCCGAGGAGGAGACCCAGCCCCTGCCTTCCTGGTGTGCAGAGCTTAAAACAAGAGCCCTCTGCCCATCGGACATCCTTACCATTTCCAGCTATTGAGTGTAATCAGGTGTGCCAGGATCTGATTTCAAAGCCCAAATCCAAGGGGCTCAGAGGAATCCTTTCTCCCTGTTGCTCCAGTGGGAGACAAAGGGGACTGAACAAACAGGATGTGCTGAAGCTGCACAGAGCACTGCCCTAAGCAAGACGGCCGGCCTGGCGGGAGGCAGGGCTGGACCTGACGGCCTGGGAGCTGGGGCGTTGGCACGTGCGGTTAACCATGCCCGAGAGAGAGAAGTAAGAAGCAGGACAAGAAGAGCAGACGCACGGATCCATCTGACAGCCTCTCTGGAGGATGGTTCCTTATGGATAGTCACGCTCTTACAGGGTCTGGGGAGTTACAGGATCCCTACCTACCAGAAGATGCTGACTCTGGCCATTCACCTTACAGAAGCTGTTAGTATTTCTAGAAATTGTGGGGCAGGAGAGAAGCGGAACTCAGGGATCTACAGACAAGCCAGGAGTGATGTGAGGTGCAGTTGGGGGGAAGACACACCGGTCGCAGCCCACTGTTTGGGTCCTGGTGATTCCATGTGTTTCTGTCCCGATTTCTGTCTCTTTTATCCCAGACTCTAATTGCTGGGCTTGGGAACTTATATCTAGTGAACTCTCTCAATCATTAACTTGACAAAGAGTCCAAAGTCATTCTGGAGAACAGAACCCTTCTTAGGAGGATAGTTTCTCCTCTCTCTCCTACTGCCCAGTTTTGTATGGGAGAAATCAGAGTTTAAAATAATATTTATTGGGTGCCTGGTGGCTCAGTTGGTTAAGCTTCTGCCTTCGGCTCAGGTCCTGGGATCGAGCCCCACAACAGGTTCCCTGTTCAGTGGGGAGACTGCTTCTCCCTCTCCCACTCCCCCTGCTTGTGCTCACTCTCTCTGTCAAATAAATAAATAAAATCTTTAAAAAATAAATAAAATAATATTTATCAAGACCAGATTTGAAAGCAAACAAAGGTCATTGAAGGCAACAAGAGTAGGAAGCCATTTACACTGGGGATAGGCTCACCCTCTCACCAACGGTGGAACTTAATGATATCTGCCCCCAGTTCACCATCTCTCAGAGATATGGTCACTGGTACTTTCAGTCAGGGGTACTTGGAATATTGCTATAGGCACTTCTGGTTCTTCCAGGCCCTGGGGGACCCACCTCACATTCTGTGGATGAGGCAGGAAGGACAAATGTCCTCTAGGACACAGGGCAGTCCCATGCAACAGGAGAACTATGGCAGCCTTTTACTAATAGAGCAACACTGGTGGAATTGGTCGTTTCTGACACTCAACCCTGAGCTTCTCCGACCGAGAGTCTTTCAACATAAACCCTACAAAGAGTATCTGAGAGGGAGTAGCAGATTCTAAAGGTCACTGTTGGTTCTTGATGAAATAAAAAGCACTGGGAAAATGAAAACCTGCATGACATCTATAGTTCATCATTGTCTCTAAAGGCAATTCTGAAATAAACTCAAAAGTTTCCAAGAGACATTTTAATCTGGCATAAAACATCGGATTTATGGAGATGCATCGGATTTATGGAGGGGCTAATGTTCTAGGAGCTAGGGATTCAGAGGCTGCCTCTCAGATAAAATAGATCTGGGCATATACTTAGTTGCTTTGTCCCTGAGTGGTATAAATAGCTGGCATTTCCCAAGAAGGGCTAAGAAAGAAAATCACAGCTAGGGGTGGGTATATGGAAGGCATAATGGACATGCCAGTTATAAATGATTTCTGTTTATGTAAAGAGACAACATGATTGGAGCTTTTCCTTAGTTAAGTGGCCAGAGTGAAAACTGCGTGGGGGTTCTTGAGGAATTCTAGCTACATTAAATGAACTAACTAGAGCACGTTTGGGAGGGGGCAGGGGGAAACCAACAGATACATCCAGATATTTCTCCCATCCAAGTACTAACCAGGCCCGACCCTGCTTAGCTTCCAAGATCAGATGAGATTGGGCGCGTTCAGGGTGGTATGGCCGTAGACCATCCAGATATTTCTTAAAGGGAGAGACTTGATGAATCCATTATTCTGCTCATCAGCAAATGACCTTCCCAAAGAATTTGAATTCTAGAGAGAGCTTGAGCACAAAATTGCAATGTCTTTCAGAACTTGATCTGTGATTCAAGATGAACCACTGCTAACTCTGGGGTTACTCAGCCAGGGAGGGTAGGAAAAGCAGACTCATTCATCAAAAGGCGGCAGGAGACCCCTCCAGGTGGTAACTGAAGGAAGGGAAAAGGTGAGCCCAGGTGGAGAAGAGAAAGCCAGGAAAAAAAGAAATACCCCTTCTCTCTTCTCCTGGTGTGGCCAGGGGATAGATCTGCTTGAGGGAAGCCCAGGGGGCTGGTCTAAACCGAATTCTCTCTTGGAACCAGAGTGACTGGAGCTCGTCTGAGTAGAGTTGAAATCCTTGCTCCTCCACTCACGAGTTGTATGACATTAAAGCTGCCTAACCTGAACTTTGGGTCCCCACTTGTAAGATGGGGTTACTGGTATACCTGCCTCAGGGTTGTTAGGGAAACAAGTGAGCATTTATTGAGCACCTTCTATGCGTCAGGCCTGGCGTCAGACACTGGAGAGCCAATGGTGAGAGGGCTGATGGATTCACGAGATCACGTATGTAGTGAACCGGGTGCAGACACTGCCTAGCACATAGTAGCTGCTCAACGAAGTCTTTACCAATGTTTTCCAGCCTCAAATTATTACAGTCATGCTGTGTGGAATGAAGAGAGGGTGGACAGGCAAGGCTTTGCTGAGTGGTGATGGTGGAGCCGAGACCTGAAAGACAGCAAGGATCCAGTCTTGGGATCTTTGCCCCCTCCCCGCCAGACCCCTTCCACTCTACCAACTGGGCACCTGCTGTGGACAAACCGTTTTGCCAGGCCCTTGGGCCTGACATTACAAGCACTTTGTAGCTTCAAAACTGGCTTTACATATCAGAATGAATGTCAGCAGTTTTCTAATTTTTCCTTGGAGCAAGGTATTCCATGGAGAGCCTGCAGGCGTGGTGGGAGAGATTTTGAACTCATATTCCCTTCAACTAGAACAGTCCTTCTTTGGTTGGTTTTATATCCTGGACCCCTAAGAAAGATCCAACCTATTTACTGAGTGTCCTTGATGTGCGTGACACTGCTCTGGTGCTTAGGGCATTCAGTGAGCAAGTCAGAGATGCCTGGCCTCCAGAGCTTATATTGTAGCAGGGAAGACACACAGTGACTGGTGAACATAACCAGTTATTTATTATGTTGCATGGTGATGAGTGCTTTAGGAGAGGAAAAGTAGAGCAGGATGGGGGTAAGGAAAGTGGGCTGCAATTTAAACAAGGTAGGTCTCATGGAGAGGTGACATTTTGGCAAAAAGTTAGAGGTAAGGGTGTCATGGGAAAGGAGGTGAGGGCATCAGCTATGGGACTGGCCAGGGAATAGGATTCCCGCAAAGAGTTCAAAGTACAAAGTCTGTGAGGGGAAGAGTGCTTGGTGACGAGAGGAATAGCACAGAGAACGGGGTGGCTACGGCAGGTGAGCAAGGGGGGGCAACAAGAGATGGGATGGCAGGTGCTGGTGGGCACATTGGGCTCTAAGGGACAGTGGAGAAACTTTGCTTTCAGTCTGAGTGAAAAGGGAGCCACTTCAGAGTTTTGAGCAGAGGAATAGCATGATCTAATTTAAGTCTTATAACTACAGAATGGGTCATTGCATTAACCCAGGCTCAGGCCACCAGTGAAGGCTGGAAAACTACCCATTCATCTACATGGTCATCCCCATGGCCCCTTGGAACGAAGACTGGGCAGATTACTTCTATGCCCATTTTACACATTGGGAAATTGTGACTCAGGGAGGTCACAGGGGTCCTCTGAGGGCACAAAGCTGGAACGTGGTGGGCTGGGGATTGAAGACCTACACCTCCCATGACTTGGTCTTGGATGGGTTGCCAGACACGAGGGGCTAGCAGTCACCCCACTGTCCACCGGGGTCTCTTGTGTCCTTGAGAACTATTTCAGTGCAGACAAAAGACCACCAGGGTCTACATGGTTTTTCAAAATTAGTATTTTATTTATTAAAGTCACACATTAAAAAACTCAGCTGTCCCTTAGGCTTTAAAGTTCACCTTTACAAATCTTATTTTACTCTAGTTATAAATCAGATGCTCAAGAAAAGTTTGTGATGTCTGCACATTTCAAAAGCTCCTTCCCTGCCTTATGCCTTAACAATGAACCCAATACATTCCACCTAGTACATTGCACATCATGTATCCCACAGTAAATCATGCCAGAAAGGAAGAGAAAGCCCTGTTGGAGGTCTGGGCCAGACATGACCGTGACCCCAGGCCCGCGGGGTGGGGCGGACTTCCTGCCGGCACCCTGTTGCTGGCCAGGGTACCACGGCAGAAGATTCAAGAGGCACATGGATAAAGGAAGAAAATGAAGGTTTTCTCTTCCTCTATTCCCTGTTTCCCTTTTGCACCCTTACTCTGGAGAAAACTTTGTGAGGGCAAAGTCGCAGGTTGTTGAGCAGAAGCTCAAGGGGCAGCTTTCCAGCATAGACTCTCCAAGCTCCCCTCCCCTTCTGTCCACTGTCTACATCCCCCCACCCCGCCCCCAGTGCATCACAGCTTTGCTAACTCCTCTGCCCTCCCTCTGCCTCTCAGGACTCCAGTCTTTCCCGGTCACCCTCCCTCCTGCTGCCTTCCTCCCCTCCCCTCCCTTCTTTGGGCCTTGGGAGCTCTCCGCCCTCCCCCTCCCTGCGTGTCCTTCCAAACCCACACTCTTTGTTGCTGAATTCAAGGTTCTCAATACAATAAAGCTTTGATGATTGGCCCCGATTGAGAAGGAATGTCAGCTTAAATTAATGAAGGGTCTGAATAATAGAATTTTAAAGCAAAGTTTAGTTGCTTTCACATTTGTAAGACATCCTTTCCACAGGGGGAAGCCTTTGCATTCAAATGCAGTAAAAGCTAATGCTGAGAAATGGGGCAATATGTCTTAGAGACTCTTTTAAATGCTTTAACAGAAAGGACCCTCTATAATTGGCATATACTTTCTTTGAATCTGAGTGTTTCTGCTCCTAAAACCTTTCATTTTTAGCGATCAACATTTCTTTTTATCACTGAGATTTTACTGGGCTTCTCTCAGATCTACCACAGTTTCAACTCCTGAATTCTTTATGACAGAGACATTTCCACATGAAAGTCTCTAAAAATTTTTAATTTTCAATTTCGTGAGCAATACAAGAACACGTTCTTGTTTTCTTGTTTGCAGAAAATTAAAACCTTAGAAATAACAATAAGTGAAAGCCTTATAAATAATAAAAGAATTCGTGTCCCAGTTTATATCACTTTAAGGTGGTAACAATGTATGATCTATAGCAAAGGATCCTGCACAAAACTCCCTTTTCAGGGTCCCATCCAAAAGGGAACCATCTACATCTGACGGGGTCTTGCTTTCTTGCAAGAATAAGGCATCCTTGAGGTAGGTAAAGCCCACTCGCTCCCCCATCTCTCCCATTCAGTACCATGATGCCTCAGTCCATTCCCATTTCTGTACTGCTGCATTCCACCCCTGAAAGGAACACTCACCAGGATGAAACGAATATGGCCAATGGTAACAATTATTAAATCTAGATAAGGGTACTTGGGTGTTCAGTATGCTATTTTCTCTACTTTTCTGTATGTTTCAACTTTTTATAATAATAAAAGAAAAACTCACCAAATGCTACAAATAGGAAAACAGCCAAATAACCCTTGGAAGAGAAAAGGACTGGTTCTAGTTAATGCTATTCTCTTCTTCATAGGGATTCCCAGCCCAGCATTGGGCAAGGCTGAACCTCACTTATAGGTACAGTTAACAAAAGAAGTGCATGGTGTACTTCTTAGCAATGTGCTCACATTTGTAAGCCCTTTCATACCTATTCTTCTTTTCCTTTGGGGGATAGGTAAGGCATGTATTGTCCCCACATTCCAGATGAGGAAACCAAAAGATTTGGTGACCCTACCTAATAATGCTGGCTCTGTTACTGCTTTCTTACTAGGCAGCAGGTATTGTTGTAGGCACCTACATGTATTAACTAATTTTATCATTACAACAACTCTGAGTTACATGCGTAACTTGCTCAAGATTGCAAAGCCAGTAAGTAGTGGGCTGGAATATGAACCCAGGCAGCATACTCATGAGCTGGAGCTCTTAAACACCTACATCCTCATGTGATGACAGTACAGATGTCTTCCCAGTAAGTAGTCCAAGAGTGGAAATCTGGCAGCCTCCAGGGTTCACTCAGACTGTAAATGTGCTGATTTGGCCCATCCAGTATTTTACAATTTTTTAATTAATTGCCATAATTTAAAAATTTATCTAAAGAAAGATTTCATCAGAAAATCAAGATTTCTTGTTCTCTTGAAAAATCAGACATATTGGCAACTTTAGGCTAGCATACCACAAAGTAGTAACTGGCTGGAACTGAGTATACATGGCCCCGTAGGCAGGGCACACTCTTGACAATTTGTCACATTCCCTACTACTCCCTATTATTGCACCTGGCCTCTTTTTGTAGCTCTGTTACCTAATGTGAGCATCTGAGATTGCAACCCCTGCATTGTAAAAATTTATACCCCCAAAGAAGTAGAATGTAATGTCAGCCCTGGTGGCATCGACGCACTACCTAAGTCATATATTCATCCATCTGTCTATCCATCCTACCATCTCTTCATGTATCCAAATGTCCATCTTTTTGCTCTGCCTATCTCAGCCACACTCCCTACCTAGCTTAGCCATTCTCAAACTGACTGTACAGAGTCCCATCTGCCATTTCTTGACCAGTATCTACTCTTCTCCCACTCAGATGGGCAGCATCAGAGGATGGGAGATTATCTGTTGAGGAAAAGTTATGGCAGCTGTTATGGACTGAACTGTGGCCCCTCCTCCCCCCCTCCCCGCCCCCACCGCTCCGCTACCACCACCAAATTCATATGTTGAAGTCTTAACCCTCAATATGACTGTGCTTAGAGGCAGGCCTTTAAAGGGAGGCAATTAGGGTTAAATGAGGTCGTAAGAACAGGATCCTAATCCAAGAAGACTGGTGTCATAAGAAGAGGAAGAGACACTCGGAGCGCACACATATGAAGGACCATGTGAGGACACAGTGAGAAGGCGCCCATCTGCAAATCAAGGAGAGAGGCCTTGGGAGAAACCAAACTGACACTGTGATCTTAGACTTCCAGTCTCCAGAACTGTGAGAAAATAAATTTCTGTTCTTTAAGCTATTCTGCGATGACAGCCTTAGCCGACGAATACAGCAGGAAACCATTTTTCATGTGTCCCCCACCTACCCTTCCACCTCCTCAGCCCTCAGCCCTTTTCCCCTGCACAGACTAATCACCTGACACCCAAAGCCACTTGGGCTAGTTACTAAGAGAAGTCATCAGCAATCCCATTTAAGAAGGTCTGCTATTTCCCCAGTGGTGTAAACACAACCATTGGGATGCGCTGGGAGGGTGGGGAGAGTGTGGGAAGATGCCACCAAAGAATTTCATCAGTGAGATGCACTCAGGACATTTCACTAAGCCCCGTGTACCTGAAATAGGGAGATGCTGCCTGAGTGCACAGCATAAGGAGACTCTGGAGCTGAGATGTGGACATGGAAAATATTAGTAAAACCTAAAGTGGCTTAAGGAACATTGAAAGCCACAGGTTCGTCCAGCTAGTTGGCTGGTTTTAGCAAGCCCGTTTTTTTCCTGGACAGTCTGAGTCCAGCTTAAACAGTGATGGTCAAAATAATCACTGTAAAATTGGCTTCATCCTAAGGCTTCCTATGGGTTTCCTCCAGATGTTCTGGTTAGAGAGACTTATACTATTAACATAAAGATAGGTGGTTGCTGATTAACCCCAGAAGGGCCTAGAAGACTGGGAGAAAGCCAAACTGGCTTCTGCTCCATCTCTGCATCAGCTTTCAAGCTGTTAGAGTGGTAATGCCTGTGGAGTTGGACAGTGGTGTTGGAGAGAGAGACAAACCCCAGATGGGTTTTCAGATCCCAGGGGACAGACAACGGCAATAGATTTCAACCTCAGATCTTAAATGGAATGGGCAGAGATCTGGAACTCATCCAGAACTGGCTCTAGAATCCCACAGCAGCAGGTTTAGAAATGCCATCAGAACTACCTTCCCCACCATCATAGGCTCCTAGGGAAACTGCAATTTTAGTCAGGAGATAAAAGTTTGAACGAGGTTTGATGAATGATTTAATCAACACTGACATACCCAGAGCTCAGGAAAGGGCAGGGAAATCCAGGGTTGTTTAGACTTGCCTCTAATTCACTTCTAGCCTCACGTCGACTGAAAAGAATACAGAGATGCTGACATTTGAATGTAGGTGTTTGGGGTTGGCCTTTTAACCAGCTGACGAGGTATAAAGGCAATGGTCTCTAATGAGTAAAAGGCAAAGCCCAGTATCATAATTCAATTCTCCCCTAGTCCTCTCCTTGAAGTGTGAATTCAGACAAAGCATAATTTCTCTGACTCAGGTGAAACAGGGCAACACCACACACGACCAGTCCTCTAAAAATACCAGGGAGATTTGTGAAAACTGCCAATGAAGAGCTTTGGGCATACTGGGAGAACACGATTGGCAAAGACCTTATCTACACAGACTCCTTCACTTGTGTTTTAAACCATATTTTGAAAGTAAATTGCTTTGGACTTGATATTCAAGACTCTGGGACCAGGGCCCCATGAGGCCTGAGGGTGGGGGCCTGGGGAAATGCAAGGGTCTGAGATGGGAACTAGGGATCCTTGCAAGGGTCAGAAAAAGCTCTGGGGGATTAGCAGAGCCAGACTATCTTCCTGCTCTGCTCCCTCTGGGTCCCTTGATGGAAGTTTCTTATGCTTCTGCTGATGTTTGATTTTGGGGAAAGGAAAATTGCTCCAAAGATTAGGAGAAAGAGGAAAGGTACTTGGGTCCCATGGTGGGAATGGGATTTTCTTCAGCTAAGAAAGGGTTTTATTTCCATTCTTCCTTCCACATCTTCCCTAATTTTCCTTATATTCTCTAATAAATTTTAAGAGCTCTTCCTTCCCACTCACTAGTCCTATACCTCTGTGATTATGCACTTTAACAGGGTGAGAAGCAGGATGCTGGATCAGGGGTTGGTGTATGAGCGGTAATGGGAGCCCGGGCTGTGGCTGGAGATCAGGCCTACGGTGATGAGATGGGGGGAGGAAGAAGCAAGAGAGAATGAGTATCTTTGCAGCAATCCCATTAAGGGTTCAAAGAGCCCACCAGGGCCCATCCCCTCCTCATTCCCTCACAGACCCTCTAAAGGAAGCTACTTTGCCCCATGCTTGCAGCTCATCCCTCAGCCCACAGCTGACTGGCTGGCTAGTGACCAATGATGTTATCTGAGACAGAACAATAAGACGGGCCTGAGCCAATGAGATTGTCTCTTAGGAATTTTAACTAAGAATACCACGGAAAAAAGCCAATGGGAACTGAGGTTGAAAGGCTGAGGTATATAAGGAGGAGCTCAAGAGCTGAGGATGAGCCACATGCAAGCTGAAGTTTTGAGTAAGCAGAAACTGCAGTCTATAGGACATGTCTGCTGGCACATGAGTACCTCAGGCAGAAATGCAGAGGGAAGCAGAGACTCAGAGACAATAAATCCCCACGGCTGCCTCTGCTCCTAAAGGCTTTCCAATTCCAGGCCACTTATATCCTTAAAAATACCTGTTCCTTTTTACCCGAAGTAACTAAGACTCTTCTCAATGAAGAGAGCCCAACTATAACTAATAATTTGTACCAGTTCCGTGTAGGTAAGCTGACAAGGAATTATCTGAAGACATTTGCTTTGGGGAGAATGAGTAGGCTGGTTCCCTTGGCAAACCTGGCTACTGCCATTGCTTACTTGGAAGCATCTTGTGTACTTGAGATCAGGTTTTAGGCAGGAAATAGTGTGTCCTAAGTTCTCTCTTTGTTCTTATGATGTCAGGGTAGGCTAAGACAATGTTTGAATCCTGAAGAAAGGAGGTCTTGGCATCTACAAAAAGTGGGCTGGTCTGAGAAAGCTAAGTCCTTTTTAAGTTACTAAGATCCAGGTCTACAAATCTCTTAGAGGGAAGCTTTAAAACCATGACTTCTTACCTAGTTAAAAGGAGCAAAGAGGTGTGGCAGCCATGTTGGTTCACCAGTGGGATCTCGTGAATCATTTCTCATCTCCAATTTCAGGGCTTAGGAGGGCTAAACTGGAAGGAAAACTGAGAGCAGCTCTTGTCAATATGAGACCTCATCTATTATGTCCACAGCCTGTTGGAAATGTCCCCCGGCAAGGCTGCCATCAGCACTTGACTGAAAACACATGGAAACAGCCCACTCAGAGCAGGAATTCATTATTGGAAGTATAATAAGGGAAAGTTTTTTTTTCCCCCTCCTCTCTCTCTTTCTTTCTCTCTCTCTCTGCTGGGAGAGCTGCTTTCTGGAAAAGTCACAGGGCTTAGAGGGAATTTGAATCATGTCTGGTAATAAGGGGAGGAATGGAGGAGAAAGGGCACGTTTCCAGAAGCCCTTTCATACAAAGTGTGATAGTTATGGGCAACTCAAAATTAGTATTATTAATAATGTATTATTGAAATCAGGCCATGGCTCCCTTTAACCCCTTATCCTTTCCTAGAGTTATTAGTGTCTGATAGCTCCAAGGGAAAAGTATCCAGAGTTAACTGGTTTTCCATGGCTACTCCTCTCTTTCAAAATGGTTGCCTATAGACTAAAATGGGCTATAAAAGTATTTGGTCTTCTTTCCCCAATACTAGCCCGTAAGTCTTCAATATACACTGGGTGATCCAAGGGAAAGTTATGTGCAAGGCATGAGTATGAAAGAAGGAGATAAGTGCCAGCTCGCTGGCTACAGCATTATGTGGCAGACATTACAAGTGTTCACTAATATCTAGTTCTCCTTCCCTTCCAAATTCAGGGAGGTTTGTGTTTCCCACCTCCTTGGAGCTGGGTGTGGATGCATGACTGCTTGGCCATGAGAGCAGAAGTGATGTGTGTCAATTCTGGGGGGAAGAATTTAATTGCCAGTGCATGGCGCTTCTCTCTCTTCCCCTCCTGTGGAACTGTGGAAGTGCCTGTGGACACTAAAATGGAGTCCTGAGTCATCACATGGAGGACAACATCCCGGGAGAGTCTCTCAGACAGGCAGACTTTAAGTCACTAAGATTTTGGGGGTTATTTGTTTAGGTAGCAAAACCAAGCCTGCCCTGACTTATGCCCACTGCTGACTGGTCGACTCTCTTCCCAGATCTTTTGGAGTTCTGGAGCACTTGTGCTCCATCTGAACACTGTGCTCATTGAAATTCAGAGAGGTAGGCAGTGTGCTCTCTCTCACGCTTAAGATACTCTTTTAAGGATTGCGATGGGCTCCCTCCTTCCATTTGAGCAAAAGAGGTCTCTGTTGAATTCTGCAGTAGAATAAAGAAAGCCCTTCCACAGCCATAGGACAAAAAGCGATGGCGACAATACTGAAACCAAAGCTCAGAAAAAAATGACACTCCCAAATGGCTCTAAGACCACACTTTTAAGGTCAGAATCTGATATTTTTGTACTTCCTCTTGCTTTCATTCCCCGCTTCCCCCTTACCTAATCCTCATTCCTCAGCTCCAGAGTTCTCATTTGGCACTCCTGATTTTGCCAGATAATCTTTTAAGTCCTGTCCCTGAGCAGTAACCTTGCTCACAACATACAAGACCCAATGCATAGAATTCAGCACTTCTGGGTTCCAGAAATGTTTACTCTATGGGCTGATAGGGGCCACTTCGGAATCCTCACTAGGACTGCTGCTCGGAGGTTAGCACAGTTATGGAAGCAAAGTTGGACTCTGATATATAAATGTATATGTACACACACACATAGGAAAAAAAAAATCAGTGAGTTGCATCCAAGGTCAATACAAGATACCTCCCTAGCCTCTCATGGGAGGTACAAATTTGGCAGCTTCTCAGCTCATGAATACCACCTGTGTCTTCTTTCTTGTGAACATTTCCTGGGGCAACTTTCCGGAGCCCGTCTCCTAATCTTTAATCATGGTGGAAAGAGAAGGAGGTAGTGATGGAGTCTCTACCAAACTCTCAGCACCACTGCTCAGGCTTTCTGCAGCCACTCCTCCCAGTGCAAGATCAAACCACTAGTATTGCTGCTGGTGATTCTTTGGAAAACATTCATGGTGGTCCTATTATGTGCATGGTATTGTGCTGAGTACTTCAGTGAATTGAGGATGACGAGGAGAAGTTGTAACAGATGTGAACAGAAATACGACATGCGTGAGGGGTGAGAGAGGAAGAAGCAAGACTGAGTGGGTTCAAATCCACCTTCCATCACTTTCTAGCAAGAGACTGGACTTCTGCCTTGTTGCTCATCCGCGCAGGAGGAATACTGCGAAGTCCTACTGTGAGACTGTTAGGATTAGGTAAGCTCCCACATATGTAGTGTGTCTCAGACATGCAGCAACACTTAATAAATACTGGCAAGATGCAAAAACAGCACGTAGGTCCTGTCCTGGCAGCGTGGTGTGTGGTGAAAAGCCCTGTTGGAACTTGGAGCGGGAGAGTGCCGGGATTGATTTGCCAGTCACCGGGTGTAGAGCACTGTCTTAAGGTTTCCTGGGGTCAAAAAAATAGGCTCAACGAGGAAGACGTTTAATCCTTGCCATTTGGGATTGGGAGATGTCTTCCTTGTACCTTTCTCAGACACTGCCGATTGCCCTGTTTTAATGTGTGAACTGTTTAGCTTTTCTCTCTTGGTGGGCAGTGAAAGTGGAGAGAGACCAAATTAAGAGATACAGAGAATAAAACATCTTTCTCAACTTCTCAAATAGTCCCTTGAGATGTTTGAAATTAGTCAATTCATGTAGTAAGAACTCATAGGAAATGTACATTTATTCAGCCGCAAAAACTCAGCTTGGTTTTCACAAATGTTCTATTGGAGACCACAAGTTCCCAAAATGCATCTCACTCTGAGGGAGACAAATGACCACAGTCTGGAAAGTCTGCCTCCCCGACCTCTTCCAGGTCTACCAAAACCCTTCCTGCCTTCCATTGCCCAGCATGTTGTTTGCTCTCCAGGAATACCTTCCCTGATTCACTCCAGCTGGATAAAATGTTCCTGCTCTGTCCTTGCAGCATGTGGCTTGGATGTACATCTATCATATCATTTTATTTTATTCTGTTTTATATTATAGTTAGTAGTATGTGAGTCTTTTCCATTCCTCACAGTACAGTTCTCGAGGATGGGACGCATATATCCTGTTTTTGTGAGCTGCACCACAGCATTTGGTATGTGCTCAACAAATACTGAGTTGTTCAAAGACTTAGGCATTCACTCACTCTTCACTGATCCGTACCTACTTTGTGCGCAGCGTTCTGCTGGGCACTGCCGGGCACAGGAAACATGAGATAGGATAAGACCTGACTGTAGCCTCCAAAGCATTTAAAAACCTCTGGATGGGGAGCAGGTCCCCATGCCAAAGGCCGGGAAGATTTGATGCCTGTCTTTGAAGGAGCTGAAGCCCCCAGGCCTTGCTCTGAACCCAGTCTTAAGGCTTTGGTTGGAAACTTCATGGCAGTAGGAGGGCGTAGGCTGGGTGTTCAGCTGGAAACGACTAAATTACCCTATGGGTCACCAATTGGTTTATTTGCTAATTGGCCCAGCTTTGGGCTTTAAATCTAAAGAAATCATTTCATCCTTTATTAAATACTGCATGAATCTCACTCTTTGTTCTGCAGGGCTATACACAATATACTAGTGAAACTTGAATTTACACCACAATAGCCGTGCTACTAAGGACCTTCCAAATGCCACTAATACCATACATGTTCCGCTTCTCAGCTGGATCCGAACCTGCCAGTGAATTCTGAGCCCATCGACCTCCCTCTGACACAGGAGCAGACCCCCACACCCATGCCCGCCCCCAGCCTCCCCATCTTTCCATGATTTAATTTCTGAAATCAGTTACTCTGTGGAGACCCCAATTCCTTTACACCCACTCTTTTTATATGGTGGACAATACTTTATTCGGAAATGTTCCCTCCTGTAATTACAAATCCTGTTAGTCATCCTCCTCCTCTCCCCAGGGGGATTGTGGGCTTTAATTAATTAACGTGGCTAAACCGCTTTGAGGTGCCTGGTTGAAAGGTGCTATATAAGTGCAAATTATTATTATTATGGCTGTTGACATCCCATGGCGGCAAAGCCTTCAGCCCCACACATCTACAGACCTAAACAAAGGCTTCTTCATCCTCACCTTCCCTGCTAGGTCTGAGATGGCTGGCTCAATGGTATGGGGGCAAATCTGTTACCATCTCAACATCAATCAACTAATTAATCCCCATTATGTTGGCTTCCGTTTCCTTCTTCCAAGCAGCACCATCCTGTTTCATTTCACAAATCGTGCCCCCAGCAGCTCTAGACAACGGTCATAGTGTCCCTATGGCCTCTGTTGGCCTAAAGGAGAGAAACAAAAAAAAAGAGGGAGAGAAAATAAGTTTGAAAAAAAAAGTGTCATCATGAAATGCACTAACTTCTCACTAACAGTCTAAATAAAACTTTCCTTCCAGCTGTAGTCCCCTTGCACACATACATACCTTTCTATTACCTAGGGAGCCAGCAACCTCACAAACCAGAGACACCCAGAAATACAGCATAGGTGTGGGGTAAGGTCCCGCAGCCCTGGCTTGACCGCTGATAGCTACAGACAAAAGCCCTTTCTGGGCTGGGTGGGAAGAGGTCATCCAGAGAGGTGGGAGCCCCTCTTTGGCTTCCTCCACTAGCTCCAGGTTTCCCCTGAGAAAGCCAGCTGCCATCTGTAGCCAGGAAGCCCTCACAAAGACAGGGGACCATGATTTAGATGTTTTGTGCTGCACCTAGCAAACCTCAGCCCTTAACAAATGCCCAGTACTTCCACTGTGATGGTAGCCATTGAAAGCAGCCCTGTGGGGGAGACGTGGCCTCTCGAAGGGACGCTGCTGACCAAAATGCTCCTTACAAGGTTGTGCCTCAGACCCTTTGTTAGCGTGGACATGGGCGAGCCTCAGGGGGTCATGTCTTCATCTGCCTCCATTTATCCTCCCTATTGAAGGGCTCCTTCAGGACATCGGTCAGTCTCTGTGGGAAATGATTTGGAGGGCAACAAAAGAACTTGGGCCCTTTGGGGGGCCTTCAGAATTCAGTAAACATCTGGACACGGAAGGCCAGGTTCTCAAGCAGTCTAGCTGGAGAGATGTCAAAAGAGAGAAAAAGCTGTGTGTGCAATGCAATCTCTTAGTTCTGTGGCAACATTTGTTGGAGAAAAACACAGCCGCCCCAGTAGGTAGATAGGAAGATTTTTCAAAAGCTCCTCTATTTGTCAGTTTTTGTGAGGGCAGAGTACTGTTTGTCAGCTCTTGTGGCATGTGTGAGGAAGTAGAAGTTTCGCATGGCTGGGGAGCAGCATGTGATGGATGTTCCGATTCTCTATGTACGATGAATAACCCATGGTTGCACAAGCCTGTCCTGGGAGTTGTTGTTAAGCATTTCTGTTATCCCTGAGGTTTGGAAAACACTTTCTAGTCAAGGTGACTTGTTAGATTCTCATCATGAGCACATTTTAATTGACCAAAAAATGAAGTACTAAGGCTAAGGGATTTACATTTCATCACATGGTGAAATACAGGATCTGAACTCTTGACTCTCAACATTCCCTTTATTATTGAATCAATCCATTAGAACACATTAGTCAGCATGATTCAACATTAGTCACATGACACTAATCAGTATTCCCCAGGGTTCCCAAATCTATCCTCAAACAGGGAAAGAAACTGGCCTCTATCAAGAGATAATCAGGGGCTGACGTCCAATTCAAGCCCCCCTCCCCCATGCACACTCTCAGGAACCTTCCTCAGTTATCCATTTGAAATGATTCTATTTCCTTTATCCATATCACATTATTTGAACCTCAATAATAGGTGTCACAGTTTGCCTTTGATCAAACTTATTTTGTTTTTGAGCTAACTAGATTTTGAGCTACTAAAAGAGAGGGACCATTTTTTTTTTTCCAGGCTTATATCCTCTGAGCACCATGGTTTACAAACTGTAGATACCTCAACAAATACCTGCTGAACTGAACTCACTGAAATGGAGCTTAAGTCATATTCCAGAAAGAACACCAAGTTCTTTTGGAAGAAGTTTTCAAAGAAAATCAACAACCTGAATTGATTTAACATCTTTTAGTATTATTACCTGGGCATTTTCACAAATGCAAATTGTTAGCTCTGCAAAGATAGCCAAATGGCTTCCAGGTTCTAAAAGAGTGTGGATCCAGTCTAACTATAGTCCAGGCCTTGGAATAAAGTTTTTTTCTATAACCTTATTCCAACTGACATTTTGTTCCATGTTTAAAAAAATGTGGAGACAGGAAAAAACATTTTGGGGGAAAAATGTGTTTAGTCTATGACTTTGGACCAAAAGTCATACCCTGCTTTGTGCTATAAGCACAAGTAGCTCTTGTTCAAGTATCTTTCTTGCATAGTGTATAATAGCAGAACACATACTAAAGTTTCGGCTTGACAGAGATTCTGTTATGGTGGGGGACCAAGATTTTTGGTGCTGATCCTTGATGGCATTACTGATTGTGATACCCTACTTCTCTGCTCTAGACTCTACCAAAAAGGGTACTGATAGCATTTTTAACATACAATATTTATAATACAATACTTATGTTGCATTTCAACATGCTAAGAGCCCAACCCTAGGGTCTATACTACTGCACCCTGGGGTCTAATCTCTGCAACTGTGCTCCTCTGAAAGGGATGTGTCACTGAATATTCATCTCTCCTTCTCTCCCATGGTAAAACTCCCAAAACTTAGCTGGGAACATGGACACCCAGATAAACAACTGCATTTTCCAGTCCTTCTTCCCATACATCTACAAATTGGCCAATATGATAAAGGTAGAAATAGTGTGTGTAACTTCTGGTTAATATCTTAAAAGAAGGAGGTTGCCCTTTCCTCCCACCATCATTCTCTACCCCATACAAATTCTGCTACAAATTCTGGATGGAGGTCATGATGTTGAGCCATTGTGGACCATGACAACAAGGGCAACATCCTAGGTGTGATGGGGCAACAAGCTAAGAGCCTGGGTCCTTGGACAAACACATGGGATGAGCTGCTATACTAGCTCTGGACTGTATTCCTCTGCAGTGCTATGTGAGAAAGCAGGAAACCTCTACTTTGTGTGCCACTGTTAATTTAGATTGTGATTCCACCCAGCCAAACTTACCACCCACCTCAAGAACTTTCTTGAGGGATTGATTACATTAGTGTGACTGATCCATCCTAGCTTAGGATTTCAAGATTCAAGATCCAGGACAGAACTGGTATATCCCATCAGAGGCTCATGAAGCCTGAGAAATAAGTTACCAGAGGGCTTCCGTGTTGGAAGATGAGAGGATCCAAACCCATTTCTGATTTAATAAAATCTTAGGAGCCCTGAGTACCTAAAAAGGGCTACAAACATAATTTTGAGGCAGTGAACACCACTTTGCCTTTCTGGAACTCAGTCTGCTGACCTGAAAGTAAGGGTGATGGACAAAACTAAAATCTCTCATTCTTGGAAGTGTATATAGCTAACTTTGGGAGGAATTAAAGTAATTTTTGTCAACTAATCATCTAAGTATATGCATAAAGCACATGTGTTATGCAGAAGATCCCTCTAGAGACTATGGAAAGATTATACCCCAATGGCAGAGATAAAAGAGGCATCCATAAAGAATACAAAGAAGACTGCCCATGGAAACATGACAACAAACTTATAATTACACACAGCTGTGTAGAAATTGGTCCACTACCTCCAGAGGAAGTTTAAATTGGTAAACGTCCTTGGAAAGCAACTTGGGAATATATAGTAAAGATTAAAATGTGCATACCCTCTGACCAGTCATTCCACTTTTTCTATATACCTACAGAAACCCTCATACCAGCATACCAAGTAGCACGTGCAACAGAATTCACTAAGTTAACAAATGACTGAAGTTTACATCAACAGGGGAATGGATAATATGGTATATTCATACAATGAATATGGATACCTCATTAAAGTGAAAGAATGTTCACTATGATACACTATGTGTATCAGTGTGGATAAATTGTAAAAACACAATGTGAAGTGACAAAAGCGAGTTGTGGAATGATGTGTATAATAAACCATTTATGCAAACTTGGAAAGCACTCAAAACAAATCATAATATTATGTGTGGATTCACATGTAGAAAAGTTCTTCAGCATGATGAGAAGGATGTATACAAAACCCTGGAGAATTTTTACTTCTGTGGAGGAGTGTGAGGCAGGGAAGGGAAGGACTGGGACAGGTACAAAGGAGTTTTTTATTTTGTCAAGTTTTATACCTATAATAAAAAAAGACCTGAAGCAAATGTGACAAAATTTGAGCATTTGCTAATTCTGGGTGTTCAAGTCATGGGTTTTATTATTTTCTGTCCTGTTCTGTATTTAAATTTTTTTTTTTTTCACACTGAAAACAAAATCTCTCTTTGAAGCTGATAGCCAGAGTAAAAGAAGTAAACAAAGCAGAAGGTTGGTGTGAGGAGATGTCATGGAGGCTGGGAATGTGAAATAAACGTCAAAAAAGAGGAGAGAACTGGCAGAGGGGCATCCTTCCTCATTTTCCCCGGAAAGCTCCTCCCTGACAGGTAGGCAGGAGCCACAGAGGTCAAGGCCTTGGCCTGCCCCAGCTTTCTGAGGCTGCAGGGGCACCTGGCAGCCAAGAGACAACGTGACAGACCTGCTCTGCCCTCTTGTCTGTGACCTCTGGGAGAGGAGTTCACTCTCTCTGCTCCACTGAATCCCAGGGCTCTTTGCCCAGGCTCCCACAAGAATGCCAGGCTATGCCAGGTGTGTGGGTTGTATTTATGAAGGAGACCTCCATACCTGGATGGAAATGGACTGAGAATCTTCTGGGTCACTTTGAGTCTACCAGGCAGAAAACATTTATATGGGTTACTAATTCCAACTGAAATCTGATGAACTTAGATGGTAGTATTTGGGGGAAAAGAATTTTTCAATAAATCATCCATTTGGCTCAGTGACTAAGAAAATGGGATGGAAGAATCTAACCCAACTCTGTGACAAGGGAACAAATAGAGGAGATTAATGCCTCTCCCAATAAACTTCAAAAGGCGATCAAACAACCGTTCTTGATTTTACAAGAAAGATGAGGTGCATAGCTTTCCAGCTCTTAAGAAAAATCATTGTTTCCTTGTTTTCCGGTTTCTTCTGAGTCCCTATATTAGGTGGCTGGAAAAACAGGAAACTAGCTTCATTTGCAGTCTTCTCTGGACCCATCTCAGGGTGCCCTGGGCTCCCCCTGAGGTTCCTCAGCCCCATCCCAAGGTTTATGCTGCTCATTCAGGCTTAAACTAATAAAGGACAGCACCAGAATCCAAATTCAACCTGTCCTACCTAATTTTAATTTTTTAAAAACAACATAAAAACCACAATTCTGTCCTACCAAGAAACTAAGCCATTATCTTATGTCCTTAACAACCTGGCTTTTGTTTTTTAAATGCTCCCTGGATTCCGAGGAAATGGAGAGAGTAGGGCAAAGGAAGAGTGAATAAGGAGGAGCCCCTGCTGACTTGGCCTCTTCACCCTCCCTGGCCAGCCCCGCTTCCTTACCAAGTCGACAGGCCTCCACGGCCACGAGGCCAGGACGGAGGCCAGGCTGGCTCTGGGAGAGCCTGGCCTTGGGGTTCCCGGGGCCTCCTGCAGCATCAGCAACACAGCCTGGCTGTTTTCAATTACAGAATCTTAATCTTTATTTCTGGCCTGACCCAGAGGTCCAGAGGTCCCAGCTGTGTTCTGCGGGGCACAACATTTGGGGCTTGTTGGGGAAACAAAGAACACGACCAGAGCAGAACACGGGTCAAGTTGGGAGTTCCCTGTAAATGCTCCCTTCCCTTCTGTGGCCATGTGGTTTTTGTGGGCCCATAATTAAGGCCGATTCCCAAGGCCAGCCCCTGCTTTTTCCTCTCCCCTAGGTTCCCGCGCCCCTTAGCCTCACTCTGAGCCGGCCAAAACTCTCAGCTTTTCTACCCAGTGGGCGCAGGAGAAAAGGATTCATGGGAGCCACCCCCACACCCTCCACCTTTCCCACCTCAGTTGCACAAAAGGTCTGTCTCTCCCTCTGCTGGGACCTGGCCCGTCTCAGAGCCTGAACCATCAGGAAGCTGGTGGCTGTGAGCTTCCACTCCTTTGGGGCCAAGTATTTCCAGGGTGTTGAGCCCAACCATGAGGCCACGATCTCGACAAGTGCAGGATAGACAAAGAAAACACAAACAGCAGAGCATTACCATGGGAATGGCCTGAGCAGGCGGCTTCCTGAAAATGCCGGGAGGATGGGTTTTCTTTTTACTTTTTCTTTTCTTTTCTTTTCTTTTTTTCCTTTCCTTTCTTTTCTTTTTTTCCTTTCCTTTCTTTTCTTTCCTTTTCTTTCTTTCTTTCTTTCTTTCTTTCTTTCTTTCTTTCTTTCTTTCTTTCTTCTCTTTTTTCTTTCTTTTTTTCTTTCTCTCTCTCTTTCCCTTTCTTTCTCTCTCTCTCTCTCTTTTTTTTTTTTCTTTTTGCAAAAGGAAAATAGTTCCGCTTTCTATTTTACGACAACAATAGCACGGACTGGCTCCTTCAAGTATTTCAAAAAGCAGCCTGAGAAATCTCTAACCAGGCCCCTCAGTCTCTCCGGCCTGCGGACGTATTGTTCCTCCCAGCCCAGGGAACAAAGGGGCAGGAAGGGTATAAGGCCCCCAGTTGCTGGCTCTTCTTAGCATCCTAATCCTTGAGAACTTGTGAGGGGAATGGCCTGTGGAGCTGGGAAATCGAATTTTGGCTCACCTTTTATTTCCACCCTCTGCTTATGCACACAGGAGCACTTCAGGTATTATAAAACCTCCTGGTGAGCAGGCTGGTAGGAGTCTTGGACTTGCTAAGGGGATAAAAGGCACTGAGGGATCATTCCCACATTCACTAACCCCCTGAAAAAAGGGTAGCCTATAGGAATTGTTTCTTCTTACCACTCCAGGCTGGCTCCATTACAAATCCCGAATGTCCAGTCCCAAGGGGCTGGGCTGGCAGTTTCTTTTGTAGTCGGTAGCTGCCCTCCCTCTTCCAGCCCTTCCCCTCTCTGTCTCTCTGCCCCTCAGACATGGATTACATTCCCCCACCCCCCAATTCCTCAGTACTAGGTACCCACCAACCTCCATGCCAACTTGGGGCTATCTTGCCAGAGCAACCCCTCACATAAGGAAAGCTTCTTGGCCTTGGCTGTTGGTATCTTTCCAAGGGTATCACCCAGGAATCAAAGGTTTCTTTGCCTTAAACCCGGGGAATTGTGTAGGTGGGTTTTGTTTTGTTTTGTTTTTTTTAGCTCAGTCATCTGGTAAGAGTGGGGGGAAAAAATAAGCTTTTATATTCTGGTGTGTGGAGATCTCAAGGTACAACTCTGCTGAGCTAAGTGATGAAAAGTACGCCATCTCCTAGGAGAATCAGATAAGCTGAAGGGTTAAGGCCTTTAGAGGTCACCCAGGCCAATGACTACAGTCCAAGTAAGAAAAACATTTTGCACTGTATATACACAAATTCATAAAGAACACACACTGTCACACAAGAAATATTTCATGAAACAGTGCAATACGTGTGATGTAATCTGATATTTTCTATTCTCCTCTATTTGATTTTTAAAAATTCTGGTTGTGACTCATTAATGTCATTTCATGACCCACCAGTGGGTTGCAACACAGTTTGCAAAGTGCTGAATCAAGGTCAACATTGTCATTTTCAAGCTGACAAAACTAGGGTGACAAGAGATTTTTCTCAAGATCACACCAGAGCTGGAACAGAAATCCACGGGGTCTCTCCACTAAAGGAGGGATCATCATCTTTCTCAGGTTCAGAGCTCCTTTTTGTTTTCCCAAAGTCTTGGGAGCACACAGCTATTGGGGAGGGAGTGCCCAGAGGTTTGTATTCAGTGGCGTTCCTGCTAGGGTCAGAAGGGTTCTGCTGCCCCAGAAAACCTTACAGAGGGAGGTGTAGCTGGGGGAGTGGGGTCGAGAAAAAGCTTCAAAAGCAACCAGGTGAGGCACTGTGGCCTCCCAGACATTTTTATTTACTGGTCGGGGTTCCTGCATCATCGGACACTTTCCTGAATTTTTCTCTTTCCTGGACACACAGCTGTAGGTCAGCCTCCTTTAGTAATCCACCTTCTCCTTTGTTTTCTGGCTTTTTCTAATAGTCTTTGCAGATATTTAACCTCTACCAATTCATTTCACTTCTAGCCTCTACTCTCTGTCCACAATTCCTATTTCCTGTCCAAATCACGATCGTAGCAATGAGTGCCAGAGAGGCAACTCTGTGAATCTTGTTCCCACAAATATTATCCTAAAAGTATCCTAAAAGATTAGGTCAGGCTTAGAAATGCTATTTACCAAAAGGCCCAGGGATCAAGAGAGAGGCATGGTATCAGGCTCTCAACACAAGCCATCTGGGCAGAACCGCCTCTTTGCTTCCTGAAATTGCCTTGTAGTCTTCCATAGAATTTCTTAAAATCTTCATCTAAATTTGCTACTTAGTTTATTTCTAATCTTTTAAGAAAGCCTCTAAAAATGAAGAGCCAAAAGCCACACGGTGTCCTGGGTAAATAAAAGTTCAGCTTTCTGATTGCTTATTAGTTATACACCCTTAGAGAGTATGTAACAAAGGGGCCTGCTGTTTGCTTTGCTTAATCTGGTCTTAAAATCTCTGCTTCTTTGTCAGAAAACAATATTTGCAATTGTAAAAAAAATATTTACCAAGGAACTTGGATAGCATAAGTCAAAGGCTAAGAGCCAAAGGTCAGTAGTTCTTACCCCAAATTTCCCTGGACCTGAGTCCCTGCTGTGGGGCTCAGCTGCACCAAACAAACAAAACAGGCGTTTTAGAAGGGGAAGGAAAGGGAAGGCTGCAGCTTGTTCCTCGGTCCAAAGCATGAACCCTCCGGCCTGCCCCACAGAATTCCTGCTAGATCTCTGCAGTGTGTCTCCATGGGAACATTGTAAGGGCTCTCCCTGTTTCATAAACCTGGGAAAAGCACTCAACTTACAAAATCCTAAAGGGCAGATATTCCTCCCATCGACAGCAACGCCAATATGCTCCCCTGGGCTTCAGACCAGATGTTCACCCGTGCATTCTGTGGGGAGGGCCTCCTGCCTGACAGTGGGGGACAGATGTGCATCTGAGCACCTCTGTGGGGACCGTTCTCAACCTACAAAGCAGCTTTGGACATCTGGCTCTGTGAGCTAAGTTCAGTGGTGTTTGAATTTACCTCTCATGTTCATTATTTTCTGCAATCACCAGAAGATCCAGCATTGGGAACCAGGACTGTAGATCAGTGAGTTCCAGGTTGTGGCGTGGGGGCACTCGACGGTGAGTCAGAACTCCACTCCTTCTGAGTCCCAGGCCCCTGTCACCAGAGCAGGTCAGCAAGGCCTGGTCCCCAGTTGGGACTTGGGTAAAGGGACCGGACATGGAGTAACCAGAAAGAGGCCAAGGAAGTAGTGCTCACGGAGCCATGACAAAGTGCCCCACAGGCGGCCAGACCAGATGGTTTGTCAGGTCCTCCACACTGGTGTCAGAGGCCTACTGCCCACTTCCTCACTCCATAGGATCTGCGAAGAGGCCTGGGGGTTGGCAGTTCCTAGATCTGTGCTTTAACCCTCAGTCTTTGTTGCACTCTGTTAGGAAATTTAGCAGTTCTCCCCCAGCCCTACCTCCACCTTCTGTTAAGTTCTTGCCACAACTGCCAATCTCTTTTATCTCATTAGGATAAATATCATTGGCAAATTCATCTTGGCCTTTGATTCTGTCCCGAAGTAGCTTCTACCAGGAGCGCACCAGCCATAGGCAGCACTGAGCATAGTCAGCTTAAAGAAATGGTTTAATCCGAGGATCTTACCTTGAAGAACCAGGCCTTCCTTCTTGATGGTGTAGGCAAATGAGGTGAAGGGAGCCAGAGGGGACTTGGCGATGAGAATCTGCACACAAAGCATATTTTGCCAGGGCTGGTCAAAGGGCATATCAGAGATGACCCTCTATTCATTCCCCTTCCCATTTTGAGACAAAGTGGGGACATGTGACTACAAGCTATAAAGTTTATTTTAAAAAATTATTTTAGAACCAAATGAGTGTTATTCCTTCAATCAGCTGGTCATTTTGGAAAGCTATACATTTATCCCAACTATTCTGCCACTGAATGCCATATTCCTGAGCTGGTTCTTCTAGAAATGTTTCATTATTTTATGTCACATGCTTAAACAGCTACCTTTCTGCCCAAAGATAAACCTAAAGTGATTCTCTAAACTTACTTAGAAATTTAGCTATTTTGCTAAAAAGAAATTCAAAGCTACCCTCAAAAGATAAAGATTTACCCTCATTATAAATATTCAAAATAACTCAGTAAAAGCAAAGCCATGATAATTTGCTTTGTTGGCCCCAACTCTTCACCAAGGCTATTCATACCGTTTGCCACGTGACCACATTTCCTCTTACTTAAGGTGTAGGTGTTTCCCATGGTCCTGGACCATGGTTTTGGCCATATAACTTGCTTTCCTAATAGGTTCTCTACCAAGGCTTCGAGAAGCCTCTCATATCTTCACTTGCTCATATGTTTCCGCTAACTGCCAGAGAAAAACATGTCCACGCTAACCTGCTCTCTCAGAAGGAGGATGAGAGACACCTGGAGCAGTGCTGGCCAGCCGGCCCCAGTCTAAAGAGCTGACCCCCAGGAGACCCATGTACCCATTGGTTAAATGCTTCTTACTGTACACCTCTGAGATTTGGGTGTGGTTGTCCTGAAGCATCACTGGAGCAAGAGCTGACTGCTATACCAGCCAACACACAATATCAAAACTATTTTGAGCAGTGGCATTCTCCTAACAAAATACCTCCTTTAAAAGGGACAGTTATTTGATCATTAAAAAAATGATTACCATTAACAACGATTACCATACTTCATATGGTTCCACAGTAGCTCTAAGGACTGGTGAATTATTTTATTATAACAAGTCTCTTGAAGGAAGATGAAAATCAGTTTCCTGCTTTAAAAAGTAACATTGTCAAAGATAGTGACAGTTTAGCACAGAGCCACTTAGGTAATCAGGGAGGCAAGAGAGAAGGAAGAAGTACTTTCAAATAACCAGAAGGCTTATGTGTAATATCTCAATTTATCTCAGTTCAACAAACATTTACTGACTGTCAACTATGAGAAATGGTGGTATAATGTGGTGGAAAGATCACAGGTTGTAGTCATAGAGTTTGAATCTCGGTTCTTCCACTAATCAGCTTGGTGCCTATGGCAAGGCCTGCGATTTTCCCCTCATAGCCAATCTCCCTTCTTCTTTTTAGTTAATAACTCCCCAGGTTTCAACATTTCTTTGCCTCTTTTGCAACTGGGTGTGGCCATGTGACCAAGCTTTGACTGACAGACCGTGAGTACAAGTGACAGGTAGCACTTCCAATATTTTGAAAACTTACGTTTTCATTAAAAAATTATGTGCTCTCCGCTTTCCCTTTCCCTCTTCCCAAGGGCAGGGACCAGCTTCAACCCCATGGAGGTGGACATCCTGGGAGATGATGAAGCAACACGGGAGAAGGAAGTGGGGTAACCTCATAAAGCATCCGCACTTCCCACCTGGGGTCATCTGCCCATCTCAAGATAGAGCCACTTTCCTGAACCACTGAGTTCCCACTGTTTTTGTTACTATGGTGTATATAGCCTGAATTCTAACCAATACTGTGGCTCTGCACAACCTAACCTTTTGGATTCTCCATTTCCTCACATGTAAAATGGGTATAACAACATCCACCTAAATGGGATTATTGTGAGGATTAAATTAAATATATAAAATTCCTGTCACGGGGTCAAACTCACAAAAACATTTCCAAACAACTCATCACATATGCTCCCAAGTGCTTCCCTTGATTTTCACTCATCAAAAACAAAAATACTTTACTTTTACTGGAAGGATTCAACTCAAGTTAACTCTCAATAATTTTTACTACTGCTCCAAAGTTATCTAGATAAACTTGCTCATCATTCTCAGAACCAATGAGTAGATGGTATAGGTGGGCATTTGCATCTTCATGTCAAAAACATCTCCCCTGAAAATTAGATGGAACCTTTCTGACAGAGATAGTTTAGGGATGGTTCAATGTGAAGTTTATGGATGCCCCTTGGTAGGAGAATGGCATAACAGAAGAGAGGATAGTGCTTCCCAAACTTCAATGTGAGTATGAATCACCTACAGATCTTGTTGACATGCAGTTTCTCATTCAGTAGATTTTGAGTGGGGCCTGAGAATCTGCATTTCTAGCAAGCTCTGAGGAGATGCTGATACTGTACTCCACAGACCACATTTTGAGCAGCTGGCTTCCAGGAAATTAGCCTGACTGAAGAATCTAAGATGAAGAAGCAAGAGACAGGAGTCCTGGAGCCCATTAGAATGCTACTGTGATAATTCAGGGATGAGATGACAAGGGCCTCAACCACAGCTGTGTCAGAAAGAATGGGAAAAAAGGAAATGGAGAAAAGAAATATAAATCCTTTAGATCAAAGAGCAATAGAAATAAACTAAACATATCCCAAACCTCAGATCTTTATTGTCTGCATGAAGCAATTGGACATGAAACCAAAAGGATATAAATAAATAATAATCAATAAAGTATCACACTATATTTTTGAAAATTATATTACCATTTTTACTTGATAGACTGCAAAATCTGAGACTCAGGAAAACAAAGGATGTGATATTCCAGTGTAATACAACAAATGGGATCTAAGCCTAAGCCTCTAGCTCAGTGGGGCTGCCTCCATCATTTGAATGCTTCCACTCCCAGCAAGCACAATGCTCACTGTGAATAAAGCCAGGAGGGCCTCACCTGGAGGGACTTCACACCTGGAAGGACCTCCCTTCCAGGGAATCACTGGGTTTGGGCAGGTCATTGATTAATGTCCTGTTCTTCCTGTGTAGGGTTTAAAATGGGTTATCAAAAGGATGGTTTGTATGCAGTTAGAAAGAGGAAGTGATCAGTTATGTCAGATGAATCCCACTTCCTTTTTTTGGAAAGAATTGCCAGATTAATAGATGAGAGAGCTACCACCAACATGAAATATCTGATTTTCAGCAAAAAATGTAACAAATTCTCAATATCCTTCTGGATAAAGGGAAGACATGTTGGGCTGGATGCTAATACCATTAAGTAGATCTGGAAGTGACAAGAAGATCAACAGCAACCTCTAGTAGAATGTACTGGATTCTAGCCTTGGTCCTGTCAATGTTCAACATTCTTACTGACCTGGATAAAGACAATGATGTAATCAACCGTACCCATACAACAAATATGGGATCCGCCAGAGAACAGAACTAACAAAAATTGCCACCCTAAGGGAGCTTATATTCTAAAGGAAGAAAAAGATAATAAACAAAACAAATAGGTAGAATATATGGTATATTAGATGATTATGCATGCTGTGGAGGGAAAAAAGGCAGAGAAAGATCAGAGAAAAGGGTCAATTTTAAATAGAGTACTAAGAGAAGACCTTAAAAAAAGGTGACATTTAGACTTGTGGATCATGTAATTAAACACATTAATGGGATGCTGAATATGGTAACAGAAGACAAAAAATTGAGACGTGTTGGGTGGCCCAGTCAGTTAAACATCTGCCTTCAGCTCTGGTCCTGATCCCAGGGTCTGGGATAGAGCCCCGTGTTGGGGTGCCTGCTCAGCAGGGAGTTGGCTTCTCCCTCTGCCTCTCCCCACCATCCACTCCCCTGCTCATGCTAGCACGAGCTCTCTCTCTCAAGTAAATAAATTAAATCTAAAAAAAAGTTTTATATTGGATTAGATCATCATAATATCAAAACAAATCTCAGTTTAGTTAGAAGGTGGGGACAAATCCTACAAATATTTTATAATGAAATTTTATTGAAACATGTGTAAGGCCTTGTCCTTGAGGACAGAGGACCAACTACTGGTTACAGAATGGGGGACATGAGATTAAACATTCAGAAAATGGATTAGGAGTGCTAGTTAACTACAGTTCAGTGTGAGTTGGTTGTGGGATGTGGTTCACAAAAATCTAGTGTGGTCTCAGGTTGTTTCAGTGCAGACGCAGTATCTGGAACAAGAGAAGTGATGGTCCTTTTCTTCTCATTCAGCAAACCATACTGGGTGCAGCATGTTTGGATCGCAGCCTAAATTCCAAAGGGGAAACCGACAAATAAGAGAACAACTGGAGGAGAACCATCAAGTGGTTAAACACGCAAAGCAACCCATGACCACAAACACTTCAACGCAAACATGATGTTAAGAGGTCTGGGGTGAAGGTGCATATGGCTTTTAATATGGATTTTATTTCTTTTTTTTATATGAGTTTTCTGACATGAAGATTCTGTAGTGTTACATAGTAGAGAGGGGAAGTGTAAATTCATTTTCTAGCCCAACACATTTCAGAGAAAAGGTGATGTTTGCCATGTATCTTTGTGACACATACAGAATCATCCCTTTTGAACACTTGAATGAATACCCCATGCCCTTGTGCCTTTCTGCCTTTCAAACTATAAATTATCCTTTTCTAAAGCAAACAACCTTCCCTAGTAGATGATTTGGGCTGTTCTGTTTTAGATGTTCAGTCATCCCATAAATTTGGGATGTTCTAATCATTGTCTGACTTGTGCTGTTGTCAAGTATCATTCCACCTTCTTCAATAATGACCTACAGGGAGGGTCTGACTGCTTAATAAAACTCCAGGGCCCTAGTGAAAAGTTTTTATCATACTCAACCCTGTGTGCAATTGTGAAGTTGGTTTTAGAATCCTTTGAGGGTTCACAGAAATATGTAGTTGGGCAAGAATGAGTGCAGACACAGTGGCTCAGAAAGCCCAAGGCCCCACAAGGCAGGTGTGTGATATTGTGAGCTGTTATCCCCCCTGCAAATAGCCAGGTTGTTTTTTCTTGAATGTTTCCTTCATATCAGACTAGTTCAGCTTTATACTCTAATGAATATATTTTCTCCTTTCTTCACCTATTCTTGCAAGGAAAGTGGTCATCAATATTTTAAAAGTCTTTGGAGGAATACTTAAGGTATAGGTGTGCTGGGTCCCAAATCCCACTACTATGTGGACATAATTTCCACTACTCGTGCCACCCACCCATCTATCCATGTACTTATTCAACCCACAAATATTTACTGGGCACTTTCCTTTGTGCTAGGCACTGTTCTAGATGCAGGGGATATAGCAGGGGGTGAGACTTACACGGTCCTTGCTTTCATGGAGCTGACATTCTGGTGGCAGAACACAGACAATACAGGGAAGCCTTTAGGCCTTTGGGCTTTTCTCACATTGACATTCTACCACGAATTCCTCCTTCCTGAGCACTCATTCATTCATTCAATCCATTCGTCAGTAAACATTTATTGTTGGGCCAAGCAGATTCAATTTGCACTGTGTGAATTTGCATTTTCTAAAGGATTGCTATCTATTTCTACCTCAGTTTACTTCTTAGGTATATGTTCTGAATTCTCGATGGGATTGCAAAGATCAGGGGCATGTTCTTTGATCCCACACCCATTCCTTTTATAGGGCCCAATCCAGTGCTTTGTACAAAGTGGGCTCCTAAAATGATTGATGGGTATTTTCCTCACTGTTCTTTACTTTATCCCTGTGCTGTATGTGTGAAGGTCTCTCCCAATTTACATGTGAAAACACAGAGGCCTAGGTATTCTAAATAAGATGTGGAAAGGGAAGTCAGCCCTTGGAGCTCACTAGCCTCCCCTTACAGACCCTATTCTCCTTCTTTTATGTCCCTTCAGGTGCCTGTTTGGCTCTGAGCAAATAAATTGTCAACTGATTCTCTTTAGCTCTAAGGTGACAGCTGATTTAAACCTTCCAGTGTTACCCTTTCTAGTGTTTGCATTTTAATATAAGACTCCTGAAGGAGAGTAATGGATCTAAAACAGTGGAAAATCCTACAGGAATGGGGTGGGTGAGGGAGCTTCCGTGGTTCCCATAGTAATGATGATGATGGTGATGATGATGATGATGATGATGATGAAGAAAACAACCCTTTGAGGTAGGCAACTTATAAGTGCTGAAGTCAGGATTCCAGCCCAAGCCAGCTGGTTCTATAGTCCATACTTTTAACCACCAAGATGGTAGCCCCCAATTTGTCATGCACAGATCAGTCTACTTCTCAGGGATAATACATCAAATGAGGCAGAATATATAACAGCAAATAAAGGCATTTTTTCCTGCAGCATGGATATTGCACAATTCAAGACAAAGAAGGGAACTGGATAGGGCATCCATGCAGGTTGCCTTGAATGTTCACAAGCTTCCACACCGGCAGTCTTGTTCCTGCCCTTCTTTTCTGAACGTCCAAATCCTACCTATTCCTTGAACCCCATACAAATGCCACCCCTCCCAGAAAGCTTATGCCAATTTCTCCAGCCTGAGGTAATCTGTCGCTAATCCCATCACACTTCATCTATACCTCTCTAATAGCGCTTACTGCTTTCTCCACGGTTCCACAGTTAATGTTACCTGGGCTCACTGCCATGTATTTGAAGGTAGAGACCGTCAACATCATTGCTGTTTCTCCTAGTCCCACCAACCTCCAGTATGGTGTCAAATATATAATAGAAGCTCAATTATAAAACCCAACAATGGAGGAGCAAATAAATGCACACACTGGTGACCTTCAGAAGCCCTGACTCATACCCACTTTGAGGACTTAGTTGGCACCTCTTCCCAGAGTTGGGAGACTTAGAAGATGCCATATAAAAGAGCAGCCTGCCCAGTCAATCACTGCCAAGATTCTCAGCTTGGGCAGGTCCAAAGTCAAGTCTTTGGTTTCAGCTTCCTATAGCATCACATGTTTTTCCTGGCCTGATCCCACTTCTAAGAGTCTCAGAAAGTGGAAAAGGAGCCATAGAACAGAAAGTGCTGGCCATAGGAACCTCAGGCCTCCTTCAGTATGGTGACACCTTCTAGGGATAGTGCCTATGTCCTTCTAAAGTGTAGGTGTGACCGTCCCCTCATCTGGAGCAACCCAGACCAGGCCTTCTCCTTCATGGGTGGTCAGGAAGGCCAATGTGGAGCAGAAGGCACAAAGATGTCAGGAACCTTGGGTATAGACTATCCTGGAGGCTGCTTTTATAGAGTTCTGGTCCTGGCAGTTCACCTGAGTTCCTGCAATACTCAGCCCCAACTTTAGGAAAAAGTGAGTTTTGACTTTATGGCTCAAGAAAGTAGACATGAATAAGCAGCCATGTGCTGAGGGTAATCTGGCACCAATTCTTCCTCTTTCTCTTCTCTAATTCTTGTGCCAGGCAGGCTTCCTTGAACACTGCTAATGAATCCTTCCTCTCTTCTATTTCCTTCCCCTTCCCACCCACTACCCCAAATCTCACACTGGTTGGGGGTGAAGGGCAGAGTAAAACCAGCTGGCAGAGGACAAGAATAAGCAGAAGAAATTCTTCTGGTAGGGGCAGGTGGTAGGCCTGGCTTTCTTTCTATCCCTGCTCTCTGCTACAAAATTTAGAGCCCAAAGACAATGTAATATGTTGAGCCAAGACAACTGGGGTGAGAAGCAATTGGGATAGCTGAGAAATACGAATTTACAACCATCCACAATTTCCTATTTTGGTACTTAATTAACCCTGCTTCATCTCCTCTGTGATCAGCAAGATTATGTGGTTGTTGATGAATTCAGCAGTGATGTCCTTGTTGAATGCATCTGATACTTTCATCAGCATGCAAGGGTCCTTCTGAGAAGCAAGGAAGGAAACCTCCTGACTCTGAAATGTCCTTCAACAGGGACCCTATTATCTCACTTCAACTGGATGCCTGGGCTAATAAAACCCATTGCTGAGCTAAACAAACCTTTCCTCTAGCTGTGCCAAGTGTCTGCAACAGAAATCCTTCATGCCAGGGATTTTCCTCCTTGTCCAAGACTTAGAAAAAGGTTGTTTTCTCAGCTGCTTTGAAGCCCAGGAAGACAGCCAGGGAGGCAAACAAGCCAGTCAGTCTTGCATCAGATAATTCAACAGGCTTTTGATAACCTCAAGTCTTCTGTCTCTTCCTCAGGTTGAGCTAAACTCTCCAAGCCTAGGGACAGAAGGGCCGGAAATGTTCCAGACAGGAAGATTTCTGTGGCTGGAAGGAGGCCACAGGGCCAGGGGGACTTGAAGTATACCCAGAGATCCTCAAAGGAATTCCCTAGTCATTGTGTTAGGAGAGCTGGAGGGAAAGGTGGCAGAGGTCCAGTTCCCAGTCCACATCTGGATCATATACTGATTAGAATCTGCTTCATCACTTGGAAAATCACTCTCCACGGAACGCTGAAGTGTCAGTACCAACAGCTTTGCAAGATTATGAGGGGAGAGTAGAGAATGAGTTTAATGGCATCTAAACTGCCTTCTCAAAATAGGGGAGAAAGATCTGTAGAAGCAATATAGTACTGGAAAATGATAAGGTGGAAAAATGAACCATATTTGAGCAGGCATGAACTTATTAATTTATCTACATGTGGCCTGTTTCACAACTTTCCCCACAGAAATTAGGGGCAGAGATTAAGTTGATCTGAATTGCTAATGAAATATAATTCTAGACTCAGAAGATTCTCCTAGAAAGTTTGGCCCTGAGGCTACAAGATCTTATTCCCCAATAGAGTATCACCATACTCTTTTATAACATCTCTCTGGTGATTATTTAAAAATGTTTATCTATAATACATCAGGTTCCCAAAGTATATAAACTAAAAGAGCTAGCTCCCTAAAGAAAACATTAATTTCCTCAGACCAATAGGATATTAACTTAGTAAATTATGATAGTAATTCTTCAGGGTCAGAGTAGCATTTTGAGTTTATTATTTTTTTCCCAACATTTTATTATGAAAATTCTCAAACATAGCGCAAAGTTGAAAGAATTTTATAGTAGGTACCCATAAACCTATCAAGTAGATTCTACCACTAACATTTTATTATACTTGTTTTTATCGCTTATCTATCCATCCATCCATCAGCCCATGTTATATTTTTGTTGTTGTTGCATTTCAAAGTCAATTGCAAACATCAGTGCACTTTCCCCTAAATACTTTGGCATGCATATAGTTAACTATATGCTTAATACTTGTTCATATATTTTAAAAACCATGTTGGTTTTTTTTTCCAGTGAATTTTACTTGAGATTTGAAAGGGTTAGTGATTTTTCCCAAATTATACTAACATCAGAGAGAATTTAGTAACTACACATATATAGATAGCTTACAAATGTATACAGTCAAAGAATATGGGTCATTCTTTCTATATTAAATATCAATTTTATTGAGGTATTACTTATATGCAATAAAATTCTTTTTTAATATAGACACTTAAGCTATAAATTTCCCTTCAAGCACTGATTTAGCTGCATCACATAAGTTTTGGTGTTTTTTTGTTCTCACTTTCTCAAAGTATTTTCTAATTTCCCTTGTTATGTTTTCTTTGACTTATTGCTTATTTAGGAGTGTGTGTGAGTATGCACTTAACTTGCACACATTTGAGAATTCCTCACATTTTCTTCTATTATTGATTACTAATTTTATTCCACTGTGACTAGAGACATTTACATGGTTTCCTTCAGGCTCAGGTTGTGGTGTAATATACGGTCTGTCGAGAATGTTCCATGTACATTTGAGAAGAATGTGTTATCTGCTATTATTGAGTAGAATGTTCTACAAATGCCTATTAGGTCTAGTTGGTTTATAGTGTTGCTCAGGTCTTCTACTTCCTTGTTGACCTTCTGTCTAGTTGTTGTATCTATTATTGAAAGTGGGTATTAAATCTCCAAGTACTGTTGTTGAATTGTCTATTACTCCCCCTCAATTCTGTCAGTTTTTACTTCATGTATTTTGGGGTTCAGTTGTTAGATGCATATATGTTTATTATTATTATGTCCTCCTGATGGATTCACTTTTTTATTCTTTTAAAATGTCCTTTTTGGGGGCACCTGGGTGGCTCAGTCGTTAAGTGTCTGCCTTCGGCTCAGGTCATGATCCCAGGGTCCTGGGATTGGGCCCCGTGTCGGGCTCCCTGCTCCGCGGGAGGCCTGCTTCTCCCTCTCCCGCTCCCCTGCTTGTGTTCCCTCTCTCACTGTGTCTCTCTCTGTCAAATAAATAAATAAAATATTTTTTAAAAATGTCCTTTTTGGGGGCACCTGGGTGGCAGAGTTGGTTAAGTGCCTGACACTTGATTTTGGCTCAGGTCATGATCTCAGGGTCATGGGGTTTAGCTCTGTGTCAGGCTCCACTCTCAGTGTGGAGTCTGCTGGAGATTCTCTCTCTCTGTCAGCCCCTCTCCCCACTTGCACTCTCTAAATAAATAAATAAAATCTTTTTAAAAAGAGAGTCTTTTTGGTTCCAGTAATAATTTTTTTTTTAAGATTTTATTTATTTGAGAGAGAGAGAGAGAGAGAGAGAGCATGAGCAGAGAGAGTGGCAGAGGGAGAAGGAGAAGCAGACTCCCCCCTTAGCAGGAAGCCCAGATATGGGGCTCGATCCCAGGACCCTGAGACCACAACCTGAGCTGAAGGCAGATGCTTAACTGACTGAGCCACCGAGGCGCCCCTCCAGTACCTCCAGTAATAATTTTTGTCTCAAAGTCTATTTTGTCTGATGCTGGTAACCAGCTCTCTTTTGGGGTTACTGTTTGTAAAAGGGTTCCTGAAGCCAATTTCAATGTATGTGTATGTTGAGGCTTCCCCACACCAAGAAGCTATTCTCAGACACCAGCAGGGTGTCCAAGAATTCAACTCAATGCTGACACTATCTACCTGGAGACAGAATCAGATTCCACACGTAAAGGACTTAGTCCCACAAGACTGCCTTCCACTTCAGATGCCAGTCACAAGCTCATGTTACCTGTGCTTCTGACAAACTGGCCACATTTCAGAGGTTCCAATGACCCCTCCAACTCTGGATGTCAATCGCAAGTCCAGGTTATTATCCATACTTCTGACTGACTGGCTATAAGTCAGAGGTTCCCATGACTTCCCCCTTGGGTTCAATTAATTTGCTAGAATGACTCACAGAAATCAGAAAAACCCATTTACTTACTAATTACTGATTACAAAGTATATTAAAGGATACTAATTAACATCCATCTAAAGAGATGTATAGGGTAAGGTCCTGAACAAAGGACCTTCTGTCTCCGTGGAACTTGGGGCCTGGCATGGTGGCATGTGGAAGTATTCTGGATCCCAATGTGGAAGCTGTCTAAACCACCTCCTTCTGGATTTTGTAGAAGCATCATTATGTAGGCATGATTACTTATTGCCCACTGGTGATTGATTCAACCTCTAGCCCATTTACCCTCCCTGGAAATCAGGGTGTGAAATTGTAAGTTCAAACCCCCTATTCATGGTTGGTTTTCCTGGCAACCAGACTGCATCCTTAGGTGCTTTGCAAAAGTCACCTTCATTAACATAAACCCATTTGTGGTGGAAAGGGCTTGTCATGAATAACAAGACAACTATTTCACCTTTATGGCTCTGAAGCATTTTCAGGAACTGGAGACAAAAGACTAAGTATTATAACAAAAGATGCTCCATTTCTCTTATTGCTCAGGAAATGCTAAAAGTTTTGGGATCTGTGAGCAAGGAACTGTCCAAATATATATGAGAAATATATTTGGGTCATCTAAATCACAATATCACCATTTGCATGGTATGTATTTGTCCATCCTTTCAAACAATTTGTGTTTTTGACTCTAAAGCATGTCTCTCATAGACAGGATTTTGTTGTATAATATACTTATACATACATATATATATATATATTTATCAATCTCTGCTTTTGATTGGAATATTCTGCCAATCTCTGCTTTGGATTGGAATATTTAGTTCATTTACTTTTAATATAATTATTGATAAGGTAGGATATGTCTGCCATTTTGCTATTCGTTTTTCTGTGTGCCTTATGGATTTTGCTCCTCTATTTTTCCATTACTGACTTCTTTGTGTTAGATATTTTTCTAGTATGCCATTTTAATTCTCTTATTCCTTTTACTATACATTTTTGAGTTATTTTCTTATAGGTTGCTCTGGGAATTGCTATTAAAATTTTAATTTTAAACATTTTAGTTCAGACTGATAACACTTTAATTTCAATTATTTACAAAAATTTTGCACCAATATAGCTCCATTATCCTCCTTTCTTTTGTACTATTGTTATACAAATTACATCTTTATGCATGTTATCAACATAGTTTTATATTTATTGCTTTATGCAGTTGTCTTTCAAATCAGATAGGGAAAGAAAAGAACTACCAAAAAATACATTCATACTGTCGCTTATATTTACCTATGTATTTACCTTTACTGACGCTCTTTGTTTTTTCATGCGGATCTGACTTACCCTCTAGTGTCTTTTCATTTCAGCCTGAAGAACTCCTTTAAGTACTTCTTGTAGGCCAGGTATACTAGCGACAAATTCTCAGATTTTATATTTCTGAGAGTGTCTTATTTTTTCCTCTTTTTTTTTACTTTATCCTCATTTTTGAAGGATAGTTTTGCTAGATATACAGTACTTGGTAGACAATCTTTCTTTCAGCAATTTGAATATGTCATTCCCCTGCCTTCTGGCCTCTATGGTTTCTGATGAGAAATCATCCAACTAATTTTATTGAGGATCCTTTGTACATGAAATCACTTATGACTAATAATTGAATAGCTAATGATCAAAAAGATTCCCTAAATACCTTGAACCAGTGAGTCTCCCCACCTTTGCCAAGGGTCTCTCTGTGTGTTGACGCATGCCTTCAACACTCCAGCAAGCAGTTTAAAACTCTTGTCTTAACCTTTACTTCTTGCTTGCATAGAGCCTTAAGGTCAGCCAGAAGTAAGAGCATAAGGTCTTCTTGGGTCCTTCCTGGGCATGAGCAAAGCCCTGTGCATTTGTGTGGCCTTCCAGGTTCCCAGTATATGTAGGACATTTACAAAGCTCCCTGTGGACATCTCATATCCCAATTATTTTTTTCATTTTTTTTTTTTTTTTTTTGGTCAGCCTCTACGTGGTAATGGAACCTTAGACAGTCATGATGGTAAGTAACTGTCACTGATTATCTTCAACAAATTCCCTGTGGGTAGGGCTGTTCACACAGACCAAGCTCTGAGGCAGGTCAAAAAAGACAAGCCCTGAGAATGGAGCTTTCAGTGAGTTGTCAGACAGGTCAAATGGTGACAATTCTCTCAGATGGGGCTCTTGGGGAGCTGGAAACCTGTTCTGCCTCTTCCAGTGGCTGTTAGGCTGCTGGCTTACAAAGTTATTGTAGTTGGAAGATGGTCAGCTTTCAAGATTACTGCAGAGCTGGGGAGGAGGAGGATGGGATTAAGGAAAGTTAAAATGCCACAAATGCTGCTGTTCTTATCAGGATTCTTCTGCTTTTCTTGAATAAACACTCCTCAAATTGTTACAAGCTCTAGTTAATTTCCAGAGTTCTGAAAAAGTTGATTTTGACAGTTTTTGTCAATGTTCTTCTTGCTTTGTGGAAGTGCAGACATTTTGAGTGCCATACTCTGTCATTTTGTATACTGATTCTCTCAAGGCACAATTTTAGACATCCTGATTGAATGAATATTCATATGTTATCTCCCCCTATTCTTTTTCTGTTTTAAATATTTTCACAGTTTTAGATGATTGGGTTTTTTTAAAAGATTTATTTATTTATTTATTTGAGAGACAGTGTGTGAGTGGGGGGAGGGGCAAAGGGAGAGGGAGAGAGGGAATCCTCAAGCAGACTCCCCGCTGAGGACCAAGCCTGATGCAGGGCAGATCCCAGGACCCTGAGATCACGACCTGAGCTGAAATCTGGAGTCAGACGCTTAACTGACTGAGCCACCCAAGTGCCCCTGTTTTGTTTTTAATGAACTTAGTGCTTATACATACTTTGAAATAGCAAATAATATCATTTGGTATTATCTTCTACCCTTTAAATGAATTTATGTTGGCTACCATATTTTTAATTTCCAGGAGCTCTTTCTTGTCCTCTATTTCTAATTCAGCACATCCTATTCTTGTTAATTCTTTAATTCTCTGAGATTAATTACGTAGTTTACTTTTTTTTCTTCTGAATTTTGCATTAGCTCTAATTCCTCATGGAATTTTTTCTTTTTTTTCTGTTTTATTCTCTTTTTGATGGGGGAGGCATTTCCAAATGATCCTTGCTTGTTCAGTCATATTTAAATTACATAATGTAAAATATATTTTATTCTAAAAATATTATTAGAAATACTACGTATATGGACAACATTTGTTAACTGGTGGTTTAGAGAGATCAATGTCAATACACACAGATGCCTTCTCAGAGGTGGACTGGTATTTAAAGAAAAGAGTTCTCCAATCTCTTGTCTAGTTCCCACATTCTAGAAGCACGACAGAGAAAGATTCACCATTTGGCAGGTATAATCCCGTTTAGCCACATGCCTCCCCATATCCTCTGCTTTGTTTGGAGTCCCAAGCCTGAAATTTCTCAAATTCATTTTTTCCAAGGATAAATTTTGGCCCCCAACCTGTGTTGGAGAGATTTATCACCTGGCTGTCCAGGGTGACAAAGGGGGGGGTGTCCAACTATCTCATATACAATTTTCAACCAATCTCTTGTCATCTTCTCTACCTTCTGTGATATCTGGTGCTTCCAAGTCCTGAGAAAACCTCTTGTGTTCTACTGTTACACTACATTGAAGGCACTTTGGTTTGCAGTTTCCTCTGTTATGTCCTGTCAATCTTCTATCACTTCCTGTCTTCCAATACTTTGTTGAAATCTGTCGATGTCTCAAAATGATTCTCAATGTCTTTGCCCTTTTGGGTTAATATTTTTTTATTATTATTAAACTGAAATAATTTCAGATAGATCATGAGAAAGAGTAGAGATAAACATAAGTGGTTAAACCTCCACATTAAAGAGGAGGCTGTCTTTGCAAGCTTTAGTTCTATCTCCAAACAGGTAGTGATTTGGTGGCATCATCATAATATTAGATTTGAGGGTCAGTTACACACACACACACAAACACACACCATACGTATAAGTACTATATGCACCAAAAAGCTCCCCTCAAGGGTGCTCAATATAATTTTTAATTATCCTTGGGGTGCCTGGGTGGCTCAGTCGTTAAACGTCTGCCTTTGACTCAGGTTATGGTCCCAGGGTCCTGGGATTGAGTCCCACATCGGGCTCCCTGCTCAGCGGAGAGCCTGCTTCTCCCTCTCCCTCTGCTGCTCCCACTGTTTGTGCTCTCTCTCTCTCTTTGTCAAGTAAATAAATAAAATCTATTTTAAAAAAAAGCCTTTAATTTTTAACTATCCTCAAATCATTCTCCCGGGAGGCTAAAAAAATACGGCTTGGGGCCAAGTATGATCATCATTACAAAATGTAAAATGCTTTGAATTTAGTCAATCACGGCTTCACATGTTGGCTGTATGATTTTGGGCACCCTAGCTTCTCCAAGCCTCACTTCCCTATCTCTAAAATGAGCACAATAAAACCACCCTTACGGGCTTATTGCAGAGATTAACGAGATGAAGGAAATGAATGAAAAATGTGGTACTTTATAAGTACCTAAAAATTTTAGTTTTTTTCCACCATGGTGGGGGAAGGGGTAAAAAAACACAGGAAAATTAGTGACTGCCCCTGTCTTGAAGGACAGTCAGCTCAATGATCTACCTGTCTTTGCCGTCCACACGAGAGTGTTTGTGTGTGTAAGGCTAAAGTATCATTTCACACACAGGCTGTAGCACTGTACGCTGAGGCTTCAAATGAGATTTCTAACCATTACTGAAATTGTTAATATTACCATTGGGTGCTGCTAAAGGAAGAAGTAAGAACTGGTTGGACCCCTAGTAAGTTAATGGCCATCAAATATCATATTTAAACATCGTTTTTAACTTAAAAAAAATAAAAAATAAGTATGAGCTGGTTTCATTGTTATCTAAATTTGGAAATTTTAATCTAGCTCCGACTAAAGCAACCAAATACTGTTACATGCAATTTCAAGGGACAAAGACCTATTCCCTTTCTCTACCCTAAATCAGGAGTATAAACATGACCAGGAAAAAAAAAAGATGCACAGGAGGTCTGTCCAGCTATAAACACTAAGCTCTCTGAACATGCAGCAAGTCAGGCCTGGCTTCCCAGCACTGTCCACAGGCCTGTAGGAAGCAGAGCGGCATCTTCTTGTCCAGGCCTGCTCAGAAAGACAGCCAAGGTAAGGCAGCTCTGGCCTGCAAAGGTCACAGAAGTAACGCTGTGGCTGTGTGACTATTATGGTAAAAGGATGCCAGGAACTCCGAGGGTGTGTCTTGAATTCCGAAGCACACATCCCTGTTACATCATGCTTGGGCCACACGGGATTTTCTTTGGTCTCGCAGGAATTGATTCGAGGAAGGCAACATGTTTCTATGTAAAGAGGCTGAACTCTGGGCTTGACATATCCAAAAACAGCTGGTCAAGTGGGACTGGTTTGTGTAATGTACCACATCCCTGGCTCTGTTCTGATGGGTGGAGAAACTATTGCTAGTGGGAAATAAACACACTCTTGCTTCAGAGCATGGTCAAATTAATTCCCTCTGTTAATGCAGCATTCTTACTATTTCCCTAAAGCCCTCCCCCAGTAGAAAAAAGGGCAGAGGACAAGGAGGAAACAAGACAGGATTGCCAATGAGTTTGAGAGTGTAACAGAGAGACAGCAGAATATCATTCCCATCCTTTCCTTTAGGGCTTCAACTAAATCTAGGTTGAACTAGTCTTTGCAACAAGCTTAGTAAGATGGCGGAGAGCTGGAACTTTATACAGTAACTCTCTTTGGTGTTGTCAGCACGTAACTGGGGACCTGTCAGTTAATTGCTGTATTTTTAATATTTTTACTGTGACTGTGTCTAAATTTTACATTATATATAAATATACAGTAACTAATTTTTCAAGTATTGTTGAAGAATTAAGGTATCTTGAGTCCATAGAAACAGGCTCATAGACTGAAATAATTCAAGAAATGGGGATCTGCAGGAGAAGGACTTTAGAAAGAACTTGGTAAGAAGAGCTTGATAGAAACCTGGAGTTAAAAAGCTGTCCTATTTCTTTGGGAACCCACCAGGTTTCCATTTGGAGCTTACTTCAAACATCAGGACTCTTGGTGGACTTGGGGTAATAATAGTGACAGGAGCTAACATTTATTAATTAAGCTCTTGCTATGTGCCAGGCACTGCGGGTAAGACATGTAATCCTCATATCAACCTTATGAGGTAAATCCTATTATTATCCCCATTTAACCAATGAGGAAACTGAGGTACAGGTCAAGCAAGTCTACTGATCAATATAGGGGAGTGTCTGGCTTCCCATGCCTAGAACTTTTATTTATAGAAGCCCAAGAACAAGGGAGCCCATCAGGCAGCCACTTATGGGGTCTGATTTGAGGGGTGACAGAGGGTCCCTAGTCACAATCTTCCCCCTCTCATTGACTTGTTAGGGTCTGAAATTCTCAACAGAACCATATATTTGGACCAAATCTGTGTCTTCAGGCAGCCTCCCTGGTTAACACAAAATGTACCATCAGGCAGAGCACATTCTCCAGAAGGAGTCAGTAGGTAATCTTACCTGAAAGGCTGGACCTTGAAGCTCGAATACAGATGAATATTGACCATGAAAGAGGTCAGAAAATTGACCAACATAAGATGTTCCCTGGGATGAGAAGTCTGGCCAGGGCCCTTTGTGGGGTGCAGCACGGCCTGGCACTGAGCCCCCAAAGGAAGGAGGTGGGGGGGATGTTAAAGTCTTCCCTTTTTGTTACCATGCTAAGGATTAGCCCTGCTCAGAATTTTCAGGGGCCTTTTAAAGTATCATAATCCCACTAGCACTTTTTTACTCTCAATGTTGACCTGACTGTGCTATGGGACCATTTGCCAGTCCCATTAAAAAATTGGCTTTCTCTTTCTTTACCCCTCCCTGCACTATGAATATAGTTTTATGTTCTTCTGATTATATAAATAACACATGTTCACTATAAATAATTCACGCAATATAGAGTTATGTGGAATAAAGCAAACCAGCCCCTTCCCAGCAATTCTGGGTGAGGGAAACTCTTTATGTCAGAAACTACAGAGCAGAGTGTAGGGGTCCAAGCTCTCTTCTCTCCCCTGGGGCCCTTTAGAGGTTGGAGAGGAGACAAGTCCAGAAGATGTGGCCTTAAAAAGTCCTGAACTCTGGTCCCACGCCTTCCAATGTCAGCTTCAATCTGTCACCCCTCTGCTCCTGTCCTCCCACCAGGCAGGGAACTGTTTTCTGGAATGACACACAGCAACCTTGGCTTGGCCCAATTAGGACGCACAACAATGTGAAAAGCCTCTCCTTTGTTCCCTCAGGGTACCCATCTTAAATAACAACCCTCCACTTTTCCCCCTCCTTCCCAAGGATTTAATCATGTTTTAGAAGTAAACTAGAGCTCTGCCTAATGACTACAGGACAAAAGCTTTTTTCACAGAGACAAGAGCCCACACACTGAAGAATTTTCTTAGTGCTCAGGCAGAGTTCTAACCCAACAAGGAGGAACGAATTAGAGGTAACCACCCTAATGACACTGCAGGTTCATCCCTAGGGGAGCCAGCCACGGCTCTGTAAAAACTGAGATACCAAAGAGAAAGAAAGGTGACAAAAGAGAACGGAAGCAAAAAACAGAAACAAAAGCCAGGTTCAGCAACTCAAGAGCCGAGCAGGGAGACCTCAGTTCTGTGGCGCCCAGCTATAGAATCTCAGACTCAGAAGTCACATGATGAGGGAGTGTGATCTTGGGGATGGATAGGCGGATGGGCCTAAAGGAATCTCATTGTTCTGAGCTTGGATTATTGGGTGAGACATTCTGAGCCATATTCCCCTTTAAAATCAGGATCAATAAAGAGCACCAATTAAGGCGGGCCTTATTAAAAGACATTTAAAAACAACAACTATATTTAAAGATCCATTAAGTCCAGCCTAGTACAGAACAACTTTTATGGATTATTTGTATAATGTTTGCTATGCTCTTTGGGGTTTCCAGGTAGAAGGGGTTAGACAAGGTTAACAATGAAGCAAAACATGCCTACGATAATAATAGACTTAAATCAGCTATTTCTGAAGTGAAACTATTGATTAGTACTTCTTTAGCTTGGATCAAAGTTATTTGTTTCTTTAGATAATTACAAACCAAAACACGTAACATATTTTGAGTTTAAGAAACACAGTATTTCATTCATTTTAATGTCATCCTCTTGACCACATTTCTGTTATATCTACACCATAGAATACTATGCTGAGATGAAAAAAGATTAGTAACTATATTTACACGGCAAGATTATCCATGATGTAAGGAAGATCTGGAAAGCAAGTTATAGAACATTAGATATTATGAGCACACACTTATTTTCATATACGCATAGAAAAAGTCTAGAAGATTATATACCTCTAGAGGATTTTCCCTCCTACTCTGTATTACTCTATATTGCTTGATTATTTCTCCACAAGTATACATTACTTTTATGTTTCCCATCTCTGAATAAATAAACAGAAGCATCCTGTCTCTTGTATAGGCAGGAAAAGTCAAGTTAAAGAGAGGGTGAGTGCTCTGCCGTACTCAGGCAGCAAACTACCCTGGATATGCAATTCATTGTTGCCAGAAGTTTTCTGTTGAGCAGGCAGGGGCTCTAGCTGAATGCCACTGAAAGCAGATCATGCCACAATGAAAATAGAGGACCTAAAAAGGGCAGACACACTTTGTAATTATATAAGGCCATTATATTTATAGTAAGTATAAGCAACGGTTACTTAGCGCTGAATGACTTATTTAATGTTATACTAATTCAACAAATATTTACTGAGAATCTCCTATGTCCCAGGTACTGGGCTAGACATTAGGGAAAACAAAGATGGATATGATGAGGTCCCCGCTCATAAGAAGCTAAACAGCCAGCTTTGAAGTAACCCAGAAGGCCTCAGGAATCCGGAAGATGACACCCACTGAAAAATACTCACTTCCCAGCTCCTTGCTCCAGGACAAACAACAGTCCAAGGCTTTCGGGGCTTAAATGCCTGTTCTTCTTGCTTTTCCAGATTAGAGGTATCCTGGTAGAGTATATGGCTCATATAGCTACATAATCTTAAAGTGAGTTTTCTCTCTCTGTCAGACAAGCAAGACCCCTGCATACAACCCGACAGTCCTTACCCCCAGACCACCACAATCTTAGCCTCTTGAAAGCCATGCTTGGCTCCCTAGTCTCTACTTTTCTTTTTAAACTCTTTTGTGGGTCCTTCCCAACCTGAGCCAACTCATTGCTCCAGTCTCTCCTCTCCCCTCTCCCTCCTGATCACTCAACCTGATTCTGCCAATTAAACACGTCAGGCACACCTTTACTTTACAGGGGCTGTTCTCTCTCCTCTGAATGAACTATGTTAGAGCCCCGCTTAAAAGTCACCTCCTCTATGTAAAGTCACCCCTCTCTTCGCCTCCATTACGAGGCCTTGATTATCAAATGACCACCAAGCTTACTCAGCCCATTCCAGTTGTCAAAATACTGAAATAATGCCATGCCATCTGGCAGACAGTTACTGTTCCTACGGTCCTCAAGGACCCCATTGCTTCACCGGCCCAGCACCCTCCTACATGACCCAGAAACTAAGGCACAGTATGAGGGGGTGACTCCAGAACTCACTTCTCCCAAAGCTTGGCATCCGCTCTGCCAGGTCCCTTCCTGTGCAGAACTAGCTGTGAAATGTTTTTACTATCTTCCTGCTCATCACACTACACTGTGGTCAGTGGTTCCTAGGCTTGCCAATCCAGCTAGATTTTGAAACTATGTTTTATTCGCCTTGGCTTTTTCCAGAGCCTAGTCCAGTACATGGTACATGTTCGGTAAATGCCAGCTTGCTAAATGACCACATTTCCCAAATTATTACTAATGTCATCTCAGTTACTTATTTGATGCCACTTTTGAACTGGAAAGAATATTTTACAGCCCATCATTAATGATTAAGTGAGACTAAACCAGAAAAAGTTGTATTTTTGCCATGGAAGAAATGACATCAAGGACTTCCATAAAGCTTAATATGTGGCAAAGAAGCCACGATTAACTAAAACCCCGAAATGATTTTTTAATTGCTTTTAAGTCATTATTTTTAACTTACTCTTCATCTGAACCTTTTCAAAGAGACTTATAAACAAGGAAAGCTGTTTAATAAAAGTTTCATGCTTTTAGTAGAGGTGAATAATGAAAAGGACAAAAGAAAACCAAGGAAAGAGCAAACATAAAAGGAGGAAGAGAAAAAGCAAAGAATGGAATCATCTAGAAAGGAGGAAGGTGAACCTGAGTAATCATAACTGGCCTCTACCTAACGGGAGGACATAAACACCAATTTAATAATAAAGTTTCTCATTAGTAGAATTTTTCTGCCCTCACATTTGTACATAACTATGAGCATCCAGTGTGTATATTATTCAGTACTCTTTCTGTTGTAAGTCACAGAAATGCAACTGAGACTAAACGAAAAAGGAAAGTTACCCGCTTATATAATTGGAATGTTCAGGGGTAACTGACCTGAGGCACAGGTGGACTCAGGGCTTTAAATAATGACCTCAGAACTTCTCCTTCTTCCCCATGGAACATTCTCTCAATCTCTTGGTTTTGTTTCCCGCTGGGTTGACTTCATTGCCATTCTTAAGTGGGTTCCCTCTGCACAGTGTCCAAGATGGCCACCAGGAGCGCCGGGCTTACATTCTACCAATTTAGCAACTCCAATTGTTCCAGCAAAGTCCTGGGTTTACTCTAATCGGCTTAGCTTGGGTTAACTGATTATTGCAAACCAATCTCTATAGAAATGGTATGTGATTCTTCCTTTGGTCAGACCTCTAGACAGTGGGTACAATCAGCCCTATCTCGATAATCCCGGCTGAAACTTAAAGAGGGGCATTTCCTTATAAGAAAATCAGGGTACAGAATTTAAAAGAAGGGGTAAGAGATCAAGGGAGAGCAAAAATACCAGATGTGTACCATGCCCTTTATGAAGCAAAACAATCTAGTGGCTAAAAGTCACTTTAGAGTTAGACCTGAGCTTGGCTCCTTTTTCTACCATTTACTGAGTGTTGTTAAAGATTTTTTAGGGGCGCCTGGGTGGCTCAGTTGGTTAAGCAGCTGCCTTTGGCTCAGGTCATGATCCCAGGGTCCTGGGATCAAGCCCCACAGGGAGCCTGCTTCTCCCTCTCCTTCTGCCTGCCACTCCCCCTGCTTGTGCTCTCTCTCTCACACTCTCTCTCTCTCTCTGTGTCAAATAAATAAATAATCTTAAGAAAAAATAAAACATTTTTTAACTTCCCTGAGCCTATTTCCCTATCTGCAAGATCAGGGTAATTGTACCCACTTCATGGTGTTGTTGTAAAAACCCACCTCATAGTATATTGTAAAGAAAATGTTTGTGTAGCTCTTTTCATGTGCTGGTCACAAAGAACGGCAGCTGTTAATGTTATCATCAGCATTCCCTGGGGCGGCCGTAGAAAACACAAAGGCTCTTTCCTACAGAAATGGGTAGGAAAGAAGGTGAATAGCTATAGCCTAGATGCAAACCATGGTGCTCAGCCTCATCTTCAGGCCCTCTGGAGTCCATTGGTTTGATCTTGGTGGAATCCCTGCCTCCCACTTCTTACACTCTTCTCAGCCCAACACCACATTGCTTTCCCTCTCCTGTGCAGATTTAGTAGGATGGGCGATCCCACTTGTTCACCAAAATGATCACTTTCTATATACCTGTTTATGACTTTGGAAAAGTCCCAATTATAGATTTTCCAATATAAGAATAATATAACTTGAAAATGCCCAATGCCTAGTTACATTTAAGGTGAGTCCACACTTAAGAATGCTAAGTATACTAAATCCAGTAATTTTTTAATCTGTGGCCCACTGGTACAGACTGAGGAGGCAGTTTCAGGAAAGCCAGTTGATTTTAAGATATATCTGCAGAGTTGTACCTTAACTTAGTGAACAATAATTAAGAACAACAACAATTAACAATGACTTAACCTCTTTGTGCCTTAGTTCCCTCACCTGTGAAATGGGGATATTAGTAGCTACCGTACAAAGGTGTGATAATTAAATGGATAATTACATGCACAATGGTAGATGGTTAAGCACCTGGTAGATGTGCTCAGAGCCATGTGAAGCTCAGAGCCCTGTGAGGCTGGGAAGAGAAGCCAGTGGTCTCTTTCCCTAACTTGTCCCTTTGTTGTAAGCCTGTGGGCCAGCTCTTTAGCCTACCAACAGAGTGTGAATGTGGGAGGACATCCTGTAGTTCTAGTTTGCTGTTGGCTTTGCGCTCCATAATGAGGGTCTCTGCCTACCTCTGGACCTCATAAACACAGACTTGAGAAGAAAAATTTGCCAAAGTTCAATTGCATATCAAAGAAAACCACAGAGCCGGAGAGCTCCCTGAGGACCCACACAGCCGCTTTGTCTCCTGCCAAGCCATGGCCCCAGTGCATGGATACGCCTGCAAAGCCAAGAGCCAAAGCCACAAAGTTCCACCAGTTCATTTAGCCTTGGCATTCAACGCACTGAGGGATCTGTTATTTGGGTTGTTGTCTCATTGTTAAGGGGTAAAAACAGAAACATCCTCGTCATCGGAAAACTGGTTTACTAAATTCACCACCACTACTCCAACCCCACCCCAAACCCTACCGTGAGAATAGCTCCACTGCCCTGTGTGACGAAATGGAGCAAATGCCCGCTTCTCCCCACTGGTGAACTCTGCTCTCCTTGTGGTGATTCTTTCCCACGGGCTGACTTGGATGGGCCAGTTGCCGCATTCCAGGGTAGATACAGCCCTGCAGCCAATGCTACCAATGCTCAGAATGGGCTGGGGTCTACCCTGTCTCAATCCCGGCCCCTTTAAGATGAAGCACTGTTGATGGTTTAATTTCTATTCCAATAGCTTTTCAAATCTTCCCTAACATCTCCCCCTACCAAAAAGTACAAACAAAAAAATTCGTAAGTCCTTCTGCACTTGGGATGTGCTTGTTTCTTCAAATGGTGCCCCCAAATCCAGTGACTACAACTTCTCTCCCTGGATGCCATGATGCTTTGAGTTCCAAAAATGTCCCCAAATGGAAACCTACATAGAGGACTTACACCAGAGAATTCTGAAGTTACAAATAGTAGCTTGTCTTGGAGACGTTTATTTCCTTTAAGTCAACAAATACACGTGGGGCATGTGCTCTCTGCTGGGACATTTAGGAGTGAGTCAACCCTGCCTTCTAATTTAGCTGAACACCTAACGTGGCAGGGAAATGGTAGCAGGTAACTGCACTTACAACCATGTGCAAAGGAAACCCAGAGAGCCACTTCTTCATGGTGGTTGAGAAGGATGTTAAAAAAAAAAAAAAAAAAAAAAGATATTATCCAGGCCAGGCCACAAAGAAAAAGTAGGATTTCTTCAACTGAAAGACATTCCAGGCAGGTACAGCACAAAGGAAGTCAGGCTGGAAAGTTCTAGGCATTACCATACACTGCAAAGTCTTACTAGAAACATCTCAATTATGAGTAAATACTAAATTATGAGTAAAGAAACGGTACCTAGTGCTAGCAATACTTATCCGTGAATTCTGTTTGAATGCTCAAAATTCATATTTTACTAGCAGAGCTTTTACTGTTTGAAGCACACAGCTGTTTTGTTTTGTTTTGTTTTAAACAAGTTTATGTTTTTAGACAGGAAAATGCAATCCTTAAGAAGAGACTTATGCAAGGCTGGGCAAAGGTCAGTGTCTTACACTCTCCAAGTGGCCAGGCTGGAGGCTGACCTGAGAATTCCCATTTCCTACATTACCCCCAGACCACCCCACCATCTAATCAAACCAATCCTACGTCTTGGTTTTGAACATTTGAAGATGGAAAGAAATGTGACAGGTCAAAATCTCAGATTCCTTGGCTTTATGATTACTTGCAAATCCACACAAGGCTCACATATCACTTTCCTCTCATTTTGTCAGCATCTGAATTTGTTTGGTTGTCGCGTGAGCGATGAAGACTTACAAGCTATGTTGATATGTACAGCATGTGGAAAACCACTCCCAGGTTCTCTGCTCTGAGAATGCCAGAGGTACATGTACACATTCTTATACACCCAGCCTATCGGTCCACTTGTGCACACACTCAACATCACTAGACACTCATTTAAAAAATGCAGCGTACTGTGCACTGACTTGATGGGAAGCCACAGGCTAAGTTCTCAGACACTGGCCAAGAAGAGATGGGATCCAACCCATCCCCAGACCACAGGAAAAATACTTTCAACCACAGAGCTGGCTGCAAAATATTCTTTTTGTAGGAAACAAAATGTTTCCAGCCCTGGGATTTTTTTTTTTTTTTTTTTTGGTCCTTTCACTGTTATTGAGTAGGAAAGGCAAATGCTTAAGCAAGAGGCCAAGTAAACATCTAAGGAAACCAAAACCAGGCTCCTCTGCTGGGAGAGTGGAACATAGGGTGAATGAGCTGCATGCTGGACAAGCCCCGGGCCTTTAGAAGCTTTGGGGGCAACGGAACCCGGGCGATTCTTCGAGTGTTTATGACCCCGGCTTAATCCCACTGCACTGCAGCTCCATTTATTAACTAGGTAGTCTCGGACAAGTGACTTCACTTTTCCAAGCCTCAGTTCCTTAAGTGTCAAGCATGGACCATAGATATCATAGATTACTGTAAAGAATAAATGAAGCACATGTAGAAGTCAAACAATGCCCAGCACAGAGCAGGCACTCAAGAAACACCATTTGTTAGGGTAGGGGCAGTCACTCTTACAGGTCACTGCAGAACTATTTTCATGGATTGTTAGAACCCAAGAATTCTAGCCCCCACATTTTATAAATAAGAAAACAGTCCTAGAGAGATGACAAGGTGTGGCCAAATCAGCCAGTAGAGGCCCAGAGCTAAGAGCCAGACAGCAAACTAGATGCAGAGGGCAAAGGGAGTTATAGGACCTCCCATCAGAGAGCACACCCGTGCTGTTGGTTGGCAGTGGAGCTCAGACTCTAGTGTGCCTAAGAATCACCTGGGGAGTGTATAAAAATGCAGGTCTCTCGGCCCACCCCTGGCACTACTGATTTAGCCTGGGAAGGCCCAGGAATCTGAATTTTTAACAAGCTCTGCAGGTGAATTCCAAGAGGTTTTCCTCTGACCTTTGGTCAAGAAGCATTACAAGAGGAAGTCATTGGCCAAATAAAGAGTTGAGCCGAGTACTAGGGTGGTATCTTATGGTTTAGCACAAACAAATGATGTGGCAAGCCCTACCATGAACATTGAACAAAATAATAAATGAGATATAGCATGACATTGTTTCTTCTTCTGGATCATTAACTGTTTCACAGAAGAGGAGCCTACAACTCAGTTGTGTGCCCAAGATCACATATCTAATTAGAGACAAAGCTAGAATTTAATTCTAAAATATCATTATCTTCTTCACAATGCAGACTCTCTTCTTTCTGTGCACCTGGAGGTGAAGACTGTGGACTTATGTATGTATATGTCAGAATCCATGCATTACTTTTAATCTCTGACATAATAAAAAAAATCATCCTAGCTTTTTGAGGCATTCAAATGGAAAAATCCTCTCATATTACTCCTGGGGCTATAATTCATTCCACCGGCTCCCTTGTAGGCTAATGGAAGAAACTTAGGAGGAAGAGTAACAAAGCCATACAATGCTGGACATTTCAGGAACACCAGAACTATTTGCATTGGTGCACACCACCTGCTTCCTTTTCATTAAATTCCTTCTCCTTCTAATATAAAACATATACCTGACCCCGAGGTCTATAAAGTTCGGTGCATCATCAGATAACCACCCAAGTATCCTAACTGTACTAAAAAAATTGGGGAAACTTCTTAACACAGCCCAAATAAATCAATATGTGACTAGATTCAGAGTCATTCTTCAAAGGATGGAGTTTCAGCTGTTCCGTGTAGTGATGTAGTGATGTAAGAGTCTCTTAGCAATTCTGGGGTTTTGCCCCCACAGACTAGCAATGATGGCTACTTTTTACCTTTTGGTCCAATACTAAAGGATCCGAGAAGGTACACAACTCTAGCTCCTTCACTTCTACTTTTCTCTGATGAATGCTTTAAGACAATAATAATCTCATCCCCCAAGAGACCCTTCTGAAAGTTACTATGAAATGTGGGCAATATAGCAAAGTGAAAGCCATGGCCTGGTTGAGGAAACCAGTAATGGACTCTGCAGTTGGATGATGCTTATCCTCACAAGAATCTCAGAATGCTCCAATTCATTAAGTTGGTAATAGTGGCCTTAGATCGATCTTAACAATGATTATTGGCCAAAGAAGGGGATTATGGAATTCTCCTTATAGAATCTGAAGTGGAATCTGAATTAGAATCCAAATACTAACCACTTAACCATCCTTTCCCTCCTGCAGAGAATTCTGGCCTTTGGAGCTACTCTGCTCCATGTCATCATTGCATTCAGAAGTTGCCAACTTCTCTTCCATGATATGAACCCATTAAAGGATGGGAGTCTGCCATGCTTTCAACAAGGGAGGACCAGGGTCTTGATGTGTATATACAGACCCTGGAACATTTCAACACACCTCTTATAGAGGAGGTTCTGTTGGTTTCAAACCCTCAAACACCCCAACATATATTTCCAGCCATTAAAATGTTTCCTGAGCTTAGATACAACTGGAAAGTTTTGGAAAATCCCACAGGAAGGAGAGTGGGCCAACAGAGCTCCTTTTCTCATGCCATTCAGGAAGCACTGAACAAAATGTTTGCCCTCCAAGACAGCTCAGCCTAAGAATCTGACTCTTGGGGCTGGAGAATCATGGCAGGCAGAGGAGCTCTTTGGGGGAACTGAGGCACTGGAAAGTATTTGGGGTCTTATATTAACCATGTGCCAATCAGAGAGCTTATGTAGAGCATGCCAGTCAAGGTCCATCAGGAAAACAGGATTCATCCCATGTAGTTAAGAGAGAGAATTTAATGTTGGGAACTAGTTACAAATGTGTTGGAGGAGCTGAAAGGAAAACAGGGGCAGTGAGGCAGTCCAGAGACTAGCAGCGGTAGGAAGCCACCACCATCCTTAGGGCTGGAGGAGCAAGGGAAGAGGTCCTGTTACTAGAACCCAGAAAATAGAGCTGCCCAACTCCATCTCTTTGTGGAGCTGGGACCACACAAAGGTCATGGAGGAGGACTAGTGTTACCACCACCTGAGACACCACTGGAAGCAGAGAGAGGGAGGCAGAAATACATGACTTCTCCCATACTTCTGCCCTCCACCCTCCCTTCAGGACCCCAAACTAAGCAGAATCATGGAAAGAGAGCCTGGGAAATGCAGATTGTAGGATCAGTTCCATGTGGTACCAAGCAGAGCAGGGGAAAGACAGGGAGGGGATCTGAGCAAAGAAGTAATCGACTGGCATGACCCAGTAAGGCCTGGATTCCTAGTTCCCAATTTGTAAATGGGGATCTTTGAGAAAACCTTGAAGCCTAAACTGGTAGTTCTCCAAATTAGTTAGCGATTCCATATCCCTGGACTTTAAATATGCCAGAATTCACGGGAGAGGAAGACACAGTTATCCATACGGCCCTCTCCTCTCTGAGCTCAGGGGCTTGCATGCATAGTTTGCACCTTTCCCTTTCCCCTGCAGGTGTTTTCAAACTTCATTTTTCATACACTCTGATGCCCAGTGTCTTTTTATAGAAGTCAGGGTTCTAAAAGAAGGAAACAGTGCCGAGGGTGGAGAAGAGAAAGCTGGGCCGCTGGAAGCAATGGTGCGGGGTATGTAGGGGAAAAGAAAGTTTTGACTCAAGATTCTGCACAATGATAAGAAATCCCTTCTGATCTCCAAGCTAATCACTGAGAACAGTCATTGAGGTCTGAGCGGAAGAATGGGAGCAGCCACACTGTCACATAAAGCAGGGTTGCCTCTTCTCTCCCTCCCAGGCCTGTTCCTCCTCCTGTGCTAGCCCATTCAGTGGGTGATGACCTCATCTACTCACTTCCATCAGAAACGGTCCCTCCTTCCAGATTCTCTCTCTGCGTAGCTGTTGATCCTACCTCCTGACCATCTCCATCTCTTCCTTCTCCATCTCAATGGCCACTGCTTTGGTTCAGGTCTTCATTTCTTTCCATCCTATTTCAAACCCATATGGCAAACCTCTGCCTGAGAGAACCTTGCAGTACAGATCTGATGTCGTAGCCCAGCTGAGAGCTCTCAATGGGGCTTCTGAGAGCTGTCAGGGTCAAGTCTGATTTGCCCTACCTTTCTTTGCTTTGCCTTTATATACAGATTCCATTTCCCCTGCCCCACCCATTGTACAGACACACACATACCCTCCCCTGTATCACTAAAGAAGCGCTACTTCTTTGCAGTTCCCACCCCAGAGCCTTTGTTCATATTGCTTCCTCAGCCTCCTTCCCCATCTACCTGGCAAATCCTGATATACCGTTCAAGTCTTCTCTCAAACATTATAACCTCCTCTGAATCCTTCCCTGATCAGATCTTCCCTGATGAGAGTTCTGACCATCCTAATACTGATGCTCACACTGTACTCTGTCACAGTTCCCTCAATACCTACTTGTAAGTAGTTACATGTCAGTCACTCTCAATTAGGTATTTCTCCCTCCCCTACGGTTCTTCAGGGCAGGAAACTGGGCTTTATTTGACTTCATATTCCCAAAATTTGGCACACATATCTACCCAGAAAGGATCTGGAGGTAGAAAAAGAGGAGTAAGGGATGGAAGGAAAAGGGAGTGTCCAATACAAAGAAAACTTAATCGTGTAGTCTAGATAAAAATACAAGAGTTATAAGAGGATCCATGTCTATGGTTAGAACACATGCAAAGGACTATTATTACAATTACAGTCTTTAGAAGATTTATTGCTAAAGATTTTAAGTTATAACATACACTATTTCTTAACTGAGGAAAAATATTAAGATTTTTCAGAGATGAAAAAAAGACTTCACAGATGCTGTGGCAGTCACTTAGCCAACTTGTCTCAGTGGGTTTTCTTTGAAAATATTTAGCCTTTGGACAACATTACACAACATGTAATGAGACCCCGTATGCACTGGGGTCCTAGAGACAAATGAAGCCCTTGGTAGAAATGCCTGCTGTTTAATTTAAACTGAGATTATAGGCTGGTTCTGAGACAGACTGGCCTTCTCAAGTCAATGGGAAGAAATGCTAACAGACTCTTAGCAGAGCCAATCCCAGGGATCTTGGAGCAAGGTCTAAATGAGAAAAGGAAAGTGGGAGGCATAAAAAGGTAAGGCTAGTGCCAGCATGGAGTCACAGGTAGAAAATGGAGATCAGTCACAAAGAAGAGCCTAACATTCCTGTGCCTGGGCATTATAGGAGAGTATGTCTGGAGAGAATACTGTATAAATAGCTACAAATAAGACAGAGCAGCTACGTATAAGGGAGGTTATTGAAAGGTTAGAAACTGCACTGGATCTACTGAACCTCTGCACTCTAAGGAGGGACCTGTAAGAGAACATAGAATGCCAGAGTTTTCCCGTTCCAGTAGACATTCACTGAATCTCCATTAGGCTGCTGGGATAATACTTTCAAAGAATAACAGACTACTCAGAAAAAATTTTAAAGGTAAACCATGAAATTGATTACTATGTGGGGAAAGTGACTTTGCAAGGACAAAATAAAGGGATAAATATCATTTATATGTCATTCTCTATCATCCATGAGGGAAGAGGTTATCTCCACAGGGTGCACCACTGTACCTCCTGGGTCCTGCAGGTTCTCACTTGAGGAGACCAGGAACGGGTAGGTACAGGTCTGTCCCCACTGTGGGCAAGACTCCACAGAGACTTTCTCTTTCTGCTTTGACATCGTAAATATCAGACACTGAAGCCAAACCCAGAACATGGAAATGATGCTGGCTGGAAAGGCCAGAACTTGGAAGTTGAGAGAGGAAGGGCCAGGACTTCCCCTGACAGAATGGGGAGATGTCCCATGGAGCTCATTCTTCCTCAAGAGCGTTCTGTTGCCACATAGAACCACATTGTTATAGGAAATAACTGATGATTATTTAACAGAGATAGAAAAAGCTCTCTCAAGGTAATGACTCATTCCACTCTTTGAGGGGAGCATTCTGCCTAGTACAACCACTGAGAGTGGCCACACCACAGTGGTTGAATGGAGAAATTTCCTGCAAGTAATTCCAAGCAGCAGGCATGAATAATCTTACTTTAACATGGGAGTCAGTAGAGGATAATGGTTAAGAACTCAGGAATGTAGGGGAGGGATTATATGTATGTGTGTGGGGGATGAGGGATCCTTAGAAGCCATGGGACTCAGAGCAATTTTTAAAAGTTCTATAAACTTTAATGTACTCATCTAGGACGTATACCCAGTAATATCTATCTCGTAGGGTAGTTGTGAGGTTTGAACAAGAGAATGCCCACAGAGCACTTAGCAGAGTAATTGGCACAGAGGAAACGCTCAATAAATGTTGGGTAGACAGAGCAAAGAAGTCCGAAAGCCAGGGCTGGAGGGGCTTTGGGTGATTTGTTCTCAATCCCTCCCAGTTATACCAGATGCCTCTGTTCTAACTTTTTAAGGTTTATAACAATGAACTTCGTTCCAAAGTTTTGACATTCAGAGAATTTTGTTACTTAGAGTCATGGATCATAATTCCAGCTCCAGCTCTCATTGCCAATTCTGAGTCGAGGATTCAGAAAGTAGGCAGTGGGGTATAGCCACTGTAGCTTGGCTCTCTAAAGGTGTTCTCAAAATCATAGTCCCTTTGGTAACAATAAAACAAGGGTCCAAGACTCAAGCACACATGCTCTTTGTCCTAGATGCCAGAATTCTTAAGGTCTGCCAAACCAAGAAAGGAAACTTTCAGAAAGATACCCTCTGTGGAAAATCTCTGCTTCAAACATTTGAACTCTAAGACAGTTGCCAGGAGCCATTGATTTAAAAATCCAGGGAAAGTTTGGGGAGGGGGGGCGGGCAGGGAGAAAGTGTGCAGAGAGGGGCAACAGGGTAAGAGGAAGGTTGAGGGAAGGAAAGAGGGCATATGTCAACTCTATGGTAACTGAAAATTCCAAATTATTTAGAGCAGCAGAAATTAGAAAAGCTCAATGACTTATATTACAGTTGACAACAATCATGCATTAGATAACATTTAGCATATCATAAAATGTTATGGTAACTCATCAGACTTACCTAAATTCAAACCAAATCCTAGAGACGTATTTGATTTGTCTTTCCCTATACCTCCATCATGTAAATCCTCAGCCTGCTTCCCATCCCCCCACACCAATTTCATAAGCCATGAAGATTTTAGAAGGGTCTGCACCCACTGCCCCAATCAGGTTGAAATACAAACCAGCATCGTACCATGTTGTGACCCTCTTGGCCACAGTGGACCCTGGGGAGAAGCAGAGACCACAGGCCCAGGCAGGGCACTCCTTGGGCAGGCATACTCCCCTGGCAACAGCAACCAGATGACGAATTCTCCAAGCTGGATCTGCTTCAGCCATATGTGTGACAAGCTGTGCTATTCAAATCATACACACAGACAGGGCAAGGAGCATTTCTGAATCACAGTCACATGCCAGGAGTATTTCTCAGCCAAATAATGGCAAGAACAAGAGGAAAAAAAGCAAGAAGCAGCTCATCATCTCCTTCCTAATGTCCCTGGCCCCAGAGTGCAAGGTGCTGTTCTAATATGTAATTCAATAAGCTTTGGAGGTAAGCTAAATGACATTCTAGATCCAGTCATCCTTGGGGGACAATCGGAGAGAAAGATAATGAGGACCATTCATTGCAAGCCAAAAGAATCATCACTAAGGCAAGGCCTCATTTTCTAGCACCTCATCTGATTCCTAAAGTAAAAAAAAAAAAAAAAAGTGCCTACATCTCAGAGGACATGGTACATAGCAAGAAGATTTAGGCTTGGAAGTTAAACAAACTTGGTCTCAAATCTTGATCTACTACTGAATAGTTTCTCTATTTGTGAAAAGGAGATGATAAGATCTCTGTTGAAGGCTTGTTGTGGGGTCAGTGGAAATGATGCATGTGAAAGGATCAAACGTGATGCCTGCAACCATAAGTACTCAATAAAGACTAACCCCCCAGCCTCCTGAGACAATAAAGAGGACTTTAAATTAGTGTTGCCTGGAGCACCAGAAGCCAGCAAGGATGCCCTTCACTACCAAACTGTGGGATCCTGAGATGGCAGGAAATGGGTCTCCACTCGGGCTGCCTCCTTCCCCCCGTTCCACTCTCTTTCTCAAATGAAGATGCAAAGACTCAAAAATATGATAATCACAAAGCTTCTCTCATTCTTAGAAGACCAAGCAAACAAAAGACCAGAAAACTCCAAGATTCTCAAACCATCACATAGCCCTTGAAGCTAGGCAATAGGAAGCTCAAGATGAAGGGTGACTCTCCATGAGCACACGTGACCATCTGTGGAAGAGGGGCAGAGAAGACAGCCTTGTTTGCCGGATGTTGTCTATAGTCATTCGTCTGGAAGTCCATGCTCATTGTGAAGTTCAACTTATAAAAAGTCATGTATTCACCAAGAATTTAAAATGCTGATTTTCTTTCTTCCTTCCTTCCTTCCTTCCTTCCTTCCTTCCTTCCTTCCTTCCTTCCTTCCTTCCTTCCTTCCTTCCTTTCTCTCTAAGATTTATCTATTTACTTAAGAGAGAGAGAGCGTGAATGAGAGGGGCAGAAAGAGAAAGAGAATCTCAAGCAGATTCCCCACAGAGCGTGGAGCCCCATGTGAGGCTTGATCTCATGACTCTGAGATCGAGACTTGAGCCGAAACCAAGAGTCAGTCACTTAACCATCTGCACCACCCAGGTGCCCCTAAAATGCTGACTTTCATCTGGTGATTCATTGCAGTGTGGGGTGGGATGGTGCTTTAAAAAATATATATATATTTTTGCAGAGTTCTGTAGAACCTTTTTATAAGCCACTGAAAGTCATAGAGGATGCAAATCCAGAAAATTGATTGGGTTAGGGCACTTTTTAGCCCAGAGTTTCCTATTAAAAGTCAACATAGTAGAGTGAAAATAGCAACAGATTAGAAATTAGCAGAATTTAATTCCACTTCCATTTGTGCTACTTATTAGTCGTGTGACCCTGAATAGGTCACTGAACCTCAATTGCTTACCTCTGTCTATAAAATTAAGTGGCTAGAATACAGTGTGGTTCTGAGGATCACCCTGCTGAGAATCACTGGAAGTGCTTGCCCTTACGGAGTGGTCACTGGGGCAGGGCCTAGGAATCAGCATTAACAAACACCTGTGATTTTTTAAGCTGGCTGTAGTTGAGAATCCCTGGATAAGATCATCTCTAGGAGGCATCTCAGATGGGACATTGTCATATCCTAAAGGCCTTTAAGGGCTCTAGTGAAAGCGCTGGTTCATTTGTAAATCAGTTCATAGTTTATGTAGCTCTTGCTTTTCCTAACCAAAGCTGTTGCCCCATTTTCTTCTCAGTCATAGCTAACCAAAGCCAAAATACAACATCCTGTCCAACCTTCATTCTCAAATGAGCCAAATACATTTCAGTGTCCTTGACTCTCAGGTCACCGCCTTGTCCAAGAGATCTCATAGCTGTTTCCTATGTTGTTTCCCAACTGAAAACACTTTTCTCTAGCCGACAACAAGGTCTTCAGTTTGGTTCCAGAGCCCTGTGTCTCTTCCACTTCCTGCAACAGCTGAGATTTCTCTGGAAATCTCTCATTCATATATTCGCCCTGGTTTACTTAGCAAGTTAGAGCTGGGAGGGTCACTGCATAAGGGGATTTGGTACCAGACAGTGTATAAAAATAAAACTAGTTAGAGCTGGAGGAGAATGACAGAGGTGATAAAATACTGGGAAGGTGAGTGGCTCAGTAAAGGGGAAGTAACCCGAACACTGTGTGAGTGGACTGGTCACTCAGCCTCTCATGGTCAGAGATCATGATCCTCAAAGACAGAAATAAGGACATGTACTAAGTCTTCCATAAAAACAAATATATTTGATTTATAGTAGTATTCTTTATTCACAGATAATGTCTTCTCTATTTTTTGGTGTTAAAGTATCTTTTCCTTTTTGAAATGGTGCTAAAGCTTAATTTTAAAACTCTGCTTTTTAATAACATTTAAAACCCTGTGATGCACCCCCCCACCCTTATTTTGTTTTGATTTTGAGTTGAACTTCTCTTGACTCCCTGTGGCTCAAAATCTCCTAGGGAAGACTGACTCTTCCCCTCAGCTAAGGTACATTGTCTATCATGGCCAAGGCATCTGAAAAGCAGACCCCCATCAGAAGCATGAGGGCAACTGTACTAATGAATTTTTAACTGGCAATTTCCAATGGAACCCCTTCAAGGGAAAGTTTTCTCTACTTGAGCCCATTTAGAAGTAGTGATTTTTTTTTTTTTTTTTTGAGTACATTGACTTTTTTCAGAGAGAGTCCAACGGAGTTTGGGGGTTTTTTTGGTAGGTGGTGGGGAAGGCATTACTATTCCTATCTCAAATGTGGAGACAGAAACAGGGAGTGTCCAATTGGGTGTCTATGTTGTCCTTTCTCTGATGGAGCCTGTCTTTAAGCTCTGAGTCTTAGCTCAATGTATTCATTTGCTGTTACTGCACAACTTCAGGTAGGATTTCCTCAGATTTTAATACATTTGCCTGCTGACCTGAAAAAAAAAATCCTTTTAAAAGTCACCATTCTGGGTTCCTCTTTTATACATTTTCCCAATCTGCTCAATACCTGTTAGAGCACTTCTGATGGAAGAGTGTGGGCAGGGGGTTAGATTTCACACTTGAGCAGTTCTGAAAAGGGATGGAACATTTATACCCAAGGCAATGTACTTGGCTGGGATTCTATGTTCCCTTTGCTATTTCTGCAGACATTTATGCTTAAAAAGAAATTTCTCCCACCCTGCAGCCAAACTTCTCCTCTGGCTGGATACACACACATACACACCAGTCTCCTTTCCTAAAAACAGCAGATGGGCTGAGGTAGAAAGAAACAGAATAAACACAATGACCCGGAGCCATTTTACAAAGGGAGAGGGGTTCATTTTTGAGTGAGGGCAACTAAGCCTGAATTCCTCTCTGGAGGAATCTGTGAATAGCGAGATACAAAACTATGACTTCCATGAGGCAAAACATCCTCTTCAATGTCTTTCTTTGGGTGAATATGATTCTATGCCTGACATTCTTGCCCCAAACCTACCCTTCAGCTTATCTGGGAGAAAATATTTCTCATCTTTCTTTTAGTTAGTCAGTCCTCCATTAAGCCTATCCAAGCACAGACAGCAGAACTCATGACTGGTTGGAAGATGGCAACAAAGATTTCTTATCCTTCCCCTCAGCCAACGTCCACAAGCTGCCTGTTCCCTGCAAGCAGCTGCAGGACCCCTTTCCCTCACTCCGCCTGGGTCTGTGTTTAGGGCTCTCATATGCTTACACAGAGGAATTCCAGCTAGGATTTCAAGGGAAGCCTGACTCTCACTCTCCCATAGCCCCCAGCAGGCCGGTTCTGCAAAAAGATACTCCCATCCTCAGTACTGATGCAGCATTTCTTTATGAGGAGCTGCTTGTAATTGTCAAGGTCTGATGCCAATCTTTTTAACTGACAATTACTAATACTTTAAAGGAACTATTAAGCTGTGTAACTAAATTCCTATGGGGAAGAGTGATTCAAATAAGCAGTATGGCCTTCTTCCTCAAGACTGGGTTCACATACGGATACGAGGAGTTTCTCTCTCTCTTTCAAAATATATGTATTGAATGTGTAAGTGTCAAGCATTGTTCTGCTTCTGAGGGTATACAAATAAGATTCAGTCACAGCCTTCAAGGGGCTCACAATCCAGACTTCACTCGTGCAAGAACAGAGACAAGTACTAGGTGCATCTGTGGGCAAAACTGAGGGAAACGGGGCTGATTAAAGCTTGGTGTCAGGAAGTCTCCACAGTGATGGTGTTTTGAGTCTTTTAAAACACAAAATAGATACTGAGAGAAGAATTATATCACCAGAAAGGAGACACTAAATACTTCCCAGATGCAAAACAACCTGGGACCTTGAGAAAAACCTAAGGATTCCAGTAAGGACCAGGAGTTTGAGAAACACTATGGGTCTTATCAACAATTTACTGGGTACTTTAGGCTCTTCCCTCAAGCGTTCTTTAACTTCCAGGTGACTTCTAAATAGAAGATGAAAATATTATTATAAAGTCCATTTAAATAAACCTACTATATGAAAAAGTGTCTCTTCCCAGTTTGTTGAAATGAGAGTCATAATATTTATTTCATCAAGGGGGTGTGAAGCTTAGTTGGGATTAATTTCCTTCATGACTCCTTCCAGGATACTAAAAAATTTATATAATCCCATATGGGGTTTGTAGGAACGGATTTCACGACGACTTAATGAAAAATAGTATGAATATTTCACCAAGTTTTTTCTTCATTCTTTCAAGTATAACCGCCCTCTCTCCTGCTTTTCCAGCCCCCCATGACGACGCGCCTGGTCACCGCCAGCGCCTGCTGAAGGAAGGCCTCAGCCAGTCCGTTGTGTGTGTTGCTGCTTCACCAAACACCCCAGAGCCTTCCTTTGCGGAGGGGTCTGCCCTCTCCTCCACGCTCACTAGACCCATCATGCTCATGCAGCCTGTACCATTTACACATTCATCTCTTCGCCAGGTGATGGTGAACATCTTCAGGGCATCGACTTACCCATAGTTTGAATCACTGGCATCTTACATGGTGACTAGCAGAGAAGAGGTGAGCAAATCAAGCCTTGTCAAATGACTGAGGGCACAAACCCTCTGCTCTCATGACAAGGCCAAAATCAACCCGTGTCTTCTGAACATGGGACCTGCCCTCCCGTTTGTCTTCTTTTCCTGTTCCTCCTTACCCTGAGCTTTCCCTTTACTTTCTCTCTCAGGAACATCCATTTATCTATTTAGGGCAGCAGTTTTCAGTCTTGGCTGCACAGTAGAAGCACTTGGGGGGACCCTTTACAAATGAACACTGGTGCCCGGCCCACCGAAGCAGATTCTGATTTAATCAGTTGGGGTGGGGCTCTGGTGTTGGTATTTTGTAAATGCTCCTGTGATGAGTCTAAAATGCAGCCAGGCTTGAGAAACACTGATTTAAAGTGATAACTCACCTCCCGTCTTTTAAAAAGACTAATGTGGCTCCGGTGAGTTTACCTTGTCTGGTTTCAAAGTAGGTACCGTCTCAACCACTTATTAGGTAACAAATCAAACACTGCCTTATGACCGCGCTTCACTATTGGTTTGTTCTTTGACTCCTGCCCTTCATTTTGATGATTTATGAGTGTATACACACATGGACCATCTCTCACGCTAGACCAGAAGAACCTCGAAGGCAGGAACTCTGTCTTCTACTTCTTTGCATCCCCAAGCCATGCACATGGTGGACCGAAAACATATTTTTGATTATTAAAAGAAAAAAATCCAAAATACTAAAAGATAAAAAAAAAAAAAAAAAAACCTAGTAGAGGCCATTTTATTTCCACTTTAAGGACATGCCTTTGGTAAGAATAAAAATGTTGCAAAAAGGGTGGGGCAGGGTAGAAGCAGACTAGAAAAAGAGTAAATAAAAGTCAAATGGAAAAAAAACTAAATTAGTCCAAAAGAAAATGTTTCCCAGCTTCTTAAGAGGGTTTTTGCAAACACTGAAGCAGAATAAACAAGAGAATTAACTTGGCTTGTACCCTGATAAGGAGATTTCTTTCTCGGTTATATAATTTTACAAAGTTTCCAGGGTGTAAAGAAAATAATCAGCCAGGGAGGACTCCTTCCCTTGGACTATACAATTCAGCTCTTGGTTTAATCGGCTCGCAGAGCTGCTCAGCTTGACCTGACCTCCTTCCAGCCCTGTGATCTCAGACTAAGCCTCACATTCAAGAGCCCTGGTATAGAGCTCAATGTCATAGAAACGGGATAAAACATAATCCTCATTCCATGTCCTTGATCCCTTGGTGTAGTGGCCTCTGTGCTTTGGTGGGGGTGGGGAGAGCTATACCAGGTATGTCCTCCTGGTGGTTCGTGTTCCAGAGATCTGCTGATGCTGGAATGATCTAGGCATGTTCTCTTACCAAGTAGTGTTATAAAGAAGTATTGCTTGGAACAACTACCTTAAAGACTAGCTCAAAGTACTGTTTTGTGCACATATCTCAGAAAAGGTTTATCTTCATATGGCTTCTCTACTTTGTCATGAAGTTAAGACCACAGGAAAGGCTCGGTGAATCACGATGCACATCTTCTGCTAAAGCGAGATAAGTTCATCAGATGGAGACATGTTTTCTACATCAAATTTTGTCCTAGTTATTAGGCCACAAATTGAAGGACTGGTCCCAAAAGGCATGCACATTTCTATAGATTAATTAAGTGTACGTTCTTTTGCCTGGGTTGGCCATTTTAACACTGGTCATATTTTACTTTGCTATAGCATTTTATTATACTTTACTATTTTATTTACATATTTTACTAATTAGTGTTTGAAAACATGATTCAAAAGCATTTAACTCTGCTCTTGATTGATTAGCAATGATAGTAACATGTTGTCATTTGTAGATTAAGATAACACCACTGACTCATTTGATAGGATATGAGTTGATAAACTGTCACTGATCTATCCATGCTGTGCTCCTCATTCTTCTTGTGACTAGTGGCCTGTGTTTGACCTTATGAGCCCAAACCAAGAGCCTCCAAAATCCTGCAGTTACCAAAGAGACATAAAATAATAGCATTTGTCCTAGCAGTTACTTCTACTGACATTGAAAAAAATGGAAATGACAGGCTAATTTATTAAAACAAAAGGAAAAGAAAAATGTGGCTCTAACTTCTTTGTATACTAATAAATGCTAGCTAGAATTGGTTAAACAAGGATCTGGGAGTCTGGAGTCCAAGCTACCATATATAACAGCCTACATCACAAAATCAGTATGTGCTATCTAAAACCTAAAACAGATAAACTACACATTTTCAAGGAATGGGGTTAAAGATCCATGACAATGAATGGACCAACACTGATTCACAAGGACTTTTGCTTCTTCAAATAAGAGTTTAGGCAGCAGTGCCTGACAGCTGCCAACTGGGTTTATTTAACATAATGTATAACCTACGGTACAAACCAAAGGTCATTAGGTTCTACAGGAACATCTCTGGCTATGTTCCACTGAAAAGAGAAGTGTGGATTCAGAACCCAGGATACTTGAATCATTGGGGAAAAGGTATCACTGAGGTAATGAGCACGCCAGGGCCTGAAAACTTAAGAATGTTCCCCTAAACGAAAACAAGCAGCTCCATCTTCTCAGAACATGGCTGACTCAATCATCAAGCTGGAATGTTATTTACACAGTCCCAAGCAAACCAAGAAGAATCCTCTGGTCTGTAACCAAGGGCACTCGGAAAGTTATGTCTGGAACAGGCAAAGGCTCATGTCTGTTTCTGATGATTCCTGACTCCTTGAAAGACAGCCAATTTACCTAATGCAGGTAAAGGGCAACAACTCCTTGCCACCTCCCCCAGAAAGGACCACCAGCATGATATTTCATGCCTCTTTAGTGAATAACTTGGACTGTAATATACTTAGCAAGATGGGCAAATCTGGATTCTGAATTCTGCCCCATCCAACAAATCAGAACAATCACCCTATCTTCTCCCTCCTCCTGCTTGTGGGAGAGGTCATGATGGAACCTGATCCACACAACAGAATAAAGTTGAGGTTAGGCATCGGGAAAAATAAATTCCCTAATTATGAAACATTTTACCAAAGGGGTCAGACTGTGGTGTCCCTTTCTTTAGAGTGAAAGAAAGGGTATAGAAAGTTAAACTTTCTGGATGGAAGGGGTGGGGGAGTTCTCATTTGAGGCCAGGATAGAAATAGGGAGCTCTGGGAGAGCTATCATCCTTTTGTGTGTGTGTGGGGGGTCTCTCTAGCACCTTTTGGTACTTGAACCTACTGGCTTAGTAGTTAATGCACAGGTACCCAGGGTCTGGGGAACAGTTTAATCACATGGCAGGATCTGTCTGGCCTATGGTTTTCAAAGCATACTAACCTCAAGAAAAAGCACTATCACTATTTAATTTGTACACAAATTATCTAGTCCTCAACAAATACCAGCTAAGTGAAATGATCATTCATCCTTTAGAGATGGAGAATTTGAGATCCTTAGAGGGTGGACCTTGGTCACTTCCAAGCCATTGGCAAATATCAGGAGGCATGCTAACTCGATGGGCTCTATTCTTACATATTTTTTTCCTGTGAGCGACTGATTTCCCACTTCATTACAATTGCTGTTGGGGTGGGCAGGGATGCTGGTTTCTTTAGCTGCCCCCTGACAGTGTTGGCCCAGGACAGACAATGTGGCTGATGCTTTCAGAAGATGAACACTCCGATTGCTAAGTACATCTTGTTCTCTAAACTGGACAGTTCAAAAACGCTGTCAAAGCACTCACCTGTCTTGTCTCTGAACCAAGGCACTGCAGAATCAGCCGGGTGTTCACACTGTGACTCCAGGTGGTTCCCAGGGCAGCTGTGACACAGCTGGAGCCAGAAGTGCCTGAAACAAAACAGGGCAAAACCATGATTATGAGTGCCCATTTCTTGTAATGGTGTTTCACATAAACAACAGTCCAGTTGTTGCTCATTGCTTAGAGACTCCTGGGGGACTCAGTTCACTACCACAAAAGTTGGCAAATTAGAGAAGGAGAGGGGTTAAGGAACTTGAGACTAAAAATAAAAACCAGCATGAGTTTCCTTCAGCCTCAGTGAAAGCGACCACCACTGGGCTAAAAGATAACAGAGTTATATATCAATAAGAGGTTGCATGCAAGGCAGCTTGGAGCCATTGCTAATAATAAACTGAGCCACTCAACATCCATGGCAGAAAGGCATAATGCTACTGCAGAGAATAAGAGCCAGGTATGAAACAGTCTTAGTTTAACAGAGCTGTAAGACTTGTTTAACTTGATAAGAGTCTTAACTCAGTTTTCCTAATCAATATAGAAATGGTGGCATGTGCATATAAAATTCTTTTGCCCTTCCAACCCCAGCACACATGCGAACACACACCCAGAAGAGGAATCCGGAAGATCTAACCATTTCATATCTAATCTGTATTAGACAGTCTTATCCCCAGAGAAACATTCCTTCACCTTCTAAGACTTTCCTGTAAGGGGGAGGATGTGAAGGATTCATCTGAGTTTCCAGTCTACTCCAAGTTGTGCTTCAGCTACCACCTTACATCTCCAGAGCTCCACTGATCCCTCTTTTTTTTTTTTTTTTTAAGATTTTTTTATTTATTTGACAGAGAGAGACACAGCGAGAGAGGGAACACAAGCAGGGGGGCATGGGAGAGGGAGAAGCAGGCGTCCCGCCGAGCAGGGAACCTGATGTGGGGCTCGATCCCAGGACCCTGGGATCATGACCTGAGCTGAAGGCAGACACTTAACAACTGGGCCACCCAGGCGCCCCTCCACTGATCCCTCTTGACATCATCAGGAGGAAACTATTCCTGCGCTCCTCCTCTTCCTTCTCCTTAGAGGCAGGCTTACAAGTCCCACCACTTAGAAGCCTGCCCACACCCCCCACCTCATATCTGGGACATCTTGAGGTCTCCTCTGAATTCCTATGTGCACTTTGGCTCGGGGCCATGAGAGGAATCCTAGCCCTAGGGAGCACAGTGGGACATTCATTATGCCTTGTATCCTCAAGATGCCATCTCTTTGCAATGAGGAGACTAAGTACAGAGAGGCTGAAGTCCACCGAATTAGCTAAAACAACATGAGGCCTTGAGCTTCTCATTCATTGCCTGCTTACTGCATCATCGGATTTTCACCCCTCAGTCTGGAGTATTGGTCTTTTCTTCTTTTCTTTCTTTTCTGGACCTGTCATCTTTCAGGGTGGTCTACCAACTTTGCATGGCCTTACACTCCTGGGCCCAAATATTACAGCAGATGCATGTGGGTCAGTGGTTCTAGGCTGGAGGTGATTTTGTTGGCAATGTCTAAGTGGGAGTGCCACTGGCATTTAGAGGGTAGAGGCTGGTGATGCTGCCAAACACCCTGTAACGCACAGGACAGGCCCCCATAACAAAGAATTATCCAGCCCCAAAAACGAGAGTGCTGAGGTTGAATGCCCCTGGGTTAGACAACACCAACCATACATTTTCTCTGGTTCAAGCAGGTACAGGAATGAATTAGATGGAAATCAACAACTGGGACCACAACAAGCCTGGGGATTTCCGAAAGAAGAATACTTTAGCATAGGAAGGAATAAAATTTAGGGTGACCTTAGTGCATGATGTACATCATTCAAAACATACACAAATTAATTTGAAAACAAAATATCTAGACCGTGCTCATCTAATCACATCATTCCCTTACTCAAACTCCTCCAGCAGCCCTCCATGCTGAGGAGAAATACTAACTCCTGAACAATGCACCTGGGGCACTTCATCATCTGCTCCCCAGTCTCTCTCTGGCCCCACTGCTCTAAGCTTTCTCACTGGATGGTCTCCTGTAACCTCCTGACTTCTCTGTCCCCATCCTCCTTGACCTCTTGTCAGCAGCTGATAAAGCTTCCCCTTCTTTTGACATCCAATATACTGCTTCTTCTGCTTCTTCTGAATCCCAATGAGTATTCTTTTCCTTCTCTGCTTTTCTTCTCCCTCTCTTCCTAGTTGTGGGTGGACCCCAGGGGGCTGACCATGACTGATTTTTCTCCTACCACCCAAGTGTCTTCAGTGGCTAGGAAGGTAACGTGCATTAGTAAAGAGGCCAGGTGTTTGCATCTTAAAACGCAGGAATCCTTTATTACTGCAAAGAGATATACTTTCTTCCATTCTTCTTAAAATATACAACCCTCTTGTCTTCCATTTTCCCCTTTTTGATAGAGACATATTAATAAAGAAATATTTTCTGTTATAAGAAAACCAACCCTGGAAAGGCAATGCAACTGATTTTTCTTTTCTATTTTTTTCTTTATTGCATTTTATAAAACAGCTTTTTTGAGATAATTCACACATCATACAATCCACCCAAAGTGTACAGTTCAATGGTTTTTACTATATTCAGAGTTGTTCAAGCATCACCACCATCATCACCTCAAAAAGAAACCCCATGCGCCTTAGCCATATAAGCCTCAAGCCCCTCTTTCCTGCCCCCCAGCCCTAGGCAACCATTACTCTGCTTTGTGTTTAATACAAAGTATTAGGAGATGACGGGGAGTAGTGGAGACTGTGGTGAATGAGAGCATCCAGCCATGATCGCAAGGGGGCAGACCCTGGCTGCTCCAGCTATTGCTGTCACGTGACAATATGAGTTCGTAGTCAGCCACATCTTTTGACTTTTAAAAGAGAAGCCAGAAGTCGATGTTTTAAGTACAATCTCCTGGCTTTAACATGTTGGCTTAATTTAACAATTTTTGCAAACACACAAATGAACATACTTAGGAGCCATATATCACTCATTCCCACCAAGCTTGCAACCTCTGCTCCATATGGCATGGCCTCATTGTTGACAAGGACAACACCCCCACGTGGATGATTTTGAAGGCTTTGTCTCAACCTATGACCGGCCTTAGCACCTGTTCTCCTTTATCAACAACAAGAACTACAAGCTTGACCTAATGAATTTCAGCACCGTAAACTGAATATCTTCAAATCAAGCTTATGTCTTCCCATATAACTCACTCTTCTTTCTTTGTCCCTTTCCTTGGCCTTCTAGTTAATCTGGTTCATTCCATTTTTAAATTTCTCCTTCTCTCATGCTTCTCAGTTCCAATAAATTGTGACGTTCTATTGACTGAACTGTAAAATCTCACCTATATCCATTCCCTACCCTCCTTTCCTCCTACCCCAACCTTAGATCAGACCCCCATTAGCTTTCACCTGGGGATGGCTGCTAGAGCTTTCTAACTGATGTCCATGTTGCTGTCAGTTCCTCCTCACTAAAGCCCATTCTCTCTTCTTCTGCTGATTAACCTCCCCAGGCACACACCTAAGCACACTCCCCTGCCACTTCTGATCAAGCATGCTCGAAAACTTTCAATGGCTCCCAAGTGCGTCCAAAGAGTTCTAAATTCCTCAGATTGGCATTCAAAGCTCTTCTAGTCTGTGCCCAACCTGCCTTTCCACACAGCTCCCTCCATTCCACTTCATAGAGACTTTGCTCCAATGTAATCACTTCTTCCCCATGTCCCTTCCACACCTGAAATGCCTCTAGGTCCACACGTTGTCTTCGATACCACTTCCTGCACTCCACTTTCTTGGTCATCACAGACATACTGTCTTCCTCCTCTAAATTCCCATAATACTTTATTTCCCTCTCTCATGTTTCACCATTTTCTCTCCTGTGGTATATTCCTTGTGTGTGCTTTTCTTATCACCCCTAATACATATTTTAAGAGGGCCAAATCCATGTCTGATTTATGCTAGTCTGCCTGAATCACTTAACTTATGCCTCAATCATTCTGTGTCACTGACACACAGAAGATACTTAATAAATCCTGATTAAATAGTGAATAAGTTATTCCTACTCAACTTTGAACCATGTTATATATATTTGTTCTAGCAGCAGATTTACATTCTTAATTAATAGCATTTTCACATTTTTCAAACAAACTTATTAGAAGCTTGTTGCTTCTAACAAGATGCCTACTAAGTGATAAGATGAAGTAAGGCTGAGCTTTCAAGTTTGCCACGAAAAAGTTACATGTGACTAATCAGGAGTTAGTTAAGCACTCAAAAAAAAAAAACAAATATATATATATATATATATATAGGTAATAAAATCATAGGCATTTCCCAGGTCTGGAAGATGTTTTCAGGAGTCAGAGCCATATGGGGCCGGGGGTGACTATTTAAAGGCTGCCATGTCCCTAAACCAATGAAAACAGTATAACAAAGTACCCATATATCTGGCTGCTTTCTGGACAGGCAAGCTCAGGTCCTGACAAAAGGCCATGAGTGCAAATAACTGTGGAAAAGTTTCTAATGGAAACCCCGAGTGAGTGGCTTGAGGAGATCTACTTTCAGGAGTGCTTACAAACATTACGTCACCACAAGAGCAGTAACAGAGGACCTTGAAAGCTAATGATAAGAAAAGACAATATTTTTAAAGTACTACAAGTGAGGCACTAGGTGAGCCCTTTATATAAAGAGGGCTTATGTCTTGTTTGAGCTTCATATCTTAGTTACATCTTTTTTTGATCCTCACAGCCACCCTCTGAGGTAGGGAATATCATCATCCCTATTGACAAACTGAGGCTGTGAGAGATTAAGTCACTCTCCCAAGGTCACATGGTTGGTTAATGACAGGGCCGGGACTCAAACCGGGCAACTGTCTTCACCACTACTCCAGTCGGCCTTCTCCAGGCTCCTTATGTCAAACAGCCCACAACTGGGTCAGCCCAGGGGGCCTCGGGAAGGGCCTGAAGGGCCTGAAGAGCCTGAAGGCCCACCTCTGAAAAGACACTGATGGAGGCGTATTGCAAGCATCTCATCACTCATCTGAATCTGTGTGTCACTCTGGCTCCACAACCAGCTTCCTCTGTTCTGATATACAGTGATAACTCAGGGCAACGGGTTTCCAGAAAGACAATGCATGCCCTGGCTTGGAAGTTATTTAACCTCGCGCAACTGGCCCAGCAGCTGATTCATGTAAATCAGGTGGCCCAAAACTGACCCTCTCTAGTTGAAGGCCTAAAAATCTGGTCAGAATGGAAAACTTATTTCACTTAATAGGACCCTGAAGAGTGGCTATAGGTGGTGGGATTACTTGAGAGAGAAGTGGGAGAAAGGAAGGTGGGGAAACTGTCAGTTACTATAAATTTATAACTTTTCTTTTTTTTCAGATTTTATTTATTTACTTGAGAGAGAGAGAGAGCACGTGTGCACAAGTGTGTGGGTGGAGGGGCAGAGGGAGAGGGAGAAGCAGACTCCCTGCTGAGCTGGGAGCCCAACGAGGGCTTGATCCCTGAGATCATGACCTGAGCCAAAGGCAGATACTTAACCCACTGAGCCACCCAGGTGCCCCTGGGTGTCCCTGTAACTTTATTTTCAACTAGAAAATTCAATGGCCTCATGTCTTTTGACTTTCAAATATTTCTGGCATAAATAATCATTAATGCTGTTTATGGGAAATTAAAGGTAGAAGGAATCTGCTTTGCTGGCCTTTCAGAAAAGGTGATTTCCTGAGCAATGACCTAATTGGTCAGGAAAGAGATAAGTGAATCTTCTCTACGCTCATTTTAAGCGGAAGTTCTAAAAATTAGGGCACTGTCTCCTTTTCTCCTTCTTGATGACTCTGATATTTAGACCTGCCAAGGCAGAATGACTTCATTGTACTGGAATTTGGTTCATTTCAATACAGATAGAAAAATCAAATAAGTGAACTGGGTTTTGAAAATATTTTCATTATTGGGGATTTTTCATCATCACAGGATTGAGCTTGTGGAAGTACCTGAATAAGCTACACGGAGAAAATCAAATTTGTTTACACTGAAGTCAGGTCTCTCTAAAACAGACTGTGGGGACATTCGTTCTCCACTCTCTCAGACTCTTTTAGGTAAGTCAGAGCATGTTTTCTTTCTGTGACTGCTTACCCATCTGTAAAATGTGAATAATAATTCCTGCCTCCAGGCAACCAAAGGTTCATGGTGACTCTCAGATGGAGATATTTGATATGTATAAATGACAGGAACAATGCTGATTAAACACTGAAGATGAAATTCTAGAGAGAAAGAAAGCTGAATTATCATCTCCTACATTTTTTATTCTATTAATAATGAGGCAAGCTAGTAAAGCTCAGTCACGAAGTGGTTAAAACAACAGGACTTGGATTCTGCAGTATCTTTCATGACTACTATCTTTTGGATCCAATTCCCCATGCCTGTGGAGTGGGAGTTGGTTATGAAGATACATTTCTCACAAGGCAAGAGGCTCTCTCCCTGTTCTACACACAGGGTATAGTCCTTGTGTAATCAGACTGGAGGAGGATAATCAGGTTGCTATGTAGCCTTGATTTCCAAAAAGGTAATGGGCTTCTGGTACCAGCTTGTGTCAGTATCTAGAAGAGGTCTGTTGGGGGGCCTTCAATGAGGAAGCTCCTTCTCTGAAAACATTTCAATTTCTGACTCCTGTGCTAAGCATTTCTGGGAGGTCAAACTGAATCTCCAGTACATAACATAAAAGTGTCTGCCCTGTAGCAAAAGGATCAACTTTAGAAGAATAGACTTTTCCATGTTAAAAATAATGGAAGTATAAACAAAGCACTGACTCCCAGGTCAGGGGTGGGGGGAGGAAAAATTCACAGCCCAGGAGGGCTGGATATCCTGGACATTGGTCCCTCCTGTCCCTTTAGATGAAAGGCAACTTATTGAGCTTGAAAGAGGAAAGAAAGAAGGAAAGAGAGAGAGAGAGAGATGGAGGGAGGAAAGAAAGGAAGGAAGGAAGGAGGGAAGGAAGGAAGGAAGGAAGGGAGGGAGGGAGGGAAGGAGGAAGAAAGAAAATACCTATAAATCTTTTCAGGACTGCAATAAGGTCAGGAAGGAGATGGCATGTTACCATTGGAATGAACAGTCTCTTTCTTATCTTTGTCCTCACATTCTAAAGCATGTTCTGTATAATGCATGACAGCACATGGTCAGCTGCTGGCTACATGGCAGGACCCTGGAGTTCTATTTCTGACTCAGCTGTGGGCTTTTAACGGGGCCGGGTGGGAGAAGGAGAGTGATGTAACAAAGAACATCAGGGCAGGTCTTGCTAATGACCAGTTACTTTGCCTCTCTGAGCCTCAGTTTCCTCATCCACGACAAGGGGTTGTTGAAATTGATCTCAGAAGTTCCTGTCTCTCCTAAGAACTTTGAATCTATGGCATTTTGATGACAAGAAATTAGCTCTTCATTCTGGACCTCACTTTTCCCAGAAGTTTGAGAATGTTCTACTCCGTGTGCTATCTTTGAATGGCTGTACCCTACCTAACACCCATTTAAGCCTACAGAGAGTGCAGACATGTGGTCCTTTTCCTAAGAGTAGATTTCCCTACAGACTAGGGATTTTCTAAGTCTCTCCTACCTACTAAAACCTTATGATGGGTAAACATGTGATGGCCAGTGGCCAAGTCCCAGCAAACACGACTTCATAACAACAAAACTTAAAGGTGGGAGTCTGAGTGAGAGAGTAGGGATCAGAAGGGGATTACCATCCATTAAATTCAGTTTCTCCTGTTTAAAACCAGGCCCATGGAAGTGGCTGAGCTTCAGCATATACTTTTTGTTGGATCATTCATTTGAACTGGGGAAGTGACTGAGAATCTTGGTTAGCCCCAGTCAAAAGATGAAGTAGGGAAATATTTAGATCTGCTTTTTCCTAAGTTACTGAGAGTAGCCTAAACTACCTCTGTTAGTGGATCATCAGGTCTTGTTGTCTTGTTTTATTTGACAAGGAAGCCAGAATTTCAGCAAGCAATGTTGAAGAGGATGAATGGGGTATAAAAGGGAAGAAGACTACCTAGGATAGGCTCTTTCTAGAATAAGGATTCAAGATGACCTTACAAGCTCCATGAGGCCACAGTGCAAAGGTATCACATAAAAAGAGATTTGGACAGGCTCACACATCTATCCTCCAGCAAAATTAATTTCCTTGGGGGTTTGTGGTTCATTAACTGAACCTGTGAACCAGCTGTATTCAGTGTGCACTCTACTTCCCCAGGCCTTTAAAATTGACAATGGTCTGTAGGTCAAGTTCCAACGGAAGTGATATTTCTGACCTAGCTCTATAAATAGAGCACTGGAAAAAACCCATCAGCTGCAAATGGCCCAGGAAACACACGCTATCTATTAAGTAAGTAACCACAGTATCTGTACTGCCATTTTAGATGAGAAAAAAATATCTTTTGTTATTTATAATCTTCAGAGCTTTGAGATTCTCAAAATACTTTGAAGTTATTAGTCTTCTTTCAGATTTACAAATAAAGGATCTGAGGCATAAAACCGCACACTAACTGCCTCAGTATCATCTGTGCCCTGAGGAAGCATTTGGCCTGGTAAAGGATAAGGCTGCTTCACTTTGGTAAAGCAGAACATTTCATCTCCAATGTCTCTCGGCTAGAGGTGAAAAGATTTGAGTGCAGTCCAGAGTCTTTACTTGCACAACACACCTAGGATCCACGTTCCAATAAAACTCGTTAGTGGGAAACGTTAGAAATGTGAAGAAGACAAGAAAACGTGGGGCAATCAGAACCTTTGGAATGCAAGAGTTAGGGATGGGTGAATCCTCCACAGCAGAAGGAAGAAACAGAGTTGGCTAATCACTAGGATGAAGACTGGTAGATGCTGGCACAAACCACTCAGACAGCTCCATTGGCTTTGTGTGGGGAGAACATACGTTAAGTTTCCCAGAGTCTTAGTATGGTTATGTAAGTCATCAGCCAAACAGGACACTTTTGAAAATGAAATGGGGACATTTTAATGACTATATTGGGATAACAGAGATGAATCAGGACTGTTCTGGGCAAAGTAGGATGCATGTGGGAAATTCCTAGAACAGGATGAGGGTGCTCACTCACCCTAGTCTACAACGCATCTAATTTACCAACCAAGAGTTCTATAGGGGACCCTGCACAGAACCGCTCTGCTATGTTTGCAGCGACAATCATGAACGTCCTCAAGGATAGCTATGAAAACAATAACAGGCATGGGAAGCACAGAACTAGGGTGTCTGAATAGAAAGAATTAATCTCCTCCCACCCAGCTCTGCTTCCAACATTCCCCAAGAGGCCTTGTCCCTGAAACCTTTCTTTAATATAGCTTTCTCCAGCTACCTTCTATTTGGGGGTGGGGGTGGGGAAGCCTGACTGGTGACCTGTAGCCAGGTCTCCTGACCCTTTGAAAAGAACTCTTTAATTAAAAATAAACTCACTTATTAGAGGAAACACATACTATTCTTAAGTAAATACTAGCAAATAAAACAATGAAAACAAAAACCCAAACATTTCATTTTCTTTTCATTTCATTCTGAGGCATTTTCTTTCTGAATTAGGCTTAATTCAACATCAACCAGGAAGATGCTTATGTGAAATGGGTTTTCTTCCATAGCAGTGTGTTCTAGATGCTCACTGTAAATAAGTGAATTCCTCAAATCATGCCCATCAGCCATCTTCGTATGAGCTTTGCTTTTCTACTCTAATTACAGAATCTAAGACAACAGGAGGATACCAGAGCTGGATTCTACTAAGTCCTGCTATTATTATATGTGGTCATCTCATTTTTTGACTGTCTGATATTTTTTTCAGGTGACTTTTTTTTTTTTCCTGGCCGAAGCAGAAGAAATACAGTCACTTAATCTGATTTCAGGTTATCTATAGTCCTGGCTGCTGGGGGGGAAAAAAAATCCCCCTCAGAGGTATGCATTCAGCCAGCTGCCTCTGGAGAAAGCTAGGAAGGACAAAACGTGGCATATCCTTTATCGGTTACTCTTCCTGGGGAGATTTAAACTAGAGTGAAGTAATGCTTGGTAGCTTTACATATCCAGGGAACTAGTCTGGACAATGATAGCCTACCTGACTGAAGAGCAAAGGGACACACTAATAGTGATGGGGAACTAGCTCACTAGGCAAACCCAGGACCAGGAGAGAGGGTCCTTTCCCAAGGCCTCAGCTGAAGTCTGCTGTTGCTCAGGCTGGATTGCATCCCTGGCTCTTTGCAGGTAATAAGAATGGGTGGGGGTATGGGGGGGAAATGCTGTTGTCTATCAGGAAATATGTTCTTCAAGAAAAATCATTAAAAAAGCATTAACACAAAGAGACATTTCAACTAAATAGAATGTCTAATCCTGAACTGGATCTTGGATCAGAAAAAAAAAAAAAGTTGCCATAAAGGACATAATTGGGACACCTGACAAAGTTTGACTTTGGCATATTAGATAATAGTATTATATCAGTGCAAATTTCCTGGGTGAGATCATTGTATCATGGTTATTATGTAAGAGAAGTTCTTGTTTTTCTGAGATAAATGCTGAAGTATTTGGAGATGAAAGGTCATGATATCTACGGCTTATTCTCAAATGGTTTCATAAAGATAACAATAATAAATTCATATTATAAAAAATAAGTTAATAATAATAATATGAGGGAGATTTTAAAAATGTGGCAAAATGTTAGAAGTTTAGGTGAAGCATGTGTGGGAGTTCATTGTACCTTCCCTGGAAATTTTCTGTAGATTTGAACTCTTTTACTTAAAAAAAAAAAACAAAAATAAACAACTGTGAAAATGTAGGTTGGCCTACTCTAGGAGCTGACTTGGGTCACTGATAGAAAATCAGGACACAGGACTGGATCTATGGAGAAATTACTAGGGCATTGTTTCATTTGCATGTTTATGCATCAGAATCATCTAAACCAGGTAAACCACTTTTTAAAATGTAGAATCCTTGTCCCTATCCCAAACCTAATGAATCAGCATCTCTGAGGGGTGATGCCCAGGAGTCTACATTTTCAAAAGGCTCTCCCAGATGATCCCTGTATACATTAAAGTTTGAAAAAAATCACGTACCAGGCATTTGCTATTTTGCTTGCAATTATAGACTACTCAGACCCCATGGACAGTCCGTGTACTGTTACGGATGCACTTGCATTTAAAAAAATCTCCACCTCATATCTTGTCATGTAGCTCTGCATTCTTTTCATCAGTGGAAGACACGGGGCTGGTGAATGCCCTTTGGCCCAGTTTTTAAGACTCCTATCTGCTGATTTAGCCCCCACCCTACTTCCCAAGGGGAACAGTGAAGAGATGTAAACTGTTTAGAAATGCCACAACTCATCTGCTTGGAGCTGCTGTCAGAGGAGCAACCCAAAACCCTAAGTCAGAAAGTGGAGGAGGGGCAGCTGGCGGCCTGCGGCATGAGACAGGACGGGGCTAGTGATGAGGCCCAGGTCCCCTGCAGGCAGAGACCCTCATTAAGGTCCCTTGTCAGTCAGGCTCCTTGACCTGCATTTCTTCCAGACACCAAACACAGCTTAGCTTTCAGAGCTCGAGCTTCCCTTTGTTTCTTCAGTGAGAACAGGAACAGAGCGCAAGCGAGGGAGTAAGAAAATCAGGTGGGACAGGAGCTAGGGGCCCTAAGGTGCTCTGAACAGTCCAGAGCACACAAGTGCATCTGACCAATTCAACTTAAACTGCACTCATCGCCTGCTTCCCTCGATCCCACCGCATCCGTGTACTCACTATTCCCATTTCATAGTCTAAGAAGCGACTTTACTGAAACCCACCTAGTGTGAGGCCGAGCTGGGGCCCAGGCCCAGGCATGCTAGGACTTTCTGTTGACCAGCTGCCTCCCTTTCGGCCTTAGAGAGCACATCGCTGTAGAGAATGCTTTTAATTATCACCTTGCCCGGAGTGCAAAGATTTATTGTTAGGCTTTCTTCCCGCCCCGTCTCAAGCACCCCTTTGGGAAGCAGCCTGATCATGATAGGAATCAGGATATTTTCATGCACGGGAGGGAATGGAATGCTGGCATATCACACGTGTTTGTTGCCCCTGAAGGCTGTGAGAAGGGGGATGGGGGCTAAGAAACAGAACGGTGAATAGTTCAGTAGGCGATCCCCGGGTCCTCAGCACCCTGAGTTTTAGACAAGAACCCAAAGGTACTTGGGATGTCTTTTCCCACAGTGGTGAGTTCAGCTGGGTTGCCAGGTTCCTGCAGTTCAGCCTGTGTTTCCTTGACATCTAGAGCTGGGCTTCCTGCGTCAAGGTGAGGAGAAGCTACTGCACTTCTCGCTTTTTGGGGTATGCAACCGGATACACACCCCCACCCCCGTGGTTGTCATGCCAACATAAGGCTCCCAACAGATTGGGGCCACAGAAGAGAGGGAAAACTCCATTCTGACTGGAATTCACAGTGGCCTCTGGATCACAAGTTGCAGGGTCCCTGCCATGTGCGGATTGCCTGGGTGTGGGGGACCTTGGGCAACGGAGATGATCTTCCTTTAACTCCCTCCAGTATTCCCTCACAAGACTGCCCCAATCCCGGGTGGTACAGTCAAGTCTTTTTAGGCAGGAGCCTCATGGCAGGAGAGGGAACTGATGAACAAAATGTGCTGATGCTCACAGGACTATTTTAATTGGGGGGAACTGGTTTTGGTGACAGCAGGCGGTCAGTACACATCTGTGAAATATGAGTTCTTGAGCAAAGCAATTTCCTTCTTCCTTGAAGGCCACTGTTTATCTAGAAAGAGGACAGAACTATGGGTTTACTGAAAATGACCAGATTCAACAAAGTGATCAAGACCACCTACTTGGTATAACTTGTCCCATAGCTCTGACGTCACTTGTTACAAGACATTACAGTAAAGAATTATGAGGTAACATTTTGGAATAATTAGTATGTTCCAGACCCCAGGCTCAATACCTTACACACATTAGCTCTATGAGGGAGATGCCATTATCATACCAATTTTCTACAGAAAGAGTTTGAGCTACAGAGAGAGTAAGTTATTGCCCAAGGTCACCCTGCAAATGGCAGAGCAAGTCTTTGAACCCAGCAGCCTGACTCGTCACTTCTTTCATTATTTCTTTCAGCCATTTAGAAAATATTTAAAGAATGACCATTCATCTCTCTCTCTGGGAGAAAACTCACCCCATTTTCTAGATACTCCACTCACGTTCCTTTCCTCATTAAGTTGTAATATTCAATTTCTTACTCAGAGTCATCTGTGCCTGTCTAGGAAAGCATATTTTAATAATGTTCTTTCCCTATTGTTGGGAAACTGTTAGTCATATGATACGTTTCTAGAAACTGATACCAAAGAAAAATAAATCTCCAGGTTCTGTAGATTTCCAACTGAAATTATGTAAAATAACCTTAGTTGCCAAAATCGTGATTGGCTTTCCTTCCATGAATATAATCTCCACATCTGGTTTACCTTCTTTGCCAAAAGGACATGATTACATATCTTTTTTAATACCTTAGGATGTTTCTACTTTATGACATTTCTAAGTGGAATTGCTGTGTTAATCATCACTGCAATCCCATTGATAATTACATTACTTCTTTTATCAATATTAACTCTACAATGAAAAATAAAGCAGCAGAAGGTAAATGTGATAGAGTCAGAAAAGCCCCACAGGAAGCCAGTTAGCCCATTTTCTCATCTGTAATATGGCCGTGGGATAGGAAGGGGGTCAATAATCATGGTTAACATTCACACGCATCTACAATGGGCCAGAAGCAGTTCCAAGTGCTTTACGTGATACAAATCTCTTAGTCATTCCAATAACAACATGAAGTTGGATATTATTATTGCCCTTATTTTAGAGATGACAAAAATTTACCCACATTTGTGTAGCTAGTAAGTGGTGGACAGAGGATTCAAACACTGACAGTCAGACCCCAGAGCCTGTGTTTCAGCCTTGCCCAGGACTCCGGCAAGCAGCCAGGGCTGGGAGTCCTTGTTCTCGCTGACTTCCCACACCAGCAGCTGAGCCTGACCCCAGCAGTAGATTATTACAGCATCCTTAGCCAAGGATGGCCCATAAAGTTTTCATGACATTATCACAGACTCATCTTGTTTATGAAACAGAGTAATGGTACACATAGAAAAGTCACATATTAAACATTTTTTTAGTAAAGGATTTTATCATCATTGTTTTAAGGGAAAGTGACATGCCTAAGGTCACACACCGAGGTACAGGGTCAGTCCTGGTACAAACACCCCTTCCTGGACACTCCTTGGACCTCAGGCTCTGTTGCTTCACTGGGAAGACATCGTGGCTTCCCCGCCTCATCAGGCACTTCTGTGGCTGCGTAGAGCTCTGGGCAAGACCAAAGGGATCACGGACCCACCTCCCAGCAGCCCTGGCTCTAAATTACAAACAGCACAACAGCAACAACATAGGAGCAACAACAAAATTATAATAAAATACCTGGCGGAAAGACCTTTAGGGTACAAAAATTTCCTTAAACTGATCATCTAGGGAAGGAAAGGGAGGGTTCCTTCTTTTAAGAGGCAAGTGCCTGCCAGCAGGAACCTAAAACTCATTATTATTCTGTATTTTCTTTTTGCATGACTGAAAAATTTTTCTATCCTCCTCCCTCCCATCCTTATCAAAAGAATACCCCCAAGACAATCACAAACTTTAAGAGTAGCAATGTGTCACTTCAAAAAAATTTAAAAATGAAAAATAAAAAAACTCACGGTGGTTGCAAAACAGCTTTGTGTGGAAGAAGGGCAAGTTTTCTCTTAAGAGAGGCTAATTTCATAGGGTTGGGAAAGAGAGAGATGAGGGGGAAAGGGTGGGAGCGCAGAAGAAGGGGAGGCGGGAGAGGAGGGGATAAAGGAGGAAGAATCGCTGGCTTTAAAAAGCAACATTGTCCAGAGAGGTGAAAGGGAACAGATGGCCGTGGAGAATGTGGCCCTCAAAGCCCAGAAGAAAGGGGCAATGCTGACAGATCTTGCTGTTTCCCATTGACGCCTGAATGTTCTAGTGTGGGGAGCCGAGGCCGGTGCAGGGGACAGACCTCTGTTCCCAGCGGCTCACTGGGGCACTGGCGCTGAGGCTCACTGAGAAAAAGAGCAGGGGAGGGGGGTGGGGAGGGCAAGCAGCTGTGGCCACAGAGGGAGGGACAGTGGGGGGGGCGTGCGGGCTTCCACAGCCTTCTCTTCTGGCCGGCCCGGGGAAGGTCAGCCCAGTGCTGGTCTGTGCCCTCGCAGAGGTGAAGGAAAGGGCAGCAGCTGGGGCCCAAAGTCTCGGCGTCTTTCCCTGAAAACACACTGGGGGAGGCATGTCTGGGACAAAATAGATACCTTGAGAGAGGGAAATGAAGAAAATATTCCAAATGCTTTTGGAGGATTGAGACATTCAAACTACAATAAACAAGAAACTTGGGTCTTTGAAGGAGGTCAGAGAATCCTGCCAAGTAAATCCCATATTATTTCATGGAGTCTCAGGGCAGAGAAGGGATTTGGAGAGGAAACACAAAAGTGAGTTGGTGGCTGACCCAGGAAGGAAGGAATCCAGGCGTCAGTTTAGAGGTCTGAGTCGGCCCCCAAAGAGGTGCAGGATTCACAGTGGAGCTTCGGAGGACACAGTGGGGTGACAGGAGGGGCAGAGGGGGCTCCCGCGTCCAGCGTGTGTTCATGTGCGTTCACGTGTGTGCGTGGGACAGGCATCTGGGGGCTCTGCTTGCGGGCCTGTTGCCTGTGGTTGCACCACACTGGAGGATGTTACTGGAAACTCACAGGTCACCACAGAGCGACATTAGTGCAGGCAGCTCTTGCCACCCAGGAGGGGAAAGCCCGACAGGCAGCCCCTGCGGATGGAGGTCTGGAGAATGGGTATGTGTGTGGGGGGGGGAGCAAGGGTTTGAGGAAGCGGCCATTACAGAGAGGTCCATAGACTTCAGGGGACAAAGACACAATTGGTGCAAGTTCCTCAATATAACTTTGATTGGGAAAATTATTGTTCCAAATGATCTCCTGACCTCTCCCTACACCCTCCAGAGGACGATGATAAAATTTAGCCCTGCTCCTGCCCACTAAGGAAGGAGGCACATTCTTTTTGGCTCATTGTCCAGCTGGCCCACAGAGAGCTGCACGAGCTCAAAACATTTCTCCGGTTTTGATTCTCTTTTCTCGTCTTCCCTGACCCTGAAAGTGAGAGAGACCTGAACTCAGGGCGGAGGATCTTCAAACAATGGGGTATGAGTGTGGAGCAACAGATCCTTCATCAGAATAACCATTTGGAAACATTCCCACATGTCTCAGGCCCCCATAAATTGCTCGCTTGTCGAGCCCTTGGTGGGGGAGGGGACATTAAAAGGTGGCTCTAAATATATTTAGTGACCTGGCAAATTCACTTTCACTTGGGCTACATCTCTGTTTTCACATGCAAGAGGATGCCACGATGGCCATCAGGCCCCGTGTTTTGCACCATACATACATCTGAGTTCCTGAGAAAATCCCCAAAGAGTGGGGTAGTAAAAAAGGATCAACCATGATGAAGACCTTGCCTTTTATTTCTCTGCTTCATCCAAATTGCTCCCCAGGCACTTTTAGATTTAGAAGCTCCACTAATCAACCTTATAAACGGCAGTCCAGCCACTGCATAGAAATTACTTTGTATAGCTTCTCAGTGAAATTACCCCAGGGGATAGAAGATGCCCAGGGCTTTAACAATGACAACATAACACAGCCTCGGTATGAGAATAGAAGACAAGTACACTTTGACATCCCAATTGAAACTCCAGGCTGAATCCGACACAGAAGAATGTCATTACCTTTCCTAGTCTGACGGCACACTAAAGAAATCGGAGAAGTGGAATACCTATTAGGTCCCCGCTAATCCTCCTCCTAAATTCAAAGCAGGGCTAGTCCCTGGAATTCATTTCTGAGTATTCTTACTCTCCACTATTGTTAAACAGCTCAACTGATAAGTGCTTGCAGCTAATAATGCTTTCTCCTGAACTCACCCCTCCTCTTTCCCAGCGGCTCAAAGCACTTTACAAATATCACCTCATTATTCTTTATAACACTCAAGTGAGCCTGATAGGTGGAAAGGTTCATTATCTTCTCTTTACCAATCGGGGAAATAGACAAAGGAAGAAGTGACTCGTTTAAGCCAACAAAGCAGAGGCAGAACCGGAAGGGGAAACTCGGCCGTCCTCCTGACTCCGAATGTGTACATGTCCTATGTCAGCTTGCAGAGACATTCTGCTGACAAGGCAGGATTCTCTAGCTGGGGGCTGTGTTGGAATCAACAGGGTTGCAGAACTTGCAGCACTGGCTGGAGGGGAAAGGGCAGGAGTTGAGATGGCAAAGCCCCACTTGAATGGTCTTCACTAGTTCGGGCAAGTCACTTCACCTCTGAGTCTCAGTGTCCTCCTTAGGGAAAAGGAGGGGCTTTGATTAGAGGATCTTGAAGGTCCCTTTCAGCTCTCAGATAACTAGTGAAGTGCAAGTTTCAAAAGAGGGGTTCGAGTTTTCACCAGCCCCTTGTGATGTCCGAGCTTCATTTGTCTTGTAAGCCTGAAATAGCACCCTTGTCTCTTTATAGAGTGCTCTGTCATCCACTGTTCACACAAATGATAGTGGGGATCAAATCAGTCAATGCAAGGGGGGAAATGAAAGAGGTATTCCTGGGTATCAAGGCCAAGGGCTAAAGAGAGGGAGAAAGGCAGGGAGCAGGATGACAGAAGACTAGAAGGGTCATAAAAAGAAGAACTGGCATACGTTTTGAGTTGTGCCCGCATCCTACCTAGGAGCACTCCCTACATTCCAGGGAACCTACGACAAGTCCTCCAAAGCTAAGAAGGCCCCACAAAAACAAGGTTTGCTTTGCTTTTTCTAAGTACACGACTCACTTGCCAATGCCCAAGCCCCGGTGAACAATGGCCCAATGTACCCTGTCTTGGTAGTTTTCCATTTAAATACAATTTCATTTTAATGAAAAACACCAATGTGCCTTCAAGTTAATTAAAACTGGATTTTATAGGTGGCTTCATTAGTTCATAATTTGTGTTGCTTGAGCCAAATATGCCAGAGCCTTTAGAAGACCTGCAGGATTTTATCTCTCTGATCTTTTATACTTTCTTTCCCTAAATGATGCTTTGATACTTTTCACTTGCCACAAAGAAAGTTGGAGAGAGAGGACATTTAGTAAAACTAACATTTGTTTGCAGGAGAAGCAGCCCCCCACAACCAGAATAATGACCCTGGAAAGAGTTTGGGTGATGAGCCAATTATAGTGACTGGATATAAAGGACCGACTGCACAGCTGCCAGAAAGAAACACATTTTTGTAATATCTCAGTTGTTTCTATTGGCCTGGCCTTCCTTGCATTCACCATGGGAACTGAGTCAACACATTTTCTTGCCTTTCTTTCAGTGATTGCAGTGCATTCTCCTCCCCCCACATACAGGGAAAAAGAAGTAGAGAACAGATAGCCCCTGAGAAGCAAAGGCTTGATGATCCAAAAAAAAAATGGGTATGATTTTATTTATCTCCAGGTCCAGCTGCAGAAGCGACTAGTTGCAAGCTTTATTCCATCTGCTCTCTCTGAGGACCTCAGCCTGACCTTGTGGAAACTTCTTTCTGGGAAGTTAAGGAATTTCCAGGATTAGCTCAAGTCCTGAGGCTGCCAACTGTGACAATCCACAAAGCTCTCTTAGGTAATGATTCAGAGACCCCACTTCTGCTCAAGGCCAAGACAGTCCCCAAGGAGTTGGAAATATTCTCATTGCCTGGACCCAGACTAATAAGGCCAGTTGACCCCGGAAGAATTTCAGAAGGGCAAGCTCAGCATCTCTGCATACTAAAGACTCAACAACTGATACATCTATGAAAACAGAAATGTAACTGAACTTGAAAAGTGAGGATTAAGAGGTTGGATCAGAAACAAGTTTAAAAAAGAATACCACAGAAAAAAAGGGAAGTAGGGAAGGAAGAAAGGAAGGAAGGAAAGAAAGGGAAGGAAGGAAGGAAAGAGAAGGAGGGAAAGGAAAGAAGGAAGGAAGAAAGCCTCATAAATTTAATAGCAGTTGACCTCCACCACCTGATTCTGGAGAAAGGCATCTTCTGAATATCTCCGGAACTAAACTTTTGAATTCTCCAGCAGAAGGCCAAGTTTCCAATGCCCATCAGGTAAAATGCCAAATTCCTCTCACCATCACAATCTCAAGATGAGGAAAGAGGAAAGATGAATCAATACTCTCTTCTGTGGGGTGACCTGGAGAGGAGTAAGGCTTTAGATGCTACCAGAGATTGCACTAGTTTAATGCAGTCTAGATCACCCTAATTACTCCTCAGACATTGTCTTTCCCTATGCCTCCTAAAGAATACAGACATCTGGCTAGGTGATGGAACATCAAGCTTCTAAGTCCATTCTGTGACCTCCTTAAGCCTCAGTTTACCCATCCGAAAAATGAGGGAGTAGGACGAGAGGCCTCTAATGCCCCTCTTATCTCCAAGACGCCTTACTACTATTATATCTCTGCATAGATTGGCTCCAGCATTTTCCCCGCCATAGTACATTTTCTCTTTAAGAAATGAAAGCTTTGCTCAGTGCTGGTCCGAAGGGGTCCCTGACGTGTCTGAAGAGTGTCAGGTCAAGAATTTGTACGGGCTAACAGGGATATTTACTTCTCTTCACTCCTGTAGGGGAAAGTTAATGTCAGAATACTAGTGTTCCAGCTGACCTCACTCAGGAAAACCCACTGGCATATGCCAATAGATACAATCCAAAATGGGTAAGGATAAAGACCCAAGTGGGAAGATTTAGTGTGGAAACCAAAACTACAACAGGCTAAGCTCTTAGTGTTAACATCTAGGAAATAAATGGGTAGCTTTTTAAATAAATGACTGGAACCTCAAGGTTTACATGTTTCCACTACTCAAGATTTGCAGTCTAGTTATGACCCCGCTCAGCAACTATATCCATGACAATGGATTTCCACAATGTTAGTTGAGGAAATTTTAAGAACAGTCAGCAACTTGACAGAACTTTTCATTTAAGGACTCCAAAATGTTATATAAGTATTATTTCTTATGATCCCAAACAGATGTGCTGATGAGACTCTCCATTTAAGAAATAAGGAACATACTACAGACTTATCTCAAGTTAAAGAATAAGCTAGGACTTGAACATAGACTCCACAAGCCACTCAGAAAACTATCCACGTTCCTAATGTGTTACATATTATCAGAATACCTAGGTTTAAAACAGTAGAGAGAAATCCAGAAGTTTCATTGAGAAACAAGAGGCCCGACTCAGTCTTGAGTGTATCAGTGGTCAACCTGGCAACTCAGTGGTCCATTTGCTTACCACCTTTATTCAGAAGACTCCTGGAAACCTGGCCAAGATGGACCATATCTAGATCTATCAAAATCAGTACTCTAGATACTAATGTTTATTCCTGATTTTAAAATAAATAAGTTTCCACTTTTTTAAAAAATATTTTTTTATTTTATTTTTAAAGATTTTATTTTTAAGTAATCTCTACACCCAATGTGGGACTTGAACTTACAACCCCAAGATCAAGAGTCGCATGCTCTACCGACTGAGCCAGACAGGTGCCCCAAGTTCCACTTTTTAAGTTATCTTTCAGCTCAATTCAGAATGCAGCTTCCTTAAGAGAGACCAATATTTAAGATACTTTGGCAGATCTGATATATTAAACAAAAGAGCAAATCACAAAGTATTACGTGTACTATGATCTAATTTTTGAAAAAAATTTCCAAAAGTATTTGTATTGCACAGAGAAGTGCCTAGAATTATAAACACTGATATTTTACATTATTTTACAATAGTAGGATTGTAATTTTTATTTTTTGGCTATCTACATTTTCTATATATATATCTCTCTATATCTATATATTACACACAACAACATGGATAAATCTTATAAAAATAATGTTGAACAAAAGAAACAGAAAAAAAAAGAAACGGTACCAAGGAAAATGTACTATATGATTCCATTTATATAAAGTTCAAAAACAGGCAAAGCTAATCTGTGGTTGTAGAAATCCAGATGGTGGTTACCTTTGGGTTGGGTAGATATGGGTAGTGACAGGAAGAGGGAGTTCCTGGGGTACCATTAAGGTTTTGTTTCTTAATCTGGGTGCTGGTTATACATGTGTGTTCACGAGAAAGTTCACGGCATTGCACACTTGTGATGTATCAGTTTTTTGCTATGTTACACTTAATTTTAAAAGCTACTTAAATTAAAACAAAACAAAAGAAAACCTGATTAAGCTTCCATACACATACTGCCGGGAAGTCAGGAGAAACAACTGTCTTTTGGGTGGGGAGAAATATCTCAAATTGCACTTCCAATTGCACAACTGTCTCCTCTTTGTGGTGGTAATGACGAAGAAGACATGACCATATCTCCATAGCTCCATCCCTGAGAAAGGGGCTCTGGAACCTGGCTCCTCAAAAGCAGGACAAGAAACATAGATTTACGTCACGGAAAGATCCTGATTCATTACTGTCAGCATCCTTCACATCTCCCTTGACAACACCGAATGTTGACTCTGGAAATCCAAGTTCTCGTCTCACTCAGGCTCACTCTAAGGGTTGATCAGGTTGCATCAGATGCAGCCACACGGAGAAGTGCACTTCCTGCACTGAGCTTACGGTCACAAAAGCAAACAAAAAATGGCTAAATCCGCTAGAAGAGATACTCAGGGAAGGCTGAGAACTTTTCTCCCCCAGTGCCTAATCAAGACCTAGCATAGAAGAGGGGCTCAAAAAGTACCTTTCAGGTGAGTATATAAATCCACTTTCAATAAGAAGAAACTGTTACAGCTCAAGTAGGAGTCACCACGAATGGTAAAGGGAAGGAAAAAGGATGGAGTAAGATGACACATATTTGATTGGTGTACGTACGGTTTCCCCCTGCTATCTGAAAGTAGACTGTGCCTCTGAAACCTTTTGTAAACTGAAATGGCATAAAGTAAAGAAGCAAACACCATGAATTTATATGGAAAAAGTTCTGAGCATTCCCAGACTAAAAAAAATAACCTGTCGCGGGCTTTTCTGATACCTTAGGACACATATTGCTAATGGATGCAAAAAAGAAATTGAGAGAAAGCAAGATGCTCACAGACACAGTTCAAAGCTCTGGGGGCTTGAGGCTGAGATGCCGCAGAGTGTGGTTCCTGGGGAAGGAGCCGGGCAGGGCCCCATCGTTGCTCAGGGGCACCCTGCCTCTCACTGCAGAACCCACACTGCATGAACGCTATTTTTGTTGTTTTCATAAAAACAAAAATCCTTCGGATTTCTCTCATTAATGAGAACAGGTATTGATATAGCTCTTTCATAAAAGCAAAGTGGCATAAAATGAGCTTTTGAAAAGTGGGGGATACCCATATGTGTCTGATTGTCCTTTCAGTGATCCTCAAGCAAGCTAACTCAGGCTAAGGCATGGAGAGATTTGTGTTGCTCTAGATATTTGGTAAAGCCATTTAGAACAGCACGATCCAATAGAAATATAATGCAGCCCACAAATGTAATTTCAAATTTTCTAGTAGCCACATGAAACAAAATAAAAAGAAAAAGGTGAAATACATGTGAATTATATATTGCATTCAGCGCAACATATCCAGAACATTATCATTCGACATGTAATCAATATGAAAATTGAGATATTTTGCATTATTTTTCCTGATACTGTTTTTTTGGGGGGGGAAGGTAGGGGCGGAGGGAGAGAGAGAGAGAGAATCTGAAGCAGGCTCCACGCCCAGCATGGAACCAGATGCGCGGCTTGATCTCACGAACCTCAGAGCACCACCTGAGCTGAAATCAAGCGTCCGATGGTTACCTGACTGTGCCATCCAGTCACCCCTCACTTCCAGCACATTTCAAGTGTTTAAGAGCCACATGTATCTAGTGGCTATTGCATCAACAGGGCAGGTCTAGGACATCCATCTGGTGACAAGTCTTTCAGAACAGATGAACGGGGTGTGTGTGTGCGCACGTAAGAGAGCTTGAGAGAGAGAGACGAGCGAGAGACTAACTTGATGGTATTTAACACCAGTCTCATCTGTTCCTGAAGTCAGCTGCATCCCTATCCTTAGCTCCTGCATATATACCAGTATCCTTGTGATAATTTCCACTTTTGCTTACACTACTTTGAGGATGGTTTCTGCCACATGCAATAAAGAGAGTCCTACCTAAAAGGGTAAATAGAGAGAAAACATGCCCTATAGGGACATCCTGCTTTAGAGGCACAATGCCTGTTCAGTAGTTGATACTAAATCAACATTGTGGAATTTGTAAATCAAGAAATAAAGTTATTAACAGAAATTCTACTCTGAAGGCTTTTCTGTCACTTGCTGGAGGTTGCACAATCAATTTGTACATCACTTTTGAGAACAAATGAACCAAAATCTAGTTCCAACTTGAAATATTCCAGGTGCATTTTGGCTGTAAATTCTGAATCCAACAGGAGTTTAATAAGGTGCAGGCACTGCAGGTTACCTGGATGCTATCCATCCGAGGCTGCTGCCATGTAGCAGAAATGAAAATGACAGCCCTTCTATCAGCCAGCCTGCCTCCTGCTTCATCTCAGGGCTTGTCTTCCTGCCAACACGCATTTATTTCCGTGTGTCTTCAGTTAAACATGGAATTGGAGTTTGAGGGGAATAGGCCCGTGGTTTAACTGTGCTGAGGAAAAAAAGCAGCAAACAACCTTGCTGCTACCATGGCCCAGATGGTTTTGTTACTGAAATGCCATCAATAAGTTTGGCATTTCGGTATTGCTTTTCATTCTGCTCTGTTAGGTCCAGACGTGCAAGGGAGAGGTGAATGGACACACGGGTTCATCTCGATTCGGGTTTTTCAAGTGTCACAAACCAGTCTTCGGGCGGCCCAAGTTGCATATGCTTTCCCTGTTCCCCGGATATCATTGCAAGCAGTCTTCCTGAGCTGGAAAGGCAGCAGTAAATGAGAGGCAGAAACAATCCCCTTCCCACTGCTCCATGAGAAACCCCTCTGGAGACAGACAAGAGAGAGAATTCTGTAAAGAGGAGTTCTGGATCAGCTCTCAAAACCAAAATGCTAAAGCATATGCCATCCAGGGAGACGGGAGGAAATAGGAAGGGTCAGTCGGGTACTAGGCAGCATCAGGGCAGAGATAGTCAGAAAGGACCAAAAAAAGCAAGCTCTTTGTCATCTCCGGCTGTTAAAATCCCTAGACAAGCCCCGCATGGACTGAATGTGGGAGGAAATTTGCAGAATTCGCTGCGACCCCTGCTATCCAGAGAGGTGCAAGATATTTAGTGGGCACCTTATAGCAAGGAGAGGAATGGGAAACCGTATGTTATTGCTACATTAGTATGAGTCATAGGCTTATAAATGCTTTATATCCTGCATAGATCACTCAACTTTTGAGTTGGGAACTTAACCCAAATGTCTATGGAGCTGTTGCTGATTGCTCTCGTGACAAGGGTTAAGCAGGTCAAAGAATACTTAACCTCTAATATTTGAATTTTCTGCTCATCATAATTATGAGTGGGAGAGACACTTAGCAGATGGAGCCCCCAGCAGGAAAGCAGGATTCCTGGGTTCTGCCAATAGCTGGTGTGTGGCCTTATGTAAGTCCCTGCTTTTATCTCAAAATTTCTGTTTGTACAAAGGGGGCAACAGTAACTTCCCAAGGAGAAGTTGGCCTAAATGTTGATGAGATCACATCTAAAGAACCTGCAAACTTTGGAAATTATGCTGAGGGAATAGAGCAGATGGAGTGTTTAAGGGGCCACCTTAAGTGACCACAGGAAGTGGCTAAAGGCATAGACTCTGAAGCTAACCTCTGGATTTCAATTCTGGTTTTGTAACTTACCAGCTGTTTACCTTGGGACACACTGCTTAACCTCTCTGTGCCTCAGTTTCCTCATCTATAAATCAGAGCTAGTAATAGTACCTACCACATGGGAACTCAAATGATTTCATATATGTGAAATGCCTAGAGTCGTGTCTGGCATATATGTAAATATTAGCAAATTTTGCTATTAATAAGTACAGCATACTTCCTTTTTATAGCTGGAAAAGATTTCACAAAATATCTAGTCCTTCTCAGAAAATACCCTTTCATAGCTGAGAAAACCAAGGGTCAGAGAGGTCAAAATAAGTCAGCAGAAATGATTTCTATATCTTAGCCAGAGCACCAGCAGAGACAATGACATTTCTGAACTATTCTCAAACAGGGCCATAAGTGTCGTCGTTGAATGCTCTTAACGCTAGACTAGGACCAGAGAAGAGACATGTCCTTTTGGATATAGTCTGGGGGACAACTTAGGCCTTGCTTTCTTAGCTGCCCAATGGGCTCTTCTGCGAGACACAGAAAGCACAGAAGAGCATTTGGTTGGTGGTACACTGCCATCCAACTTCCAAGATGTCAGCCTGAAGTTGCCAGTTGCCTTGAGGGGGTGTTAGGAGGGAGGGGGTGTTAGGGTAGAAAGGCCCAAACCTATCACATTGACTAGAAGAGTCTTTGGAAGAGTGAGCTAAGTCTGGAGGCTTAGGTTTCTGTTGTAGGGGCTGGGAAGCCTCAGCTCAATGTGATGCAGCAGTGAGGGGTGGCAGACCTGGCAGGCTGCCCAATGCAGAGAGGCTGTGGCCCAGCTGACGGGAGAGTCAGGCCGAGCAGTCCCACTGTTCCCTGGAGATCTGGAGCCAGCTCATAGCCAGGGGAAGTGAGGATTAACACAATGTGGTGTCCGAGCTAATGAGTTAGCAAAACAGAGACAGATGGCAATTGTAGTAACTTAAGTTGCCCATCTCTGTTTGCAGTGCACTCCCACAAGCTTCTCCTCTGTCCCCTCCATCCATCCCGGAAGGCCACGGTGACAGAGAAATCAGCCCACGTGAAGAGGGGTTGTCACACTACTTTCTACACACAACTGTCACCCACAATTGGGGCGTAGTGGTGAGGACGAGCTCTTTCAGACAGCTTTGGAGAGGTACTAGAGGAAATGCAAAGTTATTTTTATTGAATTCTTCTTATTTTGTACTTGTCATGTAATTCTTCACAGCAATTGCTTAAAAGGTAACCAGTTGCATATCAGAATGCTAGAAAGGGGTATAATTTGCAACTTGAGGATGAAAACAAGAAAAGGGAACTTTAATCTGACCCCAACACAACTTTCCTTTAGTCAGATCAGATCAATAAACTGGGGAATGGTTTCCTTCATAGGCATTTACCACATGTGATAAATGATGTTAGTGCACGCTTAGACCAGACATGCCAACCTGGCTATGCTGGGAGGCAAACAACTGCTTTACAAGTTATTTATCACCCTTCTCCTCCTTTAAGGTCCCCCCCGCCCCCAACTTCTTTCCCAGTGGTTATTGTTTCCAGGTGTCATTAGTGTTCCAGCTGCTTAGAGACTCACTTGGTACCAAGACCAGCCAGGACAGAGCCATATTGGGCAATCCTGCCTCATACTTTTGAGAATTGGTTCATTTTTATATTAATCTCTTTAATAATAAAATTCTACCATGTAAACAACAGAAGACTTTCAGGAAGAAAAATAATTTAAAAAATCCCTGATTTATGCATTTTGGTAAAAATTTTTCCTCCCTACTCTTAGTTCCTCCATTCAATAAGGTAAGAAACTTAAAAAAAGAAAATCAAATGGGTTTTGCTTTTGCAAAGTGAAAAGCTGACGCATGAGAAGAAATTTAAGTGGTCACTGAATTATTCAACAGACCGTATACCTAAATAGGGATATTGAGAAAGAAGCTTGTAAGCAGAAAGTACTCCTACCCACAACCCCAAACTTCCCATCCAGTGAACCTCTCCGGGGCTACCTGCTCACCTCTGTCTTCTTGGAACGGGCCTTGGGACTTACACAGAGTACAAGTGATCGGTTGTAAGAAGCTGCAGCTTACCACCTGGTAGGTTCAACTTTAGACCAAATGATGCCTGGGGAAATATTTGTATTCTACCCCTCATTATATGCCTGATAATGAGGGGCAGCAAAATATGCTGGTGGAGACCTTGAACAGTGGGTGCAGAGAGTAACACTCTGAGGAAACCAAATACAACCTCCTTGGAAGTAGAACTTCATTGTGGAACACACTTTCCAACCCTGAGGATCAGCTGTCTTTCATGGGAAGTAACTAGGCACAGCCTCCTGGTTGTGGAGGATATCCTGAAGAAGTGAAACTGATAAACAACCAGCAGCTAGTTCATTTACATTTACTCTGTGTATGTCTGTATCATACGCTACAGGGTTTTTTCAGCCTCAGCACTGTTGACATTTTGGGCCAGGTAAGTCTTGATTGTGGGCATTGTCTTGTGCATTGTAGGATTTTATGCAGTATCCTCGGGTAGACCCCAGTAGGATGCCTTTCCAGTTGTGATAGCCAAAATGACTTCAGATGTTGCCACATGTCCCCTGGGGAGCAATATCACCCTGGGTTGTGAACAACTGGTATACCAGTATATGTGGTTAGGCTAAAAATTCTGAAAAAGCTTGAATGAGAGCTGTTATAATTTTATGGTTGATACCTTGAAAAGTTAAATAATTAGCTTGTAAAACATATTTTTATCTTGTTTAATAAGACTCCAACTCACAAGTATCCAGAGAGATTAAAATGCTGAAGGGGATTAGTACCAAATGACAAGAGGCATTGGTTGCTTCCAGGGAAGGGAAACTTAAGAGCAAATTAAAAATTAATTGATTTTCTCCAGATGTGGTTTCTTATCTAAGAAGAGGAATCAGAGTAAATTAAAAGAGTATAATAACTGTAAACAAGGCCTTCTGGTATCAGAAAGTATAGTGGTGTGATCTAAAGGCCAACAGACCTGGGCCCAGTTGGGCCAAAAAGAGCCATGTGACACTGTGCTAGTGAGGGTTTTTTTTTTTTTTTTTCCCACTTGTCCCCAGGAGTCCTTTCAGCTTTAACCATGCCACCTTCATCCCCCAGGAAGCTATCAACACACCATCAGTAGAACATGTCTTTGAAGTGTGTGTGTGTGTGTTTTAATTAAAGTATGGTTGACACACAATGCTACATGAGCTTCAGGTGTACAACATAGGGATTCAACAGCTTTACACCAACCCTACATATTATGTTAATAAAATTCTTCCAAGAAACAGGTAAAAATATATTTCCCCAAGATGACTTACCTGGTAAAGTGGAAAGACTGGAATTCCGGTGACCCAGATCCTAACTCACTAACTAGCTGTGTGATTCTGAAAAGCCACTTCCTGTCAGTGTGACTTGGTTCCTTCAACCAAAATAAGAGATCAATTCCAGCAGCTAAATTTGGCAATTGACAGGATGAAGAAAAGAGAATATATAGGGAAATTGGAAAAAGTGAGGAATTCAGAATAAACAAGACAATGATTTCATGGTTTAGATTCCGCACTTTTAATTTAGAAGCCTATCAACTCATGCCAATTAAATTCCCCCTACTGATCAGATGGAACTTAAAGTGACTGAAGTGCCCACCTCATTTATTTTTACGAGCCTTGAGCCACGACTCTTTCAAACGGAAGGTTGCCTTCTGTGGGTTTACACAAAACACGGCCTTGATGGAAGTAGAATTAGAATGTTTTTCTTCCTGCAATTCAAGTATTCTAACCTAACGCCGAGAACCTTGAGACTGCAGCTACAGATTTGGGATAAGGTTTTCACTGAAGTGACACTGGAGGGGGGGGTGCCAGGCTGACTCCTGACTGAGTTATGGCACAGACACAGACCAGAGACTTGGCTTTTCTCTGTTGCTTTTTCAACTGAAGACTCTCACTGAGACCGTAAAAGCCAATGATCCCTGCTCCATCCCCCGCTCCATCTCTCTGTGGGGAATTATAATATGATTAAATACTCTTAATTATACACACACACACTGACATCCTGAGGAAACTGATGAAAACTACCTGGCAGAAAGCACAGGTGTATATTAACTCCAACCATCTGGGGCCTGCGGGGGCACTAACCACAATCCTTGGCTTTTACTCCCCAAGTGAGATGTCATTCTGAGACCATGTGTGTGGTCAGTTAATCATGTGTGTTTCAGTTTGGCTGAGTGAATATGCTCTGCAATTTCACTTTGGCCCCCTCACATTCTTAGCTTTTTGAGATGACCAAAAACCCCTGTCAGAGAGGAATGATTGGGAGGGAAAGTAGCCTCCTCACTGGCTGAGCAGAGCCATACAATGCTACATGGTTTCCAGGAGCTGCTTAGAAGCCCACTTTAAGCACATCTTTAAGAACATCTCCAGAACCCTGGGGCTTTGAGAAAGAGGCAATTTAAGGGAATGACAGTAAAATAAAAGCCTGGAATTTCAGGAAGTGGTTCCAGGGACAATGAGTATATACAAATGAAGTGGGATGACTTTTTCCAGGCAATCCACTTTCATAGACAATGCAATCAGATGACAATAACTAGCATTTATGAGTATGTGAGCACACACTGTATGTTTATAGATACCACAGAAGCGACCAACAGCGGAAGAGGGTGAGTGGATCCCTTTGTGAGTAGCAGCCTGTCTCTTCATTGCTACAACTTCACCACACCCATGGGAGCCTAGCTCACCAACCAGTCCAGCAAGAGCTGCCTTGATTAAAATGTGATGTCTCTGGTCACTAATAGTTCTCTTGGGACGTAAAGGGAAAGGAGCCAAACCACACTGCAGGAGAAGCAGACAAAACATCTCTTCCCTTCCCATTCAGACTGATCCTCACCACAGAAATTGTCTTCCCACCAACTCTTCTGCTCTCCATTCTAACCTTCCAACTTGCTTCCATTTATTTGCCTTTCCACTTACACTTCACATACCTCCAGCATTTCTCTCCTCTCCCTATGGTGGGGGTGAGTATTTCAGTTAACTCCAGGCAGACCAAGTGACATCATCTCCCATATCCACTCTGAGGCCTAGGAAATGGATCAGAGACAGGAAGGTAGATAAAGCCAGAAAGGGGATTTTCTCTACTGGTGTCCCAGTGCACCTCTCTCTCAGTAGTTCCCTGTTCTTTTCCCTTTAAAGTCCTTAGCAGTCATGGAGCAAATCCTCTTGACTTCCAACTTGAAAAAATGTTGGCAAAAATCTGTGCAGCAAAAATTATCTCTGATGTATAAATTTTTATCAGAAGGATGACAGAATGATTTTTTTTTAGATGTATTCATTCAGCCACTCATCATCCAATAAATATTTACTGAGTAATTTTCATGTACCAGGAACTGGGCTGGGTGAGACCGGCTATGGGTCTTTGGTAAATAATGGCATGTGACTTCTGTCAGGCTGAGTAAGCCCGGCAATGTCAGTCTATCCTTGAGTGAGAAGCTCCACTTAGGATTTCCTAGAACAAATAACAGTGGAACAACACAATATGGCAAATAGCTACCCAATATATCTTTGTTGCTGGTATTGGATGAAGGTGCATTGTTGGAAAGAACACATAAACTGAGTTCCCACAAGACACCTCTCTGAGTCTGAGCGTCCTCATCTGTGAAATGGGCATCAAGCTACCAGCTTCATCGATCCCACAAGACTGCAGTGAGAATCAAAAGAGAGAATGTCTGTTAAGAGTGGAATGCAGACATAAACTACTGTCATGATTGCTCAGTCTTGAGGTCACTGACAAGAGTAGCTCAATTCTTTGCTTCAACCAACCCAGAAGCTCTTCTAGAGGGAGGTGGGCTCTATGAGATCAGTCACCAGTAAATTAAATCATCCTAGTCTTAAAGGGAACGAGAAATAGCTATTGGCAGAAACATGCTCTGTGTAAATTAATACACAGTGATTGAAAACAGGGAATATTTCAGTTATGAAAACAAAAAGAAGCTCATGTGCTAACAGACTTCAACATATTGGGGTGGTCCCCAACTAATTAGGTCAGGTAGGATGAGGATAAGAGAGTTAAAGCTAATATTTTGTCCCACCTCTATATCCAGTTTGTGAGCCTATGGGAACAGTCCAGTGCTTCTCAAATTGGAGTGATATATGGACTCCTTTGGAAGGGAAAAAAATTATTTGAGACATCTAAAACACATTTAAAAACCTCCAGGAGAACTTAGCGCCTAGGCAACCTCAGACCAGGTTTCAGGAATCAACTTAAGAAACTTAAGATTTACTTTTTAAAAATGTCTTTTAATTGCTAGGTATTGTCTTTATGATATCTTTCAAGTAAACACATAAAGAATGTAAAATCCCATGGAATATGCAGACCCCAAATACCTGCAGCCTCCAGTTTGAGAAATACTGACTTTTGTCTCACCCTTTTTTTTATGGATGAAGGAACTCGGGGCCTGTGAAGACAAAGTGACTCTCCTAAGCCACACACATGGCTATTAGCAAAAGTGAACCATAAGCCCAGGTCGCCTATTTCTACAGCAGGGCACTCTCGATCTTTAGACAAGGCCTCCTCTGTTTGCGGCAGAGCTCACGCTATCTGCTCCAGACAGATACTGGTATTGTGTTAGCCAGTGACAGGGAAGCAGATGGAGGCAGGAAGGTTTGAAGGGGAGGTGATGTGGGTGTGGCCGATGCAGGACATCACTGTGGCTCAGAGAGCGAATTTGTTGAGAGGTATTTCCAAGACCAGATTCTTTTGCTCACCATTGAAACAAAGAAACTCTGGGTGGAAAGCACGAGCAGTTTTAATAGTGGTAGAATTTCTGCCTAACAAGTTTGGGCAGAAAAGTAGGAAGAATACCATCTCAAGCTAAAAACTGGAGAGGAACTGCAGAAGGCATGAGGTTATAATTCAGGGTGGCCAATTTAATCAGCTCATGTTCATTAAACACCCACATCCACATGATGCTTTACAACAAACCCCTTTCCTCATTCTGAAGCATCCACGGGCCTGTTTTAAATGGGCCACCCTGTACATGTTGGGAATCTGGCCAAGGTGTTAAGGCAACTGCTTCCTTTCCTAAGAAAAATAGGGTAGATTTTTAGACAACCACAAGTAAAGATTAAAGCCTCTAGTTTTACATCCTATCTGAAAGCTGGGAAAGACTTGGGGAATCCGTTTTCTAGGAATCTTGTTTTAGGAGCTCAGAAATATATTAAACCCTTCCATTTTGGACCAGTAATATCCATACTATCTACCTTCTCAGGTTTTACCTTGCAATTTTCCTGGATGCATTCTCCCTCTTAATCGGAGCTGAACTCAAGTGCTTTATTAATATTCCCACATAATGACTCTTATGAAGCTTTATGGCCCTTGAGTTATATCTAATTAGCCCATCAGCAATTTTGGTCACTTCTGGCCTTTGGATAACGAACTCATTGAAACTACAGAAAGCATGGTCTTCCTTCTGCCTATTTAAACTGCCAAGAATATCTTCAGCTTTACTGATTTATTAAGCAACTTTTCTTTGCAATCTGATGAGAAGGCTGACTGGGCCCACTCCCTGACATTCCCCTGTGGTTGGGCTTAGCAAGCTTCTGGTATCAGGTGGTCTCTGAATGCCAGGGAGCAATGCAGTACAAGCTATCCCACTTGGGTCCCTGCCCAAGTGTGTTGGCAGGTGCTGTGACTTTTCCAAGATATCTCTGATACTTCTAAAGATGGTGACCCACACAGGAGGGTATCAGATCATGAAGAAAGACTAAAACTTTGCCCTGACATCAGACCATTCCCTGATAAATTTCTCCTTCTTACATGATGATATCCACTAGAAGTCCCCAGGAAGCTCAGGACAGGACTCAACCTTCTAATTATAGCTTATAACACAAAGCACACAGTAGGTGTTCAACTAGCCATTGCTGAGTGATTGCTTGTTTTTGTTTTTAATTTGGGTTAGTTTCAACAGGTGGTTTAAGAAAGTGAGATGGGTTCAAGAAGTAGTAGATAGAAAAGGATAGACAGCATAGCTTGTTCTCAGTGGCTTCGCATGTCTTCAAAGATATGAACAGGGAAAAACAGGTATTTGTCAAGACATTTAGGCAAACAGTCATAAGAGCTATAACATAATAAGGCCATTTTAATAACACTCTCACTTTTATAAAATCCTTAGCTGGCCCTTTGGCTTTTGCCTTGGGTATACATGGAATAAATAGCAGGTGGTGTATTTGGCATGTCCCTCTAGTTCAGGAGTAGGTCTGGGGCCCCTGGATTCGAGGGATCCTCTAGCTTAAGAAACAGAACATTACCGATATTCCGAAAGCCTCTTGTGTAATCCCTCCCCACTGGCATTATCTTTTCTCCCAACAAGAGTTAACCATCATTCTAAACTTGGTGATTTTCATTCAAGCTCTTGTCAACAGTTCAAAAATCCTGTCAAATTTACATAGCATAAGGTTTCCCAAGCCAATACAAGGGAGAAATTCCTTTTATTTTTCACCGGAATCAAATCAGCTAATTCATTAATTTATTCAACAAAGGTTTCTCGAGTACCCACTGCATGTCAAGCAAAGACTTGGGCACTGGGGAAATAGCCGTGTAAAAGACACGGTCCGAACAAGACAAGTGTGGTCCCTGTCTTCACAGAGCTCACAGCCTAGATAAGCAGTTACACAAATCATTAGTTATAATTGTGCAAAGAACTCTGTGGATGAGCTCAAGGGTACTCTGTGAGGTGCACCTGGTAGGGGAAGGCATCCCTGAGAAAACACGATGGGTGGAGATCAGAGGCAGAAGGTCCAGCACCAGGTGTCAATGAAGAAACAGAATCATTATTTAATCATCACAGTTTGTCTACTAGGCCCACACGTTCAAAACGCAGGGTCTGTAAAGAGAAATAGAATAAACAGTGAAGAGTTTGGAAGCCACTGCTCCAGAGTGACCCATTAACCACAGAAGCTGGGATGGGAGAAAGAGCACGTTAGGCAAATTGAACTTTACCATCATGCACAAGGAGATTAAGGAAAACCCTCGCACCCTGGCTCCTGAATGCCGTTTCCCAAGATCAAGCTGCAGAGCAGTTCCAGGTCTACATAGGGTGGTGCCGTTTTGGTTGTGGAAGCAGCTCCTTCTCCACTAACCTTTACAAACCATGACTGTGTCAGTTTTTCCAGGCCAGAGAAATGGGTGGAAAGCCAGGCCACATCTTAATAGGGCCCGGGTGAGCTAATGGCTGTGATGATTTCATTGTCTCGGAGTCACGCCAGCCCAGGCTCATCAGATACAGGCACAATCCAGGAGAAACATGACCTCACTTTCGACAGGGGACTGCACACTCAGATGCCAATAGGAATTTAGGGATCCCTTAGCGCAGGTAAAACTGAGCTCTTTACGGTTCCAGCTAATGAGAAGCATACCAAAGTTACCTAAAACAGTAAAGCTAATATTGACATTAACCTACTAGATACTGTTAGGGTAGGGGAAGCCAGGAAAAACTTCTGAGACCATCTGTACTAAGTGTGTCACATCCATAATAAGGTATGTATTTAAGATAAATTGCCATCTCCTTAAATGATTAAGTACCAGATTTATAGAAAGCTATAACCCCACTGGGACTGCAAGGTTGTTAAGTGGTCAGGGCTATAAAGGTGAGAATCTCAAGATTTCGGTTATGTCACAAAATTGTCCACTGACTTGCAAAAGTCTTTGCCAAGGTAACTTTTGTGCCTCAGTTTTCCCAACAATAGAAAAGCAATTCCATCACTGAGATTGCACAGTGGTGAGAAGAGCAAGGGTTCTACAGTAAGAAACATACATGCATTCACGGATTCATTTTCAGAACCTTCCACTGTATCAGGCCAACATCCATTAGAAGACCCTAGGAAGCACAACACAAGGTTGGATGCATTTTAATTGCAGCTCATAGCATGTTCAATCATTAGCCATGCAATACCAGACACTAGGGACATAATAGTGATTAAAAACATACTCTCTCCCTGCTCCAATAGAGCTTAGATTTTGCTAAGGGAAGCACCAGAATTGACTCTTTTAACTCCTTTGTGAGCTGCGGCACTACTTAGGGAGTCCTATCTTATTCTGGACTCTCTCTCTCTCTGCTGAGTAAATCACCAAGTCTAGACTTAGCATCTATTTTCTCATGAAACCATGAAGGAATCGAAGGCAGTGGTGGCAAAGTATAAAGACTGTCTGACTATTCTATCAAATCTTCTCCAGTCTCCAATTTTCCCTTTCCTTTCTTCACTTTCTGCTGACCATCTCACCTCTTATTTCACTGAGAAAGTGAAGCCATCAGAAGAAAACGACATCATCCTCACATCACCAAATCTATTAGCCTGCTTGCAGTTATACCCCTGTAGTCTTCCTTCTTTTCTGTTCCAATGGATAAGCAGTCCTGCTTCAACCTGTTTTAACCTAATCAGCATGGACTTGTACCCCATCCCTTCCTACATCCTCCAGGTCCTTGCACTAGTGGTATCCTATTTTCTCTCCAACATTATCACATTTTCCCTTTCTACTAATTATGTTCATCACTACAAAAATACAAAATAAAAACACCTTTGACTTCTCCAGCTACCTCTCCATTTCCTTGTTTCTAGTCATAGCAAAACACATTTAAAAAGTTGTCCTTCCCTCTGTTTTTACTTTCTCACCTCTGATTCTTTCTTCAACCTATTCTAGTAGGCTTATATCCCCAACACTTCCCTGAAAAACACTCTTTTAAGGACACCATTGACTGTATCCTGCCAAATCCAAGGGTCAACTCTCAGTCTTCACCTCACCTGATCTCTCAGCAGCATTAGGTCTGGCTCCTTTCTTCTTGAACGACTTTCTTCATTTGGCTTCCAGAAAAATCACATGCTCATGGATTTCCTCCCACCTCACCATCCCTTCACTCCCAGTCTCCTTAAAGATCTCCCCTCTTCTTGGCTCCTAAGTGTTGCTGTACTCCCAAGATCAGTCCTTAGCCCCTTTCCTATCTTCAGTTCAGCCCACTCCCCTGGCCTCCAGACTCATATAGTCAGCTGTCTACCTGACATCTCCACTTGCCTGTTTAACAGACATTTCAAACTCAACTTTTCTAGGACAGAAATCCCTCCCTACTCTCTTCCATCCAATCTGCTCTTCTCAACATGGTTAGATTTTTTTTGGCTTAAATAATAACTCCATGGAACTTCATAGAAAAAAAAAATTCCCAGAGTCATCTAGGACAATTCTTGAGACAAATCTAGAGACAATCTTGTGTTTTTTTTTTAATATTCATACTTCATATTCAATCTATCTGCAGTTCTTATAAGTAGTTTCTTCAAAATTTATTGTGAATCTAACCACTTCTCACTCCCTCCACCACAACCACCCCGTCCAGGCCACCATTATCTCTCACCTGCATTAATGTTGTGTTTCCTGACTAGCACCTAGCTTCCACTCTGGCCCCTTTATAGTCTATATTCCACACAGCAAGCTGAACGATCTTTCTAAAATGTATATCATGTCATGTCCATCCCTAGCTTAAAACTTTACATCATGCTTAGAATAAAGTCTAAACTCCTTCCCTTGCTTTACATTCCCTAGTCCATGCTTACCTCTCCATCCAACTCACCAGCTTCCTCAGGTCATTGTGAATATAAAACTAGATACACAAAGAAACTTTGAAATTATTAGGCACCATAAGTAGATGATGTTGTTGCTAGGTTATCTTGGATTGGTTGCCCTCTGGGGAAGAGTTTAAATATGTCTTCTAAACAAACTGTAATTCCTGCCAATAGCTGTACATTATTACAAACAGATTGTGTAATAGGCAAATTCTTTCATTTTCATTAATAGGTTCAGTCATTACCCTCTTGCTATATATTTAACTTTGTCTTTTTCCCCTTCTGGATGTGGGATGTCCCTTGCAGGAAACAGCAGCTGTGTCAGTAACCCTGGACGTGGCCCAAGGCCATTTCCATATCCTGTGGGAGAAGCATCCCCTCAAAGTTTGTTTTTGCAGCACAAAGTAGAAGAAAGATCATTTTTAAAAATATACATTGTATACAGCAGTTCTTGTCCAAAAGTGACTTCTGTATGACCCGGAGAGATGACTAGGTCTCCAATTTTGCAACTTGTACTAAGCTAGTCATTACAATTATTCCATCCATTACTTGGATGAAACAGGCTCTGGAATGGAATCTAGCAGCCAGAAATAATGTATAAGGACTCGGGAGGGAAAATGAAGGATGTGGCACCCATTTTAAAGAATAGGAGTTTACAGAAGAGGAAAGTCATTGACTGAGTTGCCCCAAAATTCCAAAGCCAAGCAGCTAACACTTTTTTCCCATCAAAAGGGTAGCACACCAGTTTCACATTTTACCCAAGAAAGAACAATGGTATGACCAGAAGAGAACCTTAGAAAATATAGCAATATGTTGTGGATCACCAATACTACTTCCTGAGTTCTAATTTTCCTAGGGAGGTTTTCCATAATCCAACTCAGTGGCCTCAATCTGTGCAAGAGCTGGTATGCTGAAGCACAACATGCCAAACCTGATACAATGCCAAGAAAATCCTGATGGTGGTTTCCTAAATGAGTTTCTAACTTTCACAAATAGCCAAAACCATTGGCACTAAGCTATTTGCCTTAAGTGACTTTTATTTTTAGATGAAAAGTCAACAAACACACGAACAATCTGGGGATTCAAGCAATGAGCCCAATGGGTGATACCAATATGGAGTCATGTCTCAGGTCCCAAAAGGGATGAATCACCAGCCTCCTCAGGACAAGCCAGAGCTGACTGCAGGAGGAGAGCTGGGTACTGGCTAAACTGTATGGCCAAGGGATGTAGGAGGCTGTTGCTTTTTGTGGTCACCATTTTGTTGCACATAGAGGGAAAAAAATACAATAAAACTAAAAAAAGAAAAGAACAGATTCCACAGCTACCCTGAAAATGAGCCACAAAATCCTTACATGATTTTGCAGTCACCCTTCAGATGTTTGTAATCTATTTCATTTAGCCTCCTTCAGACTTTCCCTTCTAATTCTTAGACTGCACATCTCTCTTATAAAGTCACTGCTCTTTTTCCTTTCTTTATGTAGCAGCAGGATGTTCCCTACTTTGGGAAATAGGCATGGCTTTCTTGTCTTAGGACTTTAAGTGATTTATCTCATTCACCACTTTGGCGGTGAAGTAAAGACCCTAAAGCAGCAGCCTTGATAACAGATATGCAGCACACATACTGCCCCTCCCACCCCTACATGGAGCCCAGGGGAACTGCTGCTAGACAGTTACAATACAGCAGCCCAAGCCACCACTATTGACCATTTGGAGTAGAATGGAAGATGGAACCTATTTGCCGCTTCCAGCTAGAAGCATCCAGGTATTATAGAAAGAAGGAGGAAGAGGAGGAGGAGGAAACACATCTCTATAGGAAGAAAAACATGATCAGTGACAAAACCAAAACAAATAGGAGAGAATTCAAATGTCTGCCTTTACTCTTGTAGGTGGACATAAGCCTGAAGATCTAGCTCTGGTGGGAAAGAGTATGCCTAAGAGGGAGGACATGGGCTTTGTCTCATACTGTCTGTCCTGGGATTCTGAGGAATTTACTTAACTTCTCTGAGGCTGTTTACTCACTTGTGACTATGCAGGTAAAATAGCTGCTTTACAGGTTTCTGTAAAAATTGCAAGAGAAAAATGAAAATAAATACTTGGGGCATGATTAAAGATAACTCCTTTTCTGATTAGCTATCTGGTATTCTAGTTCTTAGAAGCAACTCTACCCAGCTTTAGTAATATTTTTTAGTGAAAAAACACTACCTTTAAATTGAATCAGTGATAGATAAATAGTAGAATTCTGCAAACGCTTTTTGGCATCCAGATAGATCAATAGCCATTAAGATAAGAATCAATTCTAGAATGTTCCCCCATGAGCTCTTCTTTTCTATGTGGTTGCCAGAGGTCTCAAAATATTCATACTCTTAAAGATACATTTCAAAACAATGCATTTTTCAGAAGTTTTCCTTTGCTTCTCCTTTTCTACCCAACTTGTGACCCCAGCAGTTGCCTCCATCACTAAAAATATAATTTCTTCAGGACCCAACAGAAACACCTCTTGATCCCTCTCCTCCAAGAGAAGATGACAATTTTGGCCTGCATCTTTTATCTGAGTCATACTGATCACAAACAGCCTTTCTGAGTAACCTTTTTCAGTCCTGAGTCCTCTGCCTAAAATACCCTTCTCCATTTTTCTGCCTCATGGATTAACCTCTTGTCACCTCCATTAGCCTTCTCTGGACTTCCCCATTCCTAAGAAGTAATGGCTCCCTTCTCATGCATTCCTTCAATCCTTATAAGCCTGAATTTCAAATATCTGTTCATGGATCTTACTCTACTTTATGTGTTTTTTTTTAATTTTTATTTTCAAGTCTGGTATATAGTAGGTATTAAATAAATATCAAGTAAGCAAATTAATGAATAAACTAATTCTTAAAAGTTCTCAGCTTTTCAAATGACCCCTTACAACTCACGCATAAGGATATAGGTCTGTGGTGAGTCTTGGAGTCCTCCAAATCAGCTATAAAAAATCGGAAGATGGTGAGCTTTCTGTTTCATAGATACCATTTAATTTAGTCTAGATAATAAAACCATTACCAAGGAAATGAGTATCAAGCACAATTTGAAAAATATTATTGGCATCATCTTTTAGTTCCAACAATACAACTCATGAACGGTTTTATTAAGTGGCCATTTTGTAAAGGCTTTTAGGTTGCTCATCACACTGGACCAGACACAATTAAAAGGATTCCACAGCAGTCTGCAGTCCCTTCCTGCATTTTATAAAGAGCACTTCAAAATGCTCTGGAAAAATCTGTTTTTATGTCCTAAAGCTCCTGAGAGTGAAATGTTACAGTTGGAAGCCGCCTGAAGCTCATTTATACACTGAAGTTATTAATCCCCTTCTTATATGTTTGATATAAGCCTAGGGCACTTGGGAGAGCGATCCAATTACCCAATTCAGAGAATTGCCCTTTTCTTTCAACCAAGTTCAGAGCTCTGAAATTTTGTTCCACCAATGACTTTTTGTTTCAGTCAAACAAGGTCACAGAAGAGGCCAATATCCGCCAAGGCCAACAGGGGTTTCATTTACATGCCCACTAATGCGAGCAACATAAGAACCTCTTGAGAGCATTCAACTAGGGTGTGGGACAACAGCCTGTTATTTACTTACCAGCTCCCAAAGCTACCACAGGCAGTTTCTTGCTATTCAACATTTTTGGTTACCATTTTGAACTTAATCAAACTCATCTTCCATGCATCTGGAAGAGGCAGTGGAATTTGCCAGTAGGCAAGGAACCTCTAGGGATATGTTTGGATGAGCCCTGAGGGAAGGCAGCTCCACCAGGCACAATCTGCATTTCCTTAGAGTCAAACATTTCCAAAGGTGGCCTGTTCATGACTGTAGATCAGCAGTTTTCTTCTACTGTTCATCCTCTGCCACAGACCTATATTAGTGATTTTTATTTGTTTACATTTGTTTCCTTTATAATAAATATTAAAACATGAGTCGGTCTACTTTAGCTAAGACTGGAACACTTCCAACATGGCCAGAGAGAAGATGGTCTGGCCAATGTCCTCTCACTGTCAGAAACACAGGCTATCTGTTGGAATGGACTGTGGTGTGTTTGTTGTTTGAAGCTAATGAACAATTGAGAATAAGCATTTAGCAGATGGTCCAGAGAAATAAGGCAAGATGTCAATCTATGTACCAAAATTTCCAGGACTCCCACTTTAGAATTTGTGAACAATTCAAACGACACTAAGGTTGTTAAGAGAAAAGTTCATCTTAGGAATGTTTATTAAATTTAAGGATAAGTAGTTATCAAAAAAATATGTTTCTTTAATTTACCAAATAGTGATACCAGTCTTTGAACTGTTCTGTGTTTGCAATACAGCAATCAACAGAAACATCTGGAAAACTCTCCTTCCTGCCTGAGTATTTCACAAATGTATTAAAATTATCACTGGAAAAAAGTCAGGAAATGAAAAGGGAAGGGAAAAAATATTATATTCTTCCAGTGGCCCAATCATAAAGCCAATAGTTTTTGCATCTGATATGTCAAAGAGGTGACAAATTTTATAAACAGTTGGAGATATGACTGATAAAAAGCAAAGGAAGAAAAGATAGCTTAAAAGTAGAATTTAGGCAGTCATACAGTTTCTGATACATACTGCTCAGATGAGAGAGTATCCTGTTTTGGGAACGAGAGGAAAGAATTCATAGATCATACTTATTAGTTAACGATCTGGTCAACGAAAGGCCCCGGGTTTTAATCTCAAGCCTTGAAATTCATCATGTGGTTTGGGAAAGGCTTATTCTACCACCTAACCTCAGTTTCTCCAGATGAAATATGTACATTGTCTGAGACAGCATGAGCAGTACGACCAAGGTGTGGGTAGACATCATCTCACATCTTTCCTCATTAAACAGCTAAACTGGACACAAAACCTGACTCCAATAGTCCATATTTCATACGCAGGCCTTTGCCTTCCTTTGTAGTCCCCTGAAGCTCTGGCATTAAAGCCGACGGTCTGTTCTGAGGCAACCCACAAAGTACTCTTTCCTCCCACCTCATTTTCACTTGGCTGTGAATTCCAGCCCTGGGTATCCAGTCCCAAGCACGATCTTCGGGCCCAGGATAGGATGAGAAAAGTGCCGGGTTACTAAATCCCTGGTGGACTCACCCCAGAGCGGCCTCCCCACAGCTGAGGGAAGTCAGATGCCAACATGCAGATACAGGCATCCCTCTGCCCCAACACCTGCCAATTCCTGCCTAAAACTATCCAAAGAACACTGGGGTCTAGGGAGCATGAGTGGGAAAAGGGTAACTGGCAGAAGGGAAAACACGATCCTGGTCTCAAAACAGCAATAAAAATAAAATTAAACCCCCCCCCCCCCCCCCACACAAGATTCTTTATGTCTTCAATTGGAGCTGCCTGAGTACTTCACACTGGAACTACGTGCAAAAGGATTTTCTGCACAAACAAACCACACACACAACAGACCTTACTGCTCCCTTGAAGGGGCTTATTTAAGGCCAAACAAGGCCTCCCATCATTCCTGGGAGAGATCATTGTCCCCCTTGTTGCCACAGCGCCCTGTGAGGCTGTGGGAAACAAATGACCTCAGAGGCACTGCAGTGTGTGTCACTGCAAAAGAAAAGAGAAGCGAGGGGGCCGGGGGAGGGAGGGAGGCTGCTGGTGAGCGGAGCCCTCCGGGGCGGGGGGCGCCACCGCCCTCCAATGGTATCCCCCCAGGCACAGCAGGAAGGAGGCACGCGGGCCCCAGGAGTCTCCAGCCAGCCAGTAACGGGATTAAGCTCCCATTCCCCAGAAGCAAAGCGTCTTTCTGGATGTCCTGCTGCTCGTCCTGATCAATCTGGCCTCTAATTGGCCCTCCTCACAAAGTGCCCAGTGACTGCTAGTGTCTCACTTTGTTTAATGGGTGTCTTGAGTCAAGACGGGGCCCTCCGGAGGCCCATGCGGGGCGAGTGGTGGCGGAGGGAGGGGACAGGGGAGAGCCAGGCGGGGGAGTGGGCTAGCCGGGGAGGGGGCAAGGGACAAACGAAGGGGGAGCGGTCCAGAGAGGGGGCAGCCGGAGGCAGGGGGAGGAGAAGGAGTCAGGAGCGCGGGATGGTGAAGCCGAGCTGGAGTAGGTACTGAGCAGACCTTTCCTCTGCCACACACTGTGCTTGGGCACTGGGGACAGAAGCCGCGCATCCCCGCTCTCACTCAGGGCGCGTGCGTGCGTGCAAACAAGTGCGTGCGTGCAAACAAGCGAGTAGGTACTGAGCAGACCTTTCCTCTGCCACACACTGTGCTTGGGCACTGGGGACAGAAGCCGCGCATCCCCGCTCTCATTCAGGGCGCGTGCGTGCGTGCAAACAAGTGCGTGCGTGCAAACAAGCGAGTAGGTACTGAGCAGACCTTTCCTCTGCCACACACTGTGCTTGGGCAATGGGGACAGAAGCCGCGCATCCCCGCTCTCAGGGCGCGTGCGTGCATGCAAACAAGTGCGTGCGTGCAAACAAGCCGGCAGCCCGCCCGCGCGGGCTTTTCCCAGCAGAGCTCACCCTAACACAGCATTGATTTTACCTCTTCTTCCACGAGCTCTGTCAGTTCAAGCGATTTCCGTCTTACGTGTGGGCACGCAGAAGCATGACAGTGAAGGGCAGGCTCGGAGTCTTCGTAAGACGGCACCTCTACCTTCCGCACACACTGAGACATCACACACAGAGACATCACACAGAGACAATTCACACCGCCACCGCCACCGGTCTCCGTTTCGGGGGCTCCCTGGTAGGTGACAAGGCTGCTGGAAACACTGAGATAGAGCATCACGTTTACCATTCAGAGATGACACCTGCTCTGCTCCTCTGCTCCTAGCCCTCCGACCTGAACCACAGAGCTCTGTGAGCCACAGGGTGCCAAGCAAAACGGCAAGGGGAGCAGAGCACAGCATGCGGGAGTGGGGAGGCCTGAGTGAGAGCCGGCGCCCCTGAAGGTGGTCCATCTCCACACTGGGGAGCATGTAGAAAATGGATAAATAGAATTAAAATAAAATATGATAGAGTAACACATATACACACATAACTGTATCATAAAGTTTATGTATGAAATTCCTTTTATAGATGTGTGCATTTCCTAAGCAAATATGGAATGTGTGGCTGTATACATTTCTTTTTACTGACTGTTTAATCACTTATGTTCATTCACCAAATATTTGCTCAGTGCATAGTACCTATTTTTTAAAAAGGGCTGCAAATATTGAGTTTATCTCTAGGCTTTGTTTTGGTCTCTATAAAGACGAAGGCATGGTATTTTGCAGTCTCAAGGGTAATGAGACCAGTAGGGGTAGCTGAATATGAAAAACAATTTTGTACCAAAAACCTTTCCTCACAAAACAGCCTCAACTATGGTAATACAGGTTTTTGCAGCAGCCTGGCACCTGGGAAATACTGGTTTGGCGAAGCTGGGTTTGGTGCACAGAGGTCCTGCCCATTTTGAGTTGTTTCCCAAGAATGCGGACGTCTCTGGGTTGCCCTCCCTCCTCCTGGCGGTGCCTGGGGACGTGCAAGAGCACCAGAGGGCTTTCACAGATACACTCAGTCCCCTGAAAATACAAATGACAGATAAGAATGAGAAGGATTTGGTATAGTACTTTTCTATTAGGTTTCCATTAGGCCCTAGGCTTAGTATTTTTCAGAGTGGGATGATTATGAAAGAGCTCCAGGACCAGAAGCTGGGACCCAAGCTCCCCAAATTAACCTCTCTGTTGTCTCCACCACCCTACCTGGGAAATGAGGCTGGTGATGGTACCCACATAATCAGACTGTTGTGAGAATTACAATTATGTTATAAGAATATGGTCAAGGGGCGCCTGGGTGGCTCAGTCGGTTAAGCGTCTGACTCTTGATTTCAGCTCAGGTCGTGATCTCAGAGTTGTGAGATCGAGCCCGGCGTTGGGCTCCATGCTGGGCGTGGAGCCTGCTTAAGATTCTCTCTCTCCTAAATGAAATAAAACGAAACCAGAGAGGGAGACAAACCATAAGATACTCTTAATCTCAGGAAACAAACTGAGGGTTGCTGGAGTGGGGGGGGGGGGG